>NC_137457.1:301086014-301487558 GCF_964235325.1 Thermobia domestica | reverse complement strand
GTGAGGCGAGGCGTGCTATCACATCACAACACTAAAAGTGTTAGTTGGACAGATGAAATCATCTTCTTGCCTAGGGGGTGCTCTAGCTTCAAAGTAGACAATGAGAGTTCTGTTAGTAGCAGATGGATTCAGCGTGCAAATGATGGAAATATGAGTGGAAGATGGTATCTTTTTTTTTTTTTATTTTATTTTTTTTTTATTTTTTTTTTTATTTATTTTTTTTTTTTTTAACCGCCCACCATCGGTGAGCAACTACCCGAAGAGGGTTACGCCCTCTGTAGGGGAAGAGCTGTCAGCAAAATGAGAATGATTTGTAAACAATTGTTGTGGGGAGCTTAGGGGTTTATACATATTGCATTTACCTTCGGCTTTATTAATCATATTACATCATTTGGTCATTATGATCTTTTGATCATAATCATGAGGAAGGGTAGAAGCTAAGGGATGAGAATGAAGTGCACTTTCACATCACATCACAGAGGTAAGTGTTAGATAGACAGATGCAGGTTAGCTTCTCGCCTAGGGGCGACACTAGGCATTGATGAGAGACAGTGGGAGCCCTGTTAGATACAATAGGTGTCACTGTGCATGTGATGGCCAAATGTAAGGAAGAATGATATCGGAGCAATATGGCTGGTAGTAAGCAAAATCTGGGTGGTCTGGGGGAAGCGTAAAACGGTAAAGAGTGAACAGTAAAGCGAGAGGAGTAGGAATAGACGGTGTAAGCAATGGAGGGGGACTGCGAGCATGTGCTTCAAAAGTATCATGGAGAAGGGGTTGATTGAGTGCAAGGCGGCGGCAGATGTATTTGGTGCGAAGGTCTTCAAGATGGTAGAGTATGTGGGGAAAACTGAGTCGTGCATAGAGTTCTCGGGTGGGACTGGGAAGCTTAACTCGATAGGCAATTCGTAAGGCATGGCGTTCAAGAACTTTGAGTTTTTCGTAGTATTGAGATGAAGCAGACAGCCAGGCAGTGAAACCAAACGTGAGGATTGGACGAAGAAAAACTTTATACGTTTTCAGAAGCATGTCGGCGTTAAGTCCCCAAGTAGTGCCTGTCAGACTCTTCAGTAAGTTCAGGCGAATATACGCTTTATTAGTAATGTCTTTTAACTGAGGTTTCCAGGTGAGGTGATGATCAAATGTAATTCCAAGATATTTGACTGTTTTTGTAGGTAGTAAGGGTGTGCTGTCAACGGAAAGATTAAGAAGATTAGGGTTGCGCTGGATACGGGAGCGAGCATGAGGTGGAAGGAAGACTATTGTTTGAGTTTTAGATGCATTAATTTTCAATCGCCAGTGATGACACCACGTGACGAATGTATCGATGGCTTGTTGCATATAGACATTGATCTGATGAACAGTTTTATACGTGGCGAGCAGGGCAGTATCGTCGGCGTATTGGAACAAATGGACATTTGTTGGAAGAGGGGGGAAATCAGCGACAAACAGAATATAAAGAAGGGGTGAAAGTGCAGAGCCCTGAGGGACACCAGAGTGAAGGAATATAGGAAAAGACAAAGTGGAGTTAATGCAAACGTAGGCCAGGCGACAGGTGAGAAAGTTGAAGATGAATCGGATGTAAGAGATGGGAAGTTTAAGCTTATTGAGTTTATAGATCAGTGCAGGATGCCATACCTTATCAAATGCCTTTTCGAGATCAAAGAGAACTAAACAGGAAGGGCGTGAAGTATTGTAGTGATTTGTAATGTAATTACTGAGCCGGAGAAGTTGATCGTTGATACTATAATATGGGCGGAAGCCAGCTTGTTGAAAGGGAAGTAGGTTTCTAGAAGACAGAAAGATATGTAAGCGTTTAACTATGATACGTTCGAGTATTTTACTAAAGGTAGATGTAAGTTGGATTGGACGATACGACTTGGTGTCGGCGGGAGGTTTCTGTGGTTTCAAAAACATGAGCGTCTTGGAGGTTTTCCATTGAGCGGGAAAGTAACCAGTACGTAGGATGAAGGTATAGATGGCCGATAAAAGGTATAGAAGGGAGAACGGACTCTCTTTGATCTGGCGATATGTAATGTTGTCCAGTCCAGGAGCGGTGTTGCGTTTGTTTGCGAGAGTCGAGGTGATGTCTGGAACTGTGATTGGCGCTGTTAAAGGAGTGTCAGGTAGTGTGTGATCTATATGGGGTTGAAGATTAGGTGAGGTTAGGTGCAGATGATCAGCTGGATGTGGGCGATGCGGGTTTGTAGACGGGAGAGGAGTAAAAATACCCTGTAGATAATTAGCAAAGGCATTGGCTTTGTCGAGATCAGTATGTAGAGGTTGATTTTGGTCTATGAGAGGATAGGTGGTACGAGTGTTCTGCCCAGTAAGAGTCTTGAAGCGCTTCCAGTACTGACTAGGGTGTGCTGTAGTGCCTAATTGATTACAAGTTTTGATCCAAGAGCGTAATTTGTATGCCTTAAGGTAATTTCGGACTGTGCGAAGAAGTTGACGATGATGGTGAAGGGACTCGATATTGCCAGTATGCAAGTAATCTCTGTATAACTGACGAGAGCGCTTAATGAAAGGAAGATAATGTGGAGGAAGGGGAGGGCGAGAGAAAGAACATTTAGATGAAGGGATGTATTGGGTTGTGGCAGAGGTGATAGCGTTTGTGATAGTATCCACACAAGAATAGAGTTCAGACTCTGAAGTAGGAGGCAAAACAGTATTTACGGTTTCCTGTATGTAGAGTCTGTATTGTGCCCAGTCGGCCCGATCAAAACGTAGCCTAGTACGAGTAGAGGTGTTGGATCGATCAATGGTAGCTGGTCTGGGATGAAATTGTAGCTTGATAGGAGCGTGGTCGCTGCCTATGAGATCTAGAACATCGACCGTAAACTGAGATGCGAGATTAGTGGAGAGTATGACTACGTCTGGGGTAGTTTGACTATCGGGGCGAGTAGGTTTCGGTAGAGGAAGTATTATGCCGGTCGTATGATCGGTGATAAAGTTATGAAAGCGTTTTTGTTGTGCTTCGGAACGGCTATGGAGGTTAATATCTGCCATTATAAGATAGGTACGGAAGGTGTTAGATATATATTGGAAGAATGGTAATGGAATGTTATGGCCGGGCCGCACGTATATGGTGGCTAAGGTTATGTAGAAGTTCTTATAGTAAACAGTTGTAAGCAGGTGTTCAGGAAGGTTGAGGACAGGCGAAAAATGCTGACGATACGGCATGGCAGGCGAGAAGCCAATAGCAACACCACCATTGGCACGGCGTACGACATGTGGATTGTCGTGACGAATAAGCTGGTACCCAGGAAGGCGACAATGTTGTTTTGAAGTAAGGCAGGTTTCATTTAGAATGAATGTGTCAACATGTTCTTCTTGGAGTAAGGCTTGAAACAATAGTTTATGCTGTTGCAAAGAACGAATATTTAGAAATAAAAATGTAAGCCCCATAATGAAAAAGAACATGTATTGGATTATGAAGGAATTAAACTGCTGTTTCCTGAGTACTGGAGTGAAAGTAAACATACGGTCCAGTGTATGTGGCATGGAGATTTGCATGAAAAACATATTTGGCAGCTAACTGTATATGATGTAAGATATGATTTCGCAAGAACGGATGAATGTTCTGTAGTGATAAGGTGATGAAAGAAAGCAATTGTGAAATGGTGACAGGTGCGTCCAATGAAGGTGGTGGTGCTGGTTGTGCTTGTTCCGGGAGACGTAATGGGACAACATTCTCTGGTTTGGACTGATCTGGTGATGGTTTAGATTGACATTTATAACTATAGGTTGGATGTTTTTCTGGGCAGAGAGAGCATTGAGGAGGTTGCTGCATATTGGAGCATGTACGGGTTAGATGCGGACCTGCACAATAGCCGCACTTTGGTTGATTATGGCACTGATTTGTAGGATGTTGGCCATAAGTTTGGCAACGCTCACATCTAATAGGCAAAGGTTTAGATGTGTGAGACGGCTCTACACGGTGTCGTTTCTTATAAATATAAGCTCCTAGATCCAAAAGATCATTGATGGTCTGCTGAGAATTGGTGAGAACCCGCACCATGTATGTCGGGCCTTGGTTGTTGCGAATTCGCAGGCATTTAAGAATATTATGACCTTCGTGGGTGAGTTCCTCCTGAACCTCTGTGTCAGTATACGTAGGATCTACTCCACGAATAACCACAGAGAGAGTAGGTGATCTACGAGGTGGGGGTGGTTGCTTTAGACGTGAAGTAGAAAGCGTCTTGAGTGTTGCCTTTGTGCCGAAGATTTCGTAGCTATAGGAATTCAAAAGTTTGCGAGAAAATTCTGGATCAGTAGTCTTAATAATAATGCCATTTCGAGTGCGAACTAATTGAGTAATAGCAGAACGGGGCATGTATTTGGTGACTTGCAGAAACAAACGTTTGAGATCCTCATACTTAGGATCGTAGTGTTCTAAAAGAAATGAGTAAATTGGAGGCTTGAGTGTCTCTTGCAAAGTTGGAAACTGGTTCGTGTCAGTCATGTCAACAGACATGGATGAAGTATCTGCTGGAGTATTATCATGAATCTTATGTGGTCTCTTGGCTGGTGGTTGTGGAGTACTATTTGAAGATTTACTAGGTGAGCTTGATCGAGAATTACTATCTAGATTTTTCTCCAGAGATCGTGCCCTCCGTAACCCTGGTTTCCCAGAGGTTGAGGGGGCAAGGAGAACAGGTGGCAGATTAGAATGACGACCAGCCAAAGGTTGAGACGCCATGATGAAGATGCAGGCACTCCGGCCTGATATGTGAGTTCACAATGAACCAGGTGAGGTAATAATGTAGGTAAAGAGAACCCCGTTTGGATAGGTTCTCAGGTAGGCTTGAAGTCGCTTTTAGTCTGCGTCGGTTTACTCTGGTATTGGCTAGATCAGTCTGCCAGAACAAACACACAAGCTATCAGCTTCTTCAGCCAGGAAGAGGATAGGATCGCAAAAAACAGCCGTACTGACGTCTGGTACGTCACAGCTGATAAGGCCAATAGTGATATTGACCTGAAGATGTGTATCTTTTTTTGTATCTTTTTTTTTTCCCTGATTTGTTATAAGTATCTTTGTGGTTCGTTTGAAGTAAATGATACGTATTAACTATTTGTTTGATTCCATCATAAAATGTATTACTTATTACAGCACAGAATATATTTCCCTGAATCATTATGTTGACAAGTTAGTAATAATCGGTGTTATTAGCGAAAATTAATATTCTTCATTACCCTTTCAACTGTGCTTCCATCTGTTGAGCTTTTTGGAAGTAATAAAAAATAATGCTAGCCTTTTTAAAAGAGTGGAAGTGCTGTTCCATAGATTTTCTTTCTTTTTTTTTTTTAATCATTTAAAATGAATCTCTCTGTCAGCAATTATAACTGGTAAAATTAACCATATAGTGGCGGTTCTTGAGGAAAGTCACATATTTAAAATTAAATTAAAAGAATAAAAGTATAATAGCGACAAACTATGTGTAAATAGCTTATTTTTTCTAACTAGTGTTCTGGTTCAACTTTTTGAATCTGCATGAAGACTTATTCTCTTCCATTGTAGTGAGAGGTTCGGATTCGATTCACGGCGGGAGCTCATGTGGTTCTGATTCCAAATTAATCCGTAAGTCGACGTCTCATCTACCCTCGCTGCTGAAAGGGACGCTAAACTAAAATCAACACAACTCTTCCATTGTTGCGATAACTGATGGTACTTCCCTTAACAGCCGCCACTGATAAAGAAACAGAAGAATCAGGAAATCTGACCAACATCGTGTACAAGGACATCTGAAAGAAGAACGAAGTGACAAAGAAATTTTTCTTCTCTAATTTATATTTCTTCTCTAATTATAGAGAATCTTTAAAAAAAAAAATTAAGGGGTCGTCTACATTAGGGTTTTTCCACATGGGGATTGCGAAGGTAAACGGAAGAATAAAATATAATTAGAATCTAATATCGGAAAATATTTTTAAATATTGTTTTAAATTTTGTTCTGAGAGGTATATTTTTATTCTTACGCATACTGTTAATAACAACAACGACAACAAGAAAAGGTCTACTAAACATTTTCAGAGTTGTTTAAAGATCAATTTAAATGAAAGAGGTATGATATGAAAGTAATGAGAATTGCATATTAAAAGACCAGAAAAATACAAATGCAACAAAACTTGCATATTGAAATACAGTTAAAATTGTAAACACTAATCTGCAATATAGTCCTTCGGTTAAGAGTCAAAATTTTAGTGAACTCTGCATTTTGTGACTAAAAGGTCACACTTTGCATAATTGCTCTTCAGACTATACCCAAAGCTTTGCCAAGAATGGTTGCGTTACTATTTGCTGCGTTTTATTCGGTATTTGACATTCCCACGTACCACATTTTTTCTTCAGACTATACTCATCCATTTGCGAGGATTGCAAAGCTGAAATTCTTGTTTCTTTTTTCTTAAATGCATAGCTCAGGGTCATTATTTTAGGTTTTGCTTGGAGGGGGGTGAAGGGCAAGACCCGTACCGACATATGAGTTTCAATAGCAAATCAGTACACAAGCGATTAAAGTACAAGTGGTTCTCATAATTAGGAGGCAAATGCCTCCAAACCCTCTATATGATGCCCCTGGCATGGTTGCCTATTTGCTAGCGCAATGTTTTACTACCGCCTGTTACGACAACATTGACCACAATCCAACATCATCGACAGCAACCGATTCATTCCACGGGACAGCCATTTCCATAATCTTTCATCCAGCTCATGAAGATGATGAGACTTCTCGTGTTGTTCTGAACATTGACGCTCTAAATGACAGATCAAACCCAAGGAAATTTTACTCACTTCCTACGAAGTACACGAACGTTTCACCAAGTTTGTTTACTTTAAATGGATTATCTTCTTTTGAATATGACTACACTGGTGTAACTACTATGGTACGAGACCCCGTAATGCGGAGGAGCCCGACACACAGTGCTTCGAACAATTGACAACAATGAGAAAAGAAACAATTTTCTTCGGACTTGGAAATCGCATGGAATGAAGCACAAATAATTCACAAGACAGAAATCCCTAGCCACAAACTGATGACACCCCAACAACCTACAGAGGGCGTGCGCGAAGTTTCCACATTAGACCGACCCGAATCGAGATGACATTCTTGCAGGTAACAATTCGATTGTAAAACTACTATATTAAACCGATCTGAGTCGTTATCTCCACAGCGCTGGCACTGGTGTTTGAGACCAAAGCGAAGGGTGAAACTTCTTGTCACTAGTGGGCAGTTATAGCACAGGTACATTGTTTCCTTTACTAGGAACGTTTGGTAAGCAATTTGCTGCTGGTATATTTGGAATATCTCAAAAAAAGCCTAAACATGTCTCGAGATCTCAGAAGGAATATCTTCCTTTAATGATTTCCTTTGGATTTAGCAACAGTGTGTGTACAAGCGTCCCTAATTGCGACTATAAATACTGAAATTGCAGAAGACACCATGAAAAGCAAGGACATTTTTGAGAGATGGATAGCAGCCACAAGCTAGTCGGAAGAAAGTGGAAATTCTGCCGGCTATTTGTACTGGCTATAAACTTGAAGACGCCACAGAAGATGGCGAAACATCGGCACAAGTGCGCCTACAAGAACTTTTGTATAAAACTGTTGAAAGTATTTTCAAATTATTGATGTTAGAATAGGATATAAAGGCAAAATTGCTCTGTAAATGAGGGTTTGATGGTAGCGGAGGTCACGGTATTTACAAGCAGAAATTTAATGATCATGATGTCAAATATACAAATGAATACCTTTGTCCTTCTTCAATTGATTGTTATATCTGGAACAGTTCTGTAGTTTAACGATCGTCCAGGATCAACATCCTATTGTAGATCTATTAGATTCATTTTCTCTAAAGAATCGCCAAACTTGGTTCTACAAGAAGCTGACATGAAGATTCGTATCGAGAAGCTTGTGAACTGTATTTTGAACTTAGTGATTGTACATTAATGTCACCTTAGATTTGTATTTAACGATGGTAAATGGCAGCGTGTATAACATTCTAAGTGGAACCAACGCAACTTCAAATTGTTTCATTTGTGGTTCGAAACCAATGGAAATGAATTCAACCACAAATTATGGCAATACTGCAAACGAAGTTCTCTTTATATTTGGTCTATCCCCTGCTTCACGTCATCATAAGAACTTTCGAATCTTTATTACAATTTGCGTACCATCTACCCTTCAAATCGTGGCAGGTGAGGGGTCCAGCAAGGAAGTTTTTGCGAAAGGAAAAAGATAATTCAAACTGAGTTTCAAGAGAAAATGGGCCTAATTGTGGATAAACCTAAGCAAGGCTTTGGCTCCTCAAATGATGGTAATACAGCCAGAAAGTTCTTTGCTGATCGCACGCAAGCTTCTGAAATAACACGCATTGATGAAACCCTTATTTGAAACTTATCACTGATTTTACGGTTAGTTGCTAGTTGCAGAGTCATTGGTCAAAACAAGTTTAAAGTTCTTATTTGCGATACCAAGGACTTACACTTATGGTTACACAAGTGGTATTACGTGCCTAGCAGTTTACGCAAGTTATTAGTCCATGGAGTAGATATATTACTGTCTTTGAGTTACCTGTAGGACAGTTTTCGGAAGAAACTTGAGAAGCCCTCCACAAAGTCTTCCGTCACACGAGGTTACATCATACACGGAAAACTTCGCGCTCCAATGCTTGTTTAAACCTGATGACGCATATGCTTATTCTATCTGACTCTATTGTCTCCTCCAAGATAAGATTTACGCAAAGAAATGGAGAACAGATACGGATCTGGAAAGTTGTTTCAAAACTGATGCTGCTGATGCTGTACAGCTCCATAATTCTGTTTCTATCGAATTTGATAAGTTAGACAGTGATCACAATGACTGATCTGCAAAAATTCTGGAACTGTTGCAGTAATTTGATGCATTACTTTTCATTATATTTTAGTGCTACGTAGTTTTGAGTCGTTTAGGTTCGTGTTTACGAGTGCCGTAAACAGTGAGTTTCTAACATCCTTTTTACGTACCTGAACAGGATATTATTTTCTGTGTAAGTGCAGTTGACAAGTTCGACAACTTCAAGCACGTTTGCTTCAGCCTAAGTGGCCAAAGAACGCTTTGTGCCATAAGAAACATAAGATAAAAGCTTCATTATGATTTGTTTTATTTTTGTCCATTACTCATATATGTTCGACGCACTGTGAGGCACTCCAAAGGGCCCCTTCACCGTAGCCTCCTAATAGGTCGAATCAACATGCTTTTCAGTTTTGTATTAGTCGGCAATGTTCCTCCCCTTTATTCGGCTTTGTCTTTGGGAGGCTTCACGTGAACGTCAAGCACCGCAAATAAAAAGGAGGGAAATTCGGTTCGGTTGGCTTTCATAGGCTTATGTTTTCCTTCGGCGGGAAATATTGAATCAAACTTTAGAATTAACATCTATATTAAACTATTTGATTCTAGTAAATTCGCAGTTTCATTGTCGTTTTACACAGAGTTCGAAGTGTAAAAGAAGCAGAGGCGATATGTTTTATTTCGATTTCGACGGGACATACCGGCTAAATAAATGTTGAAATACAGTGAGGGTATCTTGCCTACAAGATGGCATTTCTACTTATATAATGATTGAAAACCAAAGGAGAGCTTCTCTGTAGTTACGAGGGAGGGGGCATGGAGAGATTTTGATCTCCTGCCAACAACGTTCTGAAAAAATCAAAAAATAACCTGTTATGTTGTATTATAGAGAATTATACGCGAAAATGCTCAAAAACCGAGTTTTTATATTAACACTTTCCTGCAGAAAAACCCCAGAAACCCCACTCAACTGAGGGGCATTCCAAACTCCCGGAAGATCCGCTCCCACAACAGGCAAACCCTGAATAAGCCCATTCTCAAAACAGGACCTTTATATACATCAATGCAAGAAGACACACACATACATAAGAAAGAACCAATTTAATATGGGATATCAAACTATAAACTAGATTAACTTCTTTCAAGGGTCATGATTTTAATAACAAAAGGTAGGGAAAAGATAACAAAGATAACTTAGAAATAATTTCTTCATAAGCAATAAAACTTTACTTGCAAAGCCTTTCGTCAATTACTGTGTATATAGTCTAGTAGCTTAGCAGCATAAAAGGGCCGAATTGTGCAAAAAGTGATACTAACATACCATTTTCAGGGATGATAGGCCTATTAATAAGAAGTAAATCCTGATATAGAACCACCTCGGCAAGGGTCTTGTTTAAGGTATATGACGTCATCAATATGGCCGCCAACGAATTTCGACTTAACTGAGTTTAAAAATGTATAACTCCATTACCATTCAAGGTAGAAACTTCGTTTCTCCTTTATTTTGCAGAGAATACATTGTACCTCTATTTTCATTATAAATACTTGCCTTATATTGTCGCCATTGTTAAATATGGCGTCTCAAACTGGAAAAAATGTTTATTTTCAAAACGATTTTCTATGTTTTATAGCAAATAACTTTGAAACTGCTATGATTATGGAAAAATACTTTGAAACAATCGTCAAAGGTCATTTCAATAGCTTTCGAACGCGACCAGAATCATTGATGTATCTCAACAAATAACTGAGATAATCAATTTTTTGTAGGACTAAATGTCGAACTTTCGTGAATAATGTTCGAATGTATCCGTAGATATAGTTATATGGCATTTGTAGTTCCATTGTCCCTTTGATAATAGGAACATAGTACCGCTACCAGTATGTTCCTTTTAACGTGGAGAATAGCAAATCACAAGTGTTTATCTTCTGTCCGTGCTGAAAATCCTTTATAACGTCATAAATCCAAGATGGCCGCCGCGGTTTATCTCCGGTACGAGAAGTGGGAATTTCTCGCCATAGAAAAATAATTGAAACATGCAATAACCGCCAATTTCTTTCTTTGGATGTGAAGAATCTTGATGTAACATGTGATTGGCTCCCCTTTGTGTCTAGAAGCCAGTATATGACGTCATAAACACAGTATGGCGCCATGGCTTACATACGGATTATGAAGATTATTTATTTCTCGCATTAGAGAAACGTCAGAAATGTACAACCACCACCAATGTCTTTTTTCGTATGTAGAATCATAAAGTAACATAAGTTATTATCTTTTCTTTGAGGCGAAAGGCGAGTATATGACGTCATAAACCCAAGATTGTCGTCGACTCTTGAATATGCATGAAGAAAACTATGCCTTTCTTACCTAAGAAAGGTGATAGAAACGTGCAAAACTACTATTTTTTCGACTTAAATAAGTTAAATCATGAAGTAACACAAAGGTGTATCGTGTTTGCGCCCAAAGGTTAGTATTTGTCTTGTTTAAGTGTATGACATCGTTATACGAAGTAGCCGCTGTAGGTATTTTGAATATTATATTATGCATTAAACTGAAAAACTAACAAAGCTGAAATCTTGCATTATTCGAAAATAAATTTGAAATATATTCTCTCTAATACTAATTGTCCGCAAGTGAATAGTTTTTGTTATTAAACAAAGTATTATGCGCTATATGAAAGTATAAGGCTTGCACTAGTATTTGCGCTATATGAAAATTTCAAGGAATATGGGAACTGTGCATTTCGAAAGACATATTTTACATTTAAAACATTTTTAATCAGTCCAATGAGAATGTAATTTTCTGAAAATTAAACTTTTCATATTATTTTACAAAATAGCTCGAGGAACAACGCGTTATATTTTCAAACCACCGCCTAGCTAAATTTGATATTTTTAGAGTTTTTATTAAAATGTTTATGAAACTAGTGTTGTAAATAGAAAAAAAACCGTTCGTTTTTTTTCAGAAATGTACGTTTTTTTTAGAAAAAAAACATTGCCTCTCGTTTTTTTTCTAAATTTCGTTTTTTTTCAAATAGTCATTTGTAATGTATCTTACGTCATTTAAGTCTGAAGTATTTTTATGTAGGTGTAATTACCATAAACTTCAACATAAATTAAACACTAGAAACTGATACGGTACAAATATTTTACAATTTATATGAGTAGTGTACCTACTAAGAATCCGGGTTTCTGTACTGTTTCACCAATATCAACGAAGAAATAAAAGTAGAAATGAACATTTTTTTTTTCGTGAAAGTAGGCCTTTAATAAGTACGAAAATAAAATAACGAACAGTATAAAACGCAAATAACTTGTCTAAAGGTAAAAACTAAAACTAATTTGCCTACTAATATTTTTCTGAATATCATATATAAATAATTTGTCGACTTGATATATGATATGCATTGCTGGCTCTATCATATGTGCAACACGTGCATTTCCACGGGGCTGCAATATCTGTCATAAGTATTTTATTTAAAATAAATATTTCTTGTTGGAGACAGACTTCATGATCATGGTAGGTAAATTTACTAAGCTGACCTTCTATTTGAATACTACATTCATAAATTATGTTTAGGTCTCATTAGTTTAAGTCTCATGATCAGTGCTAAAGCAAATGGTAAAATAAATCCCAGAATAAACTGCTTGATTGTTGTCAAATACAGGAACTCAATTCTCGAATGCCTGCCCCCTTTGGTTAGTTAACAGACCTTCTCTTGTCTTTGTCGCAAATAGGATCGTTATCATTGAAGGTGGAAACACTTTTTTTTTAAAAAAAAATAACAGATGTAGAAGGAAAATCAAGAAATAAAGGTAAAAGAGCTAGTTGCACTATAATTGCAAACTGATATGTTGAGATTGAAACTCGATATTGAATTCTATAAAATGGATTACCATCTTTCAGATGTATTTGCTTTATCTTTCACTAACATAATAGATTAATATTTAAAGAAAAAAAAACAGACACAACAATATTGTATTTGTAGTAAGTATATAAGCCTTTCTGAGTGCGGGTGTAGTTTCCCTCCCTTTCGTTGTTCATGCTGGAGTAGCATACTTAAAATCGTGACTTTTAAGATTTGTTCTTTCTGGAGAAAGAGGGAGGCGGCAAATTACATCATTGCGCGGGCGGCAAATTGCCTAGGGCAGGCCCGATGATATGTACACTCATGTCCAAAATGATTGTTGCATATCTATAACTGTCTTCTTGTAAGAATATAATTTGATAACGATTTTGCAGGGTACTTTTAATACTGATGCTGTGTGTATAATCTGAAAATGTATATTTATGATAAATTTCAAAGGAAAAGAATTATAAATACGAAAATGAGAAAGAGTAAAAGAAAATGTTGTTAAATGGACAAGAAAGTTTCATTTTCGTTTTATTGTTCTTATTTACTGCTGTTTTGACATGAAATTGTCCACATACATGTCTTTTCCGATTATACACATACTAACATTACAAGAAATACCAGGTGGATTCGTTATCAAATTATATTCCTAGAACAACATATTTATAGACATGGAACAATAATTTTGGACATGAGTGTACATACAAGACATGAATATAGGATAACATAATTTGAAGTAATGCAGGGTGTTTCAAAATGAATATTAGGGTTTTGAAACTTTATAGTATCTATTACAATTAACTTACAATTATAAGTATTATCAAATAAAAGAGCAACTCAAACAGTTTTGTACACACGCATGCCATGCATTGTTTCCTCTGTCTGCCGTTAGAAAGAGCAAGTAGCAAAGATAGAGACTAGAGACCAGACAGCTTTGTGTGTTTTAACCTTGCAAAGACTGAATCTGTAGTTACAGTGCAACCGTCTGTATGAATTGAATGTTTTGTGCCATATGGCGGAAAGTTTATGGGCCTTTCTCACCTATTGACTCAATGTGTGCCATGTGACGAATGAAGCTCACATCGAACACTTGAAGCAAAAACTGTTTGAGGTGTTCTTTTATTTGATGTATTTATAACTGTGCGTAAAATGTAATAAGTACTACGAAGACTTAATTCCCCGATATTCATTTTGAAACACCCTGAATTTCTCAGCATCAGTATTGGAACTAAGATGTAAAAAGGAGAGATTATGATTGTTTACAACAACGATATTATTATTAGTCAAGACTATAATTACTACAACAACACAAGTTAGTAGTCAAAAAAATGTAATTAAATGTACACTCGTAACCCTTTCGGACCCACATGGCCAAAGTGGCACATACGAGTGTGTTACTTTTTTAATCCGCTCCTGTATGGTCACTAATTAAGATATCGGTATATATTGTTTTGCCAAATATGGTTGGTCCATAGTTTATCATTTTAGTTTCTTCTTCTTCTGTATGTCCAATTTCCTTCTCAAATTTCACCCGTCAAAAATTCAAGAATTTTCGAATTTTCTTTATTACTTTTCCCCTGTAGCTTCATTCGTTGTAGAGAGACCTCCTTAAGACTTGTCAGGTAGATACGTCGGATGGATACCTAATTGTTGACATCAATTGGATGGGCTTGCGCGCAGTGTTGCCAACTACGGAAATTAAAATCTCCTTAAATTTGGGCAAAAAATTCGAAATTTTTGTTATAAACCTACCTATGCGTCCCAATGCAAGTCAACTTACGCCAGTCGAACATTTGTTCTTACTGAACAAACTCGGGTACATATCGTTACAGTGGAGTAATTAGGGGACGCACGAAAAATTCGGATTTAGGTTCTAACTTTTGATTTTCCCTACTTTTCTGTTTATCGAAATATATTTTTGGTAATTAAAAGCATTGTTTCTTAAATATCGCCATGATACTTGTAGGATATATTAGTAATGTACCAGTAATTATTTTAAGATAGTTTTCGCCTGTCTGGTAGCAGTGTTGCCAGCTACGGAAAATTTTAATTCAAGATGTTAGGGGAAAATTACTGTTTTGTCTACTATATCCTCTTGTTGACTACATAGGAACAAAAGTACCAGTATCTGAAAGTCTTGTCTTTGCCCTTCACAACACACTATAGAAAGTTTCAATACGATAGTTAGGGGAAGTACAGTTGAGGTTTACAGTAGACCTTGTTCTCTAAGTGGAAAGATAATTGATTTTTTTTACGTAGACTGAAATATTTTTTAATGATCTGCTTACTTTATTGGATATCGTCACAATACTTGTAGGGTATATAATAGGGATACCAAAGTTTCTTTTAAGATAGTTTGTGTGTGTCTGCTAGCACGGTTGCCAGCTACAGAAAATTTTAATTTCCGATTTTAGGAGGAAATTTTGGAAAAATTCCCTTTTTGTCTCTATTATTTCCCTCTTGTTGGCTACGTTCAAACAAACGTACCACTGTCTGAAAGCCTCGTCCTTAGCCGACACAGCGCACCATAAAAAGTTTTGGTAGAATAATTAGGGGAAGTACAGTTGTGGCTTATAATAAACCATGTTCTGTAAATGGTAAGAAAATTGTGCATTTCTTAGTTAGAATGAGATTTTTTTTTTTTTAATTTCATGTTTACTTTGTTAGATATCGCAATGATACTTGTAGGATACATTCTTAGGGTACCAAGGTTTACAATCAGATAGTTTACGTATGTTTTGTGGCAATGTTTCCAGCCAAAACAATTAATTCCCGATTGTAAGTGAAAAATTCGGCAAATTTCCCTTTCCCCTCTATTATTTCCCTCTTGCTCGCTACGTTGGAACAAATGTACCACTACCTGAAAGCCTTCTCTTTAGCCTACAGAACACACCATAAAAAGTTTCAAATAGGATAATTAGAGAAGCTGTAGCGTCGGCATATCTGTTGATTTTTGCTTTTGAGGCGTAAAAACTGTCAAAATTTCATGTGTATGGAAACAGATTTTTTTCTTTCTCTCTTTGAATGGAAGCCAGCGACTTCAGGTTTTCACTGTACCTTGTCAACGCACCAAAGAATATTTTTAGCTGAGTTAGACCCATATGGCAACAGTGGTGCTAGATACAAAAAATTTTGAATTTCGGTTAGGGATTTTTTGTAAATTTTCACCCCTACATTTCCCTCAGTAATTTCCCACCTGCTCGCAACACTGCAATGTAACGTACACCAAAAAATAGCCACATTCCTTTTCTAAAAAACAAGGTCTTAACCATATCAATAGGGTAAATGGTTTTTGAGGAATACGTCACTAACTGACAAAGTATGAAAACGCCAAAAATGATCTGGGTCCGAAAGGAATAATCACACGATTTTGCTCGTATATGTACAAGGAAACAAACGATTTGTAAGTTACGAGGGCTTCGACTCAAGTTCTATTGATTATTTCAATAATCTTCAACATACATCAATAAATAATAGCTGCCAGAAAAAAAACAGACATTTGAAAAAAAACATGAAAAAGAACGATGTTTTTTATTGAAAAAAAACTTCACAGAAAAAAAACCGTTTTTTTACAACACTATATGAAACAGACTCAATGTATAAATTTAACAGTATATCAGCGAGAGATAAATTTAAAACGCAATAAATAGTTATACAATTAAATATGTTAAGAATTTAGAGAGAAAATATTAGTGATATAGTATGACTATTAACTTAACAACTGAAACGTACTAGGGGAAGTAATTTTTGTTAACCACATTTCTTATTTAGACAAGATCAACTCACAATAAATTGATCTTCTCGATCGCACTGTCCATCGCAGGTACACAATAAAGTGCACACTAACCCCAAATTTTGACACTTGCAAGAATGATGACAAAGAGTCTTGCAACCACAGCGAATAAGTTCTCTACAGTGGGCAGAAACTTCTGGAAGTAAGGACCACGGAGGATAATAACCACGATCCACCTTCTTCCGACCCCTTTACAACTTTCGAATATCATAGGCATTTTCTGGAGAGCTTGAGACCAGTAATACCCAGCCTGTAGGGCAGCTCGCAGACAGTGTTGAAATAAGGCTGCCTCTGTAGGTGGGATCCCTTCGTAAGAACAATTCTTTTTCGTCATTAATCTTTGTCGACAGTCGTTAACATTTAGTAAAGAACTAGAGCGATCGTACAGGAGTACGGTGAAGCGTTGAAGAGCTGCGAAGTCCTGAGCTGAAATTTCAGCAGGAGTAACTGAAAGTTTGATGAATGTATCCGTTATTTCAGGGTATGCTTGCCACACCTGCCAAGTTGTCTTCTTGCCATGATCACCAAAATCGGACACTGTGTCACACCCTGCAAATGCGTGCCAAATAGAGCGGGTTTTTTGAGAGACTTTTCTAAGCTTGTTGCAATTTCGTGGACAGGAATATATCTCTTATTTTTACCAGTCCCATATTCAATCCACAAGTGTGATACATTGAGCTTAAAGAATAAAGCAACGACAATAACAACAACATTCGAATCGACAGTTTTAATTGAGATATTCTTATGCCCGTGGTTGCTGGCATGCAAGAATATGCGTGTGTCTGCTTCTTCTTCTTTGCAGAGCATAAGGCTTGTTACGTCCATATTAGAGTTTGCTGATGCGGTATCATCACATGCACGCACAATCTCTCTCTTACCATCAGAATCACTTATGTTCTGTGAGTGTTTACACAGAAGTGGAAATAAATCAGTTTTGTTTTCAAAATTTTCAAAAACAATTCCCATTAACAATCCCCAACAACAATTTCAAAAGCCCATTGTTTTGGAGTCAGTGTGGAGTCTTTCACAAGTACTCTCGGTCCTTTTCCTCGTCGGTCTCGTTCTTTTTTCAGACTGTCGGGATCATAATTGTCAAAGACTATGTCCATTCTGATGACATCACTCGCAAACTTTTCTAAAAATGGTTGAAATGTGTTAGTGTAATACATAGAAAACGTCTGTCCCGGAATAGGCTTCAGCATGTGAGCTAATACTGCTCCATCAAATATAACACACGATACACTAGGTATATCGCATTGTGATGTTCCAAGTGGTTCTAAGCAAGAAATAACATCTGATTTTGTTCCCTTGCGTAATTGACCATTTGAAGAGAGTGACGGGGCATACTAAAGGTTTTCGTGAGCAAAGAAATCTTTGATGTCTCCACCTCGACTTTGACATGCTAGGTATCAGCGAGAAAACAGGCTACAGCCACTCTTTAAAATTGACTCCTTGAATCAATTTCTTTGTTCCTTTTTGCGATGTGTGAAAATGCGAAAGTTTATTTCTTTTAGTCGGTTCTTTTAAAGGCGTCTGGCATTCGATGAGCCGTTTCCCAACAAATGTTTTGTACTGTTGCTTTCCCAATTCTTCTGCTTTGAAGACAGACTCATCTGCTTTCTCATCCATAACAGCATATGTGACAACGCATATAGCATCACCATTTTATTGAGCAAATGGATTTCTGTCATCATCTTCACATGCATTTATTAAAGCTTTCACATGTTTTTTGAACCTAGAGGAAAAAGCGTCTGCATCTTCATGATGACTGTGATAATCTGAATCGTCACTTATTCCTGCCTCTTTCTCAAATTCGGTTAGTAATCCTGCAATCACTGTTCCCGAAACCATCCAACGCAGAAGAACATTTACATTATCAAATAGACCAATGGCACCTCCTTCACATTTTAGATTCCTATTACATTGTTCATGTAACTGGTCGTGGGACATGTACGAATATTTACTATTTGTCTTTCTTCCCACAAAATTACCTTTCTGAAATTCATCATATACTTGTGAGTTTCGTACATTCAATTCTCCCAAAGACTTTACGAATACTGACATCCAACGGGCATAATTGATAAGATCCAGGGCGAACATCCAGAGACAAATCTGATCCAATGCACTATAATAGGAGGAAAATTTCGCCGATAGAATACTGTCCAGCAAATAAAAAAGAAATGATTCAAGGTTCATTACCGTGTACCAAAACTTGAATTGGGCCGAGAAAAATAAATCATATAATATTATGCATAGCACATATTTAAGAGTAGACGGCAATCTTGGGTTTATGACGTCATATACTCGCCTTTCGCCTCAAGAAAAAGATAATAACTTATGTTACTTTATGATTCTACATATGAAAAAAGACATTGGTGGTTGTTGCACGTTTCTATCGTTTCTCTAATGCGAGAAATAAATAATTTTCATAATCCGTATGTAAGCCATGGCGCCATACTGTTTGTGACGTCATATACCGGCTTCTAGACACAAAGGGGAGCCAATCACATGTTATGTCAAGATTCTTCACATCCAAAGAAAGAGATTGGCGGTTCTCGCGGCTATGGCGAGAAATTCCCACTTCTCGTACCGGAGATAAACCGCGGCGGCCATCTTGGATTTATGACGTTATAAAGGATTTTCAGCACGGACAGAAGATAAACACTTGTGATTTGCTATTCTCCACGTTAAAAGGAACATACTGGTAGCGGTACTATGTTCCTATTATCAAAGGGACAATGGAACTACAAATGCCATATAACTATATCTACGGATACATTCGAACATTATTCACGAAAGTTCGACATTTAGTCCTACA
Organism: Thermobia domestica; assembly: GCF_964235325.1. Lineage (NCBI taxonomy): Eukaryota > Metazoa > Arthropoda > Insecta > Zygentoma > Lepismatidae > Thermobia > Thermobia domestica. The sequence continues at coordinate 301,468,269 of NC_137457.1, read as the reverse complement.
AAAAATTGATTATCTCAGTTATTTGTTGAGATACATCAATGATTCTGGTCGCGTTCGAAAGCTATTGAAATGACCTTTGACGATTGTTTCAAAGTATTTTTCCATAATCATAGCAGTTTCAAAGTTATTTGCTATAAAACATAGAAAATCGTTTTGAAAATAAACATTTTTTCCAGTTTGAGACGCCATATTTAACAACGGCGACAATATAAGGCAAGTATTTATAATGAAAATAGAGGTACAATGTATTCTCTGCAAAATAAAGGAGAAACGAAGTTTCTACCTTGAATGGTAATGGAGTTATACATTTTTAAACTCAGTTAAGTCGAAATTCGTTGGCGGCCATATTGATGACGTCATATACCTTAAACAAGACCCTTGCCGAGGTGGTTCTATATCAGGATTTACTTCTTATTAATAGGCCTATCATCCCTGAAAGTGGCATGTTGTTATCACATTTTGCATGATCCAGTCGCTAAGCTACTACACTAATAAAAATGGATTTATTAAAGGTATTTGGCAACTACTCTCCCGTGACGGTATGTCTTGATCACTGAAAAACCAGGGGCGGTATGGCATACCACCGCAAACCGTCTCACTTCGACCACTGGGTTTACATCTTTGCGTAATACAGTATCCAAATTTTCCTTTTTGTTTTCTGCCAATATTCATCTCGCTTATAATGAAATTCTAAGAAGGGCACAGATACTTCAAACAACTTTCAGTGGTTATATTGGTTCTTCGTTTCTGATGGAAGTAATTTGTTTTGTGAAACAGCTGAAATCTGAAATAAGTGTTCAGAATTCTGTTTAACCTACAAGCCTTTTTATTGTAAAATATAAGTCCTTGGCATCTAGCTTATCAGAACTAATTGCCGCGTATTTGTTGTTTTTTACGCTCCCTGTCTCTATTAGTTCTGCGGAGAGGTTGTTCTCAAAATTGAAATTAATATAAAACAATGTGATAGGCAGAACGGGCCAAAATAGCTTAAGTTATCTATTACTGCTTTCTTATCTATTACTGAAAATATGGATGTACGGGAGCTTGTAAAGGCTTTTCCTGCTGCTGACAGGAAAGCAAGAAGGAAACCATTCAAGTAGTTCCTGGTACTCTTCATGACCAGTTGTTCTTTCAGATAAAATGTTCCGGTGAGGGGGCACTCATAGTATTACAGTGGTACTGCTGGTACTATTCTATTTATTATTACATTATAGACGTATTATTTTGCTCTCCTTCTGGGGGCACTCTCAGAGCTCCGGGGGGCAGCGCTCCTCCAAAATCATATCTGAAAGAAACACTGTTCATGACGACTGACGTCACTGACTGCAAAGAGGAAAGTCCAAATTTCATTGTGAACCTTATTGAATAAATTATAATGTATAGCAAAGTGGTTTTCATTTATGAATATTTAAGCCTAGTAGTTGCACGCATTTAATAATATAATGAAAAGAATAATATAATTTAATGAACGTATTTTATTTTATATAATTATTGCATACCCAGGAACGGCGAAAAACTCAACACACATTCTCAAGAATAGGAACGTGGTATGTTATTTTCAGATCACATGCATTTATTTTAAGTCGTTTGAGTAACAGAATATAGGGGTCTTTCGAAAACCCATCTTCTCTTTCTTCACTTGGAAATATTCTTGGTGAAGGGGATGCTTAGTGAGGGGTGAAATTGTGTAACTTTAGCTGTAGCCAAACTGTCGTTCCTTTCTTCTAAATTCTTCAACACATGTGCAGGTGAACATTGTCTTTGGTCAGTTTCTAGTTTGGAGGAACAAAAGCGAGTCGTGTTGTATAGTGTGCTGATTCTTAAATGTCGTGCAGCTCCTTCTCGTGGACTCGAGGTAGAGATTGACAAACATTTAGCGCTTTCCATTTGTGTGCGTCATTTGAAAATCATATATATTTTTGTTTAATCAATCATATTTATTTTTTTGGACTGTGTTTTGAGTGTGTGACTAGTGTGAGTGAAGTGAACTTGTGTGACTATTGTGTTTGTGTCATTCCGCTAAGATAAACACCTTATTTTGCGAATCGAAATGGAAAACGAGAAAAAAGAATATAAGAAGCGTAGTCTTATCTGGCACTACTTCACTGAAGTAGCACCAGGCAGAGCAAAATGTGGCTTTTGCTCAATTACAATATCTTTCTGTAGGGGGGCGACTGCGAACTTGAAAAGACATATTGATAAAAAAAAAACCCAACAGTAGATGTAAAAAGACCAAGGCCCACTCCTCCCATTGAAGAACAAGAAGTTCCTTCAACTTCATCTTCAGCATCTTCAGCAATTGCAGAAATCCCACATCCCGCAACTATCCGTGCTCCTCAAACAACAATACCTGTTATAGCACGGCCAACAAGAGATGGTTTCTGACGCTTCTTACCACATGCGGTGGGATATTGCAGCCCCTACTTTGATACCAGTGTTACCAACCACGATCACTCTGTCGTATACCATTAATTAAATTGCCACTACAGCTGCACCAAAACAAAAACCTTGAGTGTAGTGGCAATGTCACTGCGAGCTGTCAGAGACGTTCTCTTACTGGACGCACTATAGGAGACAATACCAAATTTCACAGTTTATGGAGAAACCTTTTGCTCCTAACGAAACGAAGAAAATGTATGAACAATTAGCTAGGATGATTGTTAAAGAATACCTCCCTTTCAGCAGAGTTGAGAACGTCGAATTTCGACAGTTCGTTAAATTACTTAGTCCAGGCTACAACCTTCCCTCTAGGAAAACTATATCCAATTCTTTTATCCCTCTCCTCTACAACCAAACAATGGAGACAGTAAGAAATGAAGTTGATGGCGTTACATCCGTCTCAGTAACAACTGGGTCCGTCTCCGTCTCAGTCCGTCTCAGTAACATCCGTCTCAGTAACAACAGTTGGACTTCCAATTTCGAACCAAAGTTACTTAGCACTAACCACACATTTCATTAATAATGAATGTGAATTGAAATCATACCTCCTCGACTGTTTTGAAGTTCAAGAAAAGCATACTGCAGAAAAATTGGCAGCAGAGATCAAACGTGTTTTTGAGGAGTGGGGAATTTCAAATAAGGTGTCAGTAATTGTTAGTGATAATGCCGCCAACATCAAAACAGCAATTAGAATTGGTGGTTGGCGGCATATTCCTTGCTTTGCTCACATCTTAAATTTAGTTGTACAGGCAGGAATAACGAACATAAAACAAGTGCAGAAAAAAGCAAAGGCTATTGTTGAATTTTTCAAAAGAAGCCCACAAGCCTCGGCAAAACTTAAATCAATCCAGCAGCAGATGGGGTATGATGAACTTAAACTAAAGCAAGATGTTCCAACCAGATGGAACTCAACTTATTATATGCATGAGAGATTACTGATGCTCAAGGAGCCAATAGTAGCCGCTTTAGCCGTTTTGAATCCGGATTTGGGGCAATTGACAAATAGTGAATGGGAGACAATACAAAAAACATGTGTAGTTTTGAAATGTTTTGAGGAGATAACCCAGGTGATTAGTAGTGAGAAGGGGGTCACAATATCAAAATGCATCCTATTAAGTAAAGCCTTGGCTAAACACATATCAAAAGTAAGAGCAGAGAGGGATTTGCCTGAAGAAATTACGTCAATGCTGGACACAATTTCAAAAGAATTAGTAGAAAGATTTGGTAAAGTGGATGAAAATATGTTGTTGGCTGAAGCGACGCTACTGGATCCACGTTTCAAGAAACAAGGTTTCAGTGATACAGGCATTTAATTCTACATACAGAGGAATAACAAAGAAAGGAAGTGGAATCATTATTTCCTCCACTGAAACTGAAATTACAACTTCTGCTGTTTTGAATAGTGAAACAGAGACCTCATTGTTGTGGGAAGATTTCGATCAGAAGGTTTGAAACCTAGTTGAACCAAAGAACTCCACTGCTGATGGAATAATGGAAACAGATAAATATTTGCAGGAAGGTTTTATCAATAGAAAAGAAAACTCTTTGTTGTGGTGGAAAGAGAGGCAGTTCTTATATCCACGTCTCTTTGAAATAATGAAGAGAAGACTTCATATAATGTTAACTTCTGTACCCTGTGAAAGACTCTTTTCAAAGGGAGGACAAATAATAACAGAAAGAAGAAGCCGATTAAGTTCAAACAAAGTTAGGCAGATCCTTTTCGTAAATTCAAATTTGTAAAACATTGATTGGTACATGTGTAATTTACTTTAAACAATTGCCCACTTTGTATATATTAGGAGAAGATTTAAACTTACTGTTTATTTTGTTGTAAAAGCGACAAGATAATACTTGTCATTACGGCCTATTATTTTATTTGTAAAATATTTTTTTCAAAAATGTGAATGAAACAAAGGTGTTAAAAACAGAACAATGCGGAATGTTTCATTCATCGGGAATGATGCAACAGTGTAGTGATATTTCACGCCACCCGCATACCCTGGAGCCGCAACCCCTCCATGAGCAGGAAAAATGTCCGGATGGAGTTTGCAAGAGGACACTGGACAAAGGATTTCCGGAGGAAAACACACAGGAAGTGAGTACCATTTGCTATGCTTTCTTCTGGTTTATACGCATGCGCGAAAATTTCTGTTGCTCTCATTCCATTCTATTGCTTGTGAAAACTCGATCTTTTCGTTCTTTACCGAGCGCAACACTTTCAACTCCGAACGATTCAGCCAAATCAATCAATTCCTTTTAGAGATTCATTCATTTCGTTCACCTAAAAGATTCGATCTTTTGGATCGAATCATTTACGAACGACTCATCTCTATTGCACAGTGACTCTCATTCTAACAAGGGCTTCCCCATGTCGCTCATCAGTGTTGAGTGGCCCTAACACAGAAGTTAACCTCATTTGTGACTGCTAACACTGTCCTGTGAACTATGGCTTCCATGCACTTCATCTCATCATCATAACCTTACGCCTACTCAGATTTCATAATATTCCTTCCTTGTTTGTTTTCATTGCTATTGTAAAACTTATGATTATTCCAGTCTCATTTTGAAGTTACTTACGCTCTGTGTATTTATCCTTATGTCTCCTGCCATGATTACAACAACAATAATAATTCACCTATATGTATGAATAAAGTGAGCTTCTTTATTATTGTTGTTATTAAACCTCATAGCCCATACATGTGTTCCACTTCTCACTGAAATTAAACTTAAGCCCCTCCCGAAGAGATGACGCTATCGTCTGCGGAAAACAGTAAAAAAAATAAATAAATAAATAATAATAATAAAATAAAGAAAGAAAGAAAGAAAAAAACTATTTTCCACAGCTCGATGGAGTCACGCCCTTTGAAAAGGATGGTGCGGGAGGTGCTCTTCTCTTTCAGTCAGTTGCCTAAAAATATTCTTTCCTTTTCTCCCTTTCACTCACCCCAAGCAGAATTCTACTTGATTGCTTTACGAAGAGTATGCTGCCGAAGATATACGAACTACTACGAAGCCAAACTGAATACATTGACGAAAATGAGAAACAAGGTTTTGAAAACGTGTTTGAATACGGGTAATCAGAATTGAGGAAAAGAAACCCAAAAGGCAACTGTGTACAGGGATTTAGAGGGACACATGAGTCCTTGTATTCCAAGTAACGAAAGTATTCCTTATTGTTTATGATCCTTTAACTCAACGAAACAAAAGGAATCAGAGTTTCTATCACTCTATACCACTTACTTAAATAAAATGTAGAGCCAAGGACTTAACTTGCCCACTAATGGCTCCTCAAAAAAGTTACAACATAAGTTGAGTGACGCTCAAAGATGGCTTTTTAGATGTCATTTAAGGCTACTTTTTTTTTTTTTCATGCTAGCCAGAAAGGCTAGCTACCTTTAAGAGGGTTATGCCCTCTGTTAGGAATGAGGTGCAGTGATACGATAGGCTAAGTTTACTGTTGTTGGGCTAAGTGTTTCATGAAATATTTATTAACTTCAAATTGTCAAATGAATTAACATGGTGACTTAAGGAACTTTGATCCTTAACATTTGGTGAGGTGAGTAAAACAAAGTTAAATATACAAAAACATAATTGATTACAAATACGTGAAAACGTGCATTGAAAATTGTGCGTGAAATATAAGAATAGAAATAATAATACAAAACATTTCAAAATATATCCATAATCATGAAATATGAGGCGAAGTGCAATACACAATACAACACTTTAGGTGATGTTAGTGAGACAAATGAGCTTATTCTTCAGCCTAGGGGCTGCTCTAGGCGCTGATGAGAACATGGGGAGCCCAAGTTAATAAACAAAGGTAATCACTGTGCGGGAAATGAGGGATGGATGAGAGGAAGATGATCGTGAACAACATATTCTGATATGAATTCCAAAGTTGGGTCTGGTGGTTGAAGCGTGTAGTGATATAATGTGAACAGTAGAGAGAGTGGTGGATAATAGTAGGTGCAAGGTGTGGGATGAACTGCTATATAATGCATTGCATCTTGAAGTAATGGGTGGCGAGTTTGAAAGCGTTTAGAGATGTATGTTAGCCGCAGTTTTTCGAGGTGAAATTTCAGAATTGGAAACGTAATATGGCGGTAAAGTTCCTGCGTAGAGCTAGGGAGCTTAATTCGATAGGCTGTACGGAAAGCGTGGCGTTCTAAGATGAAAAGTTTATGATAGTATTGAGGTCGGGCGGCTATCCAGGCAGTGAAATCATATGTCAAAACTGGTCGGAGAAAAACTTTGTAGGTGTTGAGGATTGTGTGTGGCTTCAGACCCCATGTAGTACCAGTAAGACGTTTCAAAAGATTGATGCGATTATAGGCTTTAGTAGTGACTATTTTCAGATGTTGCGACCATGTAAGATGGCGATCAAAGGTAATTCCCAGATACGTTACTGTATTTTTGGCCTGAAGCGGCACTTCATCAACATGGAGAGATAAGCGACGTGGGTTTCTGCGAACTCTGGAAGAGCGTCGTGGAGGTAAGAAGACCATGGCCTGTGTTTTTGTTGCGTTAATAGTAAGTCTCCAATGATTACACCAGTTACTGAAGCGATCGATAGCAAGCTGTAGAACGGTATTGATCTGTTGGATAGAGTTTCCGAGTCCAAGGAAAGCCGTGTCATCGGCATATTGAAAAAGATGAACGTTATCAGGTAGTCTGGGCATGTCAGCGACGTACAAGAGGTAGAGTAAAGGAGATAATGCAGACCCTTGTGGCACTCCAGTAAGTAGAAAGATCGGATGCGATAAACAGTCATGAATGGATATGTAGGCGAGACGGTTGGTAATGAAATTGTATATTAGGCGGATGTAGCACATGGGGAGTCGAAACTGAAGAAGTTTATATATTAGCCCGTGGTGCCAGACTTTATCAAACGCCTTCTCTAAGTCAAATAGGACTAGACAGGATGGTTTTGCAGAATTGTAATGTTGAGTAATAATTGAAGTGAGTCTTAAAAGCTGATCGTTAATAGAAAAGGAGGGTCTGAAGCCGGCTTGTGTGATAGGAATTAAGCTGCCATCGTTTAGGTAGATATGTAGGCGCTTGGCCAGGATGCGTTCCAGAATCTTACTGAAAGTCGAAGTTAGCTGAATAGGACGATATGATGAAACGTTCTGGGGTGGTTTATTTGGTTTTAGAAACATGAGTGTCTTAGAGATTTTCCATGTTAAGGGAAGGAAGCCTGTGCGCAAGATAAACGTATAGATATTAGCGAGAAGGAGTAATAACAAAGCAGGACACTCTTTGATATGGCGGTATGTTATATTATCTAGAGCAGGTGCAGTATTTCGTTTATGGTGGAGAACCTGTGAGATCTCGTGAACACTAATGGGTTGAGATATGGCTGTGTCTGGCTGTAAGAGATGGGCAGTGTTTGGTTGAAGGTGCGGTGTGGACGTGTTTAGCCTATCTGCAGCGACTGGAGCATTGCCTGATGATGGCGTGAAAATCTCCTGTAAGTGATCAGCAAAAGCATTTGCCTTATCACTATCGGTGGAAACAGGCGTGTCGCCTTGCAGAATCGGATAGGGTGTGCTAGTAAATTTGCCACATAATGCATTGAAACGGTTCCAAAATTTGGTTGGATGAGAAGTCTCGGATAGATTATTGCATGTGTTTACCCATTTACGAAGTTTATACGCTTTAATGTAATTGTGAACTGTGCGTTGGAGTTGGTGGTGATGGCGGAGTGCTTCAGGGTTGCGGGTGTGGAGATAATCTCTATAGAATTGACGTGAGCGTTGGATCAGTGTGAGATATTGCGGCGGAAGTTTAGGCTGATATGGACGAGATTTGGTAGTTGGAATATACAAATGACTGGCCTCTTGAATAGCTGAAGTAATATTATCAACGACAGAAGTTAAATCTTCACCTGTATTTGGTTCAGTTAGATGATCAGTGAGTTGAGAGATATGAGTGCGATATTTATCCCAGTTAGCCTTATCGTAACGGACGCTTAAGCGGAGTGGTGGAGATGAAATATGCCTGGTGGTGGTATTTGGCTGATAGGTGAGTTTAATTGGAGCATGGTCGCTACCCAGAAGATCAAGAATATCGAGCGTGCAATGTGATACGAGGTTTGCTGAGGTTATAACTATATCTGGCTTTGTGTTGGAAATCGGACGGGTTGCTTGTGGAAGATCAAGTATGATTCCAGTGGTATTGGTCGTAATGAAATTAACAAAATTTGTCCTCTCGCCATCGGTGCGGCTATGCATATTAAAGTCAGCCATGATAATGTACGTCTTATAAGTATTTGAAATGTATTGCACGAACTGCTCTGGTAGAGGATGGTTGGGTCTAATGTATATTGTTGCCAGTGTGATGATGGCGTTTTTGAAATAGACAGTGGCGAGGAGATATTCTGGAAGAGGTGTCGTTGTATAATGATGTTGACGAAATGGTAGATGAGGAGAAAATCCAATGGCCACTCCCCCATTGGCTCTGAGTGCAGGTATAGGATTTTCAGCGTGCAACATAGTGTATCGAGGTAAACGACATGTTCGTGATTTTGTGAGGAAAGTTTCATTTAGTAGGAACACTGTGACACGTTCCTCAAGAAGAAGCTGTTCGAATAAGATTTTGTTTTTGGGTAAAGACCGGATATTAAGAAACAGAAAAGTAACAGCCATGGTATAGAGTAAACTAGTCAATAGTAGTTGCATGGGATTTATGAAAATGAACTGTATTTCCTGAATAAGTGGCTGTGAAATTTACATGAAAAGTGGTTTTTGTCGCAAGAATGATTTGCTGGAGTATGTGGGGTCTTATAAAGGGATGGATGTTCTGTAAAGCTAAAGTCAGGAAAGTCAAGAGTTGATCTAACGAGACAGGTGCATCTATCGGATGTGGAGTAGTGTGGGTTTGTGCAGGTGGTCTGAGTGGAACTACGAGTTCTGGATGGTCCTGAATAGCTTCTGGTTTAGCTTTACACTTGTAGCTATATGCCGGATGCTGATCATTGCAAGTGGCACATTTGGGTGGTAACTGTAAGTTGCTACAAGTTCGAGTGGTATGCGGGCCTGCACAATATCCGCATTTACTTGTGTTTTTGCAATCGTTTGTATGATGAGCATTATAGACCTGACACCGTTCACACCGAACTGGCATAGGAACCGGTGTCCGTGATGGTTCAACACGGTGTTTATGATTGTAAATGTAAGCACCTGTTGCTAATAACTCATCAATAGTGTCTTGATGCGTGGTTAAGACACGAACCATGTATGTGGGTCCTTGATCATTACGAATTCGCAAGACTTTAGTGATGGTATGACCCTCCAGCTTGAGCTCCTCTTGGATTTCGTCATCTGTATAAGATGGGTCGACCCCACGGATGACTACAGATAGTAATGGGGAACGTTTCGGAGGTGGAGGCTGTTTGCGAGTGGATGATGTGAGTGCTTGAATCTTCGCATCCCGACCAAAGGTATCTATAGGCACCTTGTTTTTAATGGTAGTAAGAAGAGTTGGATCGGTTGTTTTTAGAATGATGCCGTTTCGAGTATGCAGGATTTGTGTGATCGCAGCTCGAGGAAGGTATTTACGAAGTTGAATTGCGACGAACTTTGCATTGCTGAACTTCGTATCGAAATTTGTGAGCAGCATGGAATAGATAGAAGACAAAGGAGGCGAGTTGTTATCGGTTGTAGATGCAGCAGTGTCCATTGGAATCTGGTCTAGATCCGATGTGGATGCAAGATGTTGTTTCTTGGATGGTGGAGATTGCTGAAGACGTTCGGAATAGCTATCGTTCGATGCTAGTGGTTGTGGTGATCTACTACGAACGGAATCGGATGATACAATTGAAGAAGCAGAAGCAATGGAAGCTTGGGAACCTCGGCGTTGCTGTGATTTACTGGTGGAAGAATGACATTGCCTAGGATCCTTCCGAAGCTGAGTCTTCTTAGGACTCTCGGATGGTCCAACAAGAACTTGAGGTAAGCCGTGATGTTTGCCTTTTGTCGTTTTGCCAGGGCCTAATCGTGAGTCCGCCATCGAAAATCCGTCCTTGGGCGAATGCCCAAATGAAGAGATGTGTTGCACCTACAGATGAGTAATGATGATGATAAAAGGTGTCACCCTCCAGCACTGAAAAGCGCTGTCAATCCTAGTGAGAGCGTATGCGTGCTGGTCTCGATTGTGCGTATGCAACACAACGTCCTCGAAGGCACGTTAACACTTCCCAGCTAGGCTAGGTTCTTACAAAAGGCAGCTGTTGACGTATGGTACGTCAAGCTGATGAGTATGTGGTGTTTAAGGCTACTTTTTTTTTTTTTTTTTTAAGGCTAGCCTGAGGCTAGCATCCTTTTAGAGGGCTACACCCTCTTTTAGGTATGGGATGGGATAGGATAGTTTTGGTTGATAGGAACACTGGTTGGGCTAAGTGATATTTTGTATGGAACCTTTATTATTCTTATTTATCTGAAACTAGGATATTATGATCTTTGCGACCATAATCATAACTGTGGGAAAGGTATTCTGCGTTTATTAGCCAGAACTTGCAATGTAGATTAAGTGATGTCACATATAGAAATATATAATAACAACGACTATCACAAAATACATACAATATCAATAACTATTAAGGTAATCGCAAAATATAAATTTACAGTAAATGATGATTATTTGATATGAACACAAACAAAAAAGTAATATGTAAAATATTAAGCAGAAAATAATGAGGGCGAAGAATGAGATGAAGTGCGATACACGGGACAACACAGGGTTTTGTTAGGAAGACGAATGAGTGTTATCTTCTGCCTAGGGGCATCTCTAGGCTGATGAGGACGATGGGAGCCCTGTTAGTCACAAGAGGTATTACTGTTTAAGGCTACTTTTTTTTTTTTTTTTTTTTTGAGAGACAGGTTTGTTTGGAATCTTTATTGTCATTCAACGTGTGGAAATAAGAAGAACTGCCACTAGAGGGTTTCGCCCTCTCTCTTGGCCTGGGATGTGGGAGCATCAATTATTTTTGATTGCATTTTATTTGGGTAGTGAGCTGTCAAAGGAAATTTATTTTTAAGTAACAATATACAAAAAGCAAATGGTGCAAACATATATACGTACATTAATATAATCGAATATATTTGAAATAATAATAATAAAAATAATAATATGACATTATGAACAGTAATAAGATCTAAACTAATACATAAATAGTAGAAGAGAATATGTGCATAAAATAAATAAGAGGTGCAGAGAAAGCAACAATATAAATGAATAGTCAAAATATGTGTATACAAAAGTGCTAATGAATATAAGCGCATTGTAAGGGAAGATTGTTATGCTCATGATAATGAATGCAGTGCACATCACATCACAACACAATGGAACTAGTTAGTGAGACGAATGCTGGTTATTCTTCTGTCTTGGGGCGACTCAAGACTGATGTGAAACAGGGGGAAGCCCTTATTAGTGTTGTGGGAGACAGTGCTATAATGGTAAGAGATGAGGAATGTCGTCATGGATGAGCTGTCGTCGGAAAAATCTTGCATGATGATGATCATCTGGAAGTTGTCGAGCATAAATGGAAAGGAGGATGCTGAGAGGTGTATAGCAGTATCGGTACTGAGAGTCTTGTTCCAAGTCTGTGAATATGGTGTCGAGAAATATATCTTTATATGTATGAAGACATTTAGCTATAAATTTTTGGCGTAAGAGAGCTATGTGGTGGACAAGCGGAGGAAAATCAATCTTATTATAAAGGTCATCATTGGGGTACGGTAGTTTTATGCGAAATGCGAGTCTGATAGCATGACGTTCAAGAATTTCTAATCTATTGTAAAACTTCTGCGGAGCAGAGCACCAGGCAATATGACCGAAAGTAAGGACACTACGCATAAAGGCTTTGTAAGTATTTAGTAATAATTTAGAGTTTAAACCCCAGTTTTGACCCACAAGACGACGTAGAAGCTGTAATCGGTTTTTTGCTTTGACAACAAGTTTCTGGAGTTGGGCTGTCCACCGCAATTTATCATCGAAAACAATACCTAAATATGTAACAGTTTTAGTAGGTTGTAAATGATGATCGCCAACACGTATCCGTAGCAGATTTGGATTTCGATGAACCCTGCCGCGGCGGTTGGGTGGCAAAATTACTATAGCCTGTGTTTTGTCTTCGTTAACAGTGAGTCTCCATTTTTCGCACCAGTGAAGAAATGCTGTAATTGTAACCTGTAAGTGGACGTTAATCTGCTGGATTGTTTTACCAAGAGTGAGAAAAGCGGTATCATCCGCATATTGGAATAAATATGTGTTAGGTGCTGGAGATGGCAAATCCGAGGCATAGAGGATGTATAGAAGAGGTGATAAGCTGGAACCCTGTGGCACACCGGTGAATGGAAATATAGGATGTGATAGAGAGCCGTTGATGTTCACATAGGCAATACGGTTGAGTATAAAGGAATATATAACTCGGAGATAAGTGAGAGGAATTCTTAGTTTCAAAAGTTTATAAAATAAGCCGTAATGCCAAATGCGGTCAAACGCTTTCTCCAGATCCATAAGTATGAGACAAGACGGTAGTGCTTTGTTATAATGATTTGTAATAATAGTGGTAAGGCGAAGTAATTGGTCATTAATACTATATAGCGGCCGGAATCCTGTTTGGTGAGAAGGTAGAAGGTTATGCTCATTAAGATATGGATGGAGACGGTGTACTAGGATTTTTTCAAATAGTTTACCTAACGTAGATGTTAATTGTATGGGTCGATACGATGTCACGGAGTGAGGTGGTTTGTTTGGTTTTAAAAACATACAAACTTTAGACATCTTCCAGTCCTGCGGATAATAGCCAGTTCGTAGAATAAACGTATAGATTGTTGCTAAGAAGACAAAAAATTTTACTGAACATTCTTTAAGAATTCTATAAGATATAGAATCAAATCCAGGAGCAGTGTTACGTTTACGTTTAAGAGCTCCACGTATTTCATCAGAAGTAATCTCCTGAGTCAAAGGGTTAGAGTTATCTAACTCATGCGATGTAGAAGGTTGGAGCAATCGGTTAAGTGCTGGTTCAGATAGCCGGGGACTTAAACGGTGTGTGGATAGAGGCGGTGTAAAGACTGCTTGCAAATGAGATGCAAAAGCATCAGCTTTTGCTTGATCTGTCTGCAAAAGATGATCGTCCTGTACCAGAGGGTAAGTAGTACCAACTTTCTGTCCAGTCAACAGATTAAATTGCTTCCAGTATTTTGTAGGGTGCGTTTCCGTGTTCAACTTGTTGCACACTTTACTCCAACTAAGTCTTTTATGGGCAACAATGTAGTTGTGAACTGTGCGTTGCCAGCGACGCGCTTGAGCTAAATATTCAAGGTTTCGTGTCCTCTCGTATTCACGAAAATACTGCCTGGATTTTCTTACAAGTGTGAGGTACTGAGGTGGTAATATTGGTTGATACGTTTTACCATGGTAGGTAGGGATATTCTTGTTAGCACTGTCAACAAGTGCAGTGGTTATGTTATGAACGGCGTTGTTGAGATCAATTTCAGATGTTGGTGGTTCCATCTGATCCAACGCGATATTAATATCAGTTCTATACTGCTCCCAGTTAGCTTTATCGTACAAGAGAATATTTCTTGTGAATGATGGAGACGATGGTTGGCGTGCATGATTGATTTGAACCTTTATTGGTAGATGGTCACTACCGATACAATCAAGAACAGTTACAGTGACTTTAGCAACTAATGAAGCTGTGCTAATAAGAACATCAGGAGTAGTTTGACTACTGGGCCTGGTGTATCTGGGTAGATTGTATATATGTCCATGCAAAGCTAGCGATATATAATCAGAAAACTGAGTTTTATCTCTATCGGAGCGACTGTGAATATTTAGATCTGCTAAGATTAAAAGATGACGATACTGAGAAAACAAGTATCGAAAGAATTCTAGTGGAAGTGTATGTCCTGGACGGACATAGATCGTAGCCACAGTTAGAGCAAAGTTTGATAGATATATTGTCGTCACTAAGTGCTCGGGTAATGGAACATACGTTGGTACGGAGTGATGTCGATAAGGAAGTTTATTCCGTATTCCAATTGCTACGCCGCCTTGTGCTCTGGCGTTAGTGTCTCGGTAATCATGCCGTACAAACTGATACCTGGGAAAGCGTATGGATTGTGGAGGTTTATTTAAGACTACTTTTTTTTTTTTTTTTAACAAGAGTTTCATTCCCATCCAATGGATGGGCGGGCCGTAGAAGGCAACACCTTCTCTGTGGCCAGAGATATTTTAAGACTACCCATAATTTTGTTTTATATTCCAGTTTGTCCATCATATCAATAAGGTTTCTTTTATGTAAATAAGATACGTTAATTTCCTACTTCATACTATTTTAAAGTTCATTATTTATTCCGATTGAAATATTTTTTCCCTAAAGTCTTTTTGCAGAAGGTGGTAATAGTCTGTTTTATTAGAAAAAGACGCCATGACTCTAGTACTACACATAGCTGCTACCATCTAGTGAGCTGCTTATAAGTACTAAAAATTGTACTATAATGCAATCAAAGGAAACTGCTTTTGTCGTTTTTTCAACGAATCTCTCTCTCAGTAATTATAATTGAAGAAATAAACAATTGGTGGCGGGTCTTGAAAAATGTCACATACACAAAATTAAAGGAATATAAATTAATTATAATACTTACATGTTATATGTATAGGCAGTGGCGTATTTAGGGGGAGGGCTTCTGGGCTTAAGCCCCCCCGAAATCTTACTTACTTACTATACTAGTAAAGTATATGAAATATCTTGCAGAATTTTCACATTTTTAGGCAAAGCCCCCCCCCCCGAAAGTAAGCAAAGCCCTCCCCGAAACAAAATCGTAAATACGCCACTGTGTATAGGGTATAAAGCTCAGATGGTGTTCTGATTCTTGCAACGTTATTGAACTTTCTGAATCTGTATGAAGATTTATTTTCATATATTGCAGTGACCAGTGCGAGCACATTTACGTATAACCTAAAGAAGCTATAGCCAGTGATTCTTTCAGGGGTGAGCCGGGGGTATTACCCCCCGAAACTTGAAGGCAACCCCCCCCCCGCCGGCGCATTCTCAAAAAATATAAAAATTTTAAGAAACCTATATATTTCTGTACACGAAGAAAGAAACAACACAAATTTTGGCTTGAGTACGTTTGCGAACGGGAAAGAGAACAAAATGTATAACCATCTGATATATTACTCTTTACCTTACTCAAGAACTTCATTTCTTGTCCCACAAACTAAGAAAGCAGTTTGATTGCATTGGCGACCACCCCCAACAGAGCAAGCACCAAATACACATTACATTTTCCTTCCTTTGCTGCTACAGACGCGGGGGTGAAGCGGTTAACAGGTTTTGTCCTTTCAACTGAACTCCCGTAAAAATTGAGGGTGTTCACGGGAGGGACACTTCCAACCTCTCTCAATTATCTTTTTGGCTCGTAAGGTTTCTGAGAGAGTGAGGTACATAGGGTATAGGAACAAACGACACATTTTGGAAAACATGGTATGAGAAAAAGACGATGGTTATAAAGGCAGCTTACTTCTCCCTAGCATTCAAAAACCTCTTGGTGCTGAGTAAAAAGAGAAATATTGACCGTAAATTACAAAAGAAGGATGAGAAACTCCAGTATATATATTCTAAAACGGTTGTAAGCTGTCCTTTTGCAAAATTTTTATTGGGCAGAAACAACCTCTGTATATATATATGCCTCTTTCCCTGCCTGTTTATCTTTCTATATTTATTTTAAATGCATTTTATTACTATAAGAGAGAAGTGGGTTCGGGCAGAACTTGGTTGGCGTCTTTCGCTGTGGACAATTTTGAGACATTCTATAACTGCAACGTACTGTTGGCGTGTGAAGTGTTGTGTGGCTTACTTCAAAGCTTAGAATACAGGCTGTTTGACAGTTCCACAAGAAAACTTCAATTTTCTGTTGTTCGTATAATACCTTAAAAATGTGCGCTGGTTGGAGACGGTACAGACAGTAGTGTTTATTGCGTGATTGTTCGATTTTACGTGCTGTAACTAACTTTCAAATTACATTTTTGATATTCTTTTTTTATATGTATTTATTTATTTTACTTGAAGTGACAGGTTGAAAATCGCAGTGATGAGGACAAAACTAAAAGCAGGTCCCTTACTGTCATACTTTACCAAAAAAATAAAGCATGGGTCATCGCTCTTAGAGAGTTCAAGAGTACCAGAAGGCAGTCTTACTATTTCCTCATCTCACCCACAGGAACCTCTTCCTTCAACTTCTTTTAACACCGGATGTTCTGCTGTACAGGAAAGATCGAAACATGAATATCGTTTCATCGCTTCTTGGACAGATAAATACAAGTGGTTAGTTTATGACGAAAATCGGGGAGGTGCATTTTGTAGTATGTGTTCAAGATATTATCAAAATGATTTAAATGTAGCACAGAAAACTAAAGGCGTATTTATTACAGTTCCGTTCACAAATTTCAGGATAGCAACTGGAACTACAGGGAAACTCCACGAGCATGATTCCTCTGAATATCACAAAAGTGCGATGGTGAAGGAAAATCTTCGAATTTTACATGAAACTAAGCCAATTCATTCAATTTTACAGCAACAAACCAGCACTGAAATCGAAGAAAACAAACAGGTTGTAAAAATTCTCTTGCGCAGTTTATATTTTCTTGAGAAAGAAGAAGTGGCTCATACGAGTAAATATGAACATATAATAAGAAATTTGATGGCTCCGTGTATTCAAAGTTTAAACGACTGGCTTCAGATAAAGAGTAAGCGTGCAAGATACTGCAGCAAAGACACAGCTTGTGAGATGTTGGAGTGCATAGGAGAAGTGTTAGATGAGGAGTTTGCTGCTGAACTTAAAGAGAAACCTTTTTTGTTAATGGCTGACGAATGAACTAACACAGCGAATAAATCAGAGCTTTCTGTCTGTGTGAGATATGTTACTGACAGCTGTGTAGTGAGGGAGAGATTTCTACGCATAACTACGCTTCACGACACTACCGCCGAAACTATTACAAATTGTATTGAAAATGAAATAACCAAACGAAATTTGTTATTTGATAATCTTGTGGCATGTGGATTCGATGGGGTTCTAATTTCTCTGGTAGTGTTTCTGGGGTACAGAAGAGAATTTCAGAAAAGACAAAGAGAAATGTCCCGTACATACACTGTAGAGCGCATGTTTTGGCCCTTTCAGTGACAAATGCAAAAAATTTGTTTCCATGTGTAAAAAGATTTTTTTTTTTTTTTTTTACGTTGTGAGGGACATTTGCAAGATATTCCGCCAATCTCCGAAATAGAAGCTGCTCTTCACGATGTTCAAAAAATGTTACAGGACCCTACTTTGAAAATTCCAGAACCCATGGATTTCGTTGGCTCAGTCATCACAAAACCATTCAAACCATTAAGAAATGTTATGGATCAATAATGATGACGTTAGACCACTTATATAAAGAAGGCGGAGATTTTTGTTCGTTGGCAAGTGGAATATTAATTGAAATGGAAAACTCGACCTTTCTTCTAACATTGTGCTTGTTGGTAGAGATATTGGGATCCATGTCAAATCTAAGTAAGTACCTGCAAAAGAAGACTGTCAGTTAGCGAATTTACTCCAGCTGATTTCAAGTACTGAAGCTCACCTGAAGTCAATTTCTGAAGATGCAAATAAAGCAGCAAGACAAGAGTCTAGTACCATTTTTACTACTTACGACGAAATGAAAGTTAAACTTTCAGGAATCCGAACAATCAAGTCAGATCCATCTGAAGAAAAGAAATGTTTGGGAATGCTTACTAAATTCGCTGATGCTGTAGCCACTGAAATGGGCAGAAGATTTAATAAGCAAGCTGTTGATTTGATTTCAGCGTGTTCATTTTTTCAATCATTTGATTCTATTCAACATATCAGAGAATCAGATGTGAAAAGTCTCTGTAGCATTCTGTCCGGTATAGATGATCACTTATACGCAGATCTTCAATCATTCAAATTTCTGGCACCAAATGTGAATGACAAGATATCGCCATTAAAATATATTTTAACATCTTCTTTTGGATACGATGAACTTAAATAAGCCAGTGTGAAAATTCTAACAGTGCCAATATCAACAGCCACTGTTGAAAGATTTTTCAGTGCCATGAACAGGATAATGACACCGTTGAGGAATCGATTAGGGGAAACTTCCTTGGACCATTGCATGAGAATTTCCATTGAAGGAGAAGAAGTTCCTAGTGACGAATTTCTCTGCAAAGTTATGGAACGTTATGCAACCAAAAGGCAAAGAAGAATGCGTTTACGTTAAGTGAAAAGTACTTTTAAAGTAACTAATACCATTTTTTTTTTTTACGTGAGAATTAAGTTATTGACTGATGTGACTGTGGATGCGTATATTCGGGAGGAAGAATTGTCATACAGTTTGACTTACGTGCTTCACAGTTCAGTTTTTTAGTATTACATAATTATGTGGATATTATGAAGTGTTAGTGATTGAACTGCAAACAATGGTGCCCATCTCAGCTTTGTCGGCAGGTTAGCTTTGAGGAACATAACAGGTAGAAGTACAAATTCTTAATTTAAATAAATCGCATGTTATTATAATTATATATAATTATATAATTGCAATCATTATAATCATAAATGTGCTATAAAGTAGATTTACGAGTACGAATCTAATTCTTCAATCAAGTACTAACTGAGTATTCTATACGTGTCTGTTATTTTCTTCATAGGAAAATTCTATCTTTAAATCGTCCATACGCTCCACCACTCCTCTGTGAATATATTTTCAATTGAGAGTATTTTGCATTGCGAAATCATTGAACTTTTGGTTTTTAACGTTATCCCACCTGACCCTGAAAATACCCCCTTGGAGATTTTTTCTGAAAGAAACACTGGCTATAGCTTACGGCCCCACGCTCTTGGGAGCCAAAACAAATAGAGGAAAAATGTTATATGTACATTTCCAAAATATAAGGAAAACAATCAATAAAGTAGAATCTACATATAACAACAGTGCTTCGTTTATGTAGGATCCTATGATGTAAGTAATTGTGACCCTTCTGCTGGGCTGTTTCCTAAAATATCACTTGTTTCTTCATTTCTATATATTTGGTCCTGCGTTCACCTGGACATATAAAGGGCAGCATTATCTTCTGTAATCTATTGCCCCACGAAGTCTAAATCTAGCTCTGGTAGCCAGGGACGCCCGAAGAAAATATTCTAGAGGAGCCATCTGCATTGTTGTTTTATTACATCTGGTATTTCTCGTATCTAATATACGTGGTTTGCTATATTACGTACACATTTTCGTAAGCCAGAGGCGGGCCCGGGCTCCATCCTGCCCTCCCCTTCCCGGCGCCCATGCTGGTAGCGACAACTGATATTACTTCCTTCAATAGTCGTCACTGATAAAATAAAAATTTTAGGAATAGAGGAAAACTGAAGAAAAAACACAACGACCAGTGGAGGCGATTGGACGTTAAAAGTAGGGGGCAAGACATGATCTGAATATTTGTATATCAATGTTAGTTTCCTTCACTGTAAAAAATGAGGTGTTGAAACAACACAAAATAACTACCACTTTAGCGTGTTAGTTGTGTGTTAATTCAGTACCAAGTTTTTTTTTTGCTAGCCCAAGGCTAGCACCCTGTTATAGGGCTACACCCTCCCAGATAACACGAACACTTGCGGCAACTTTTTGCTTCGTTTAGTGGAGCAAACAATCTGAAAGTTTGCGAAGGCGAAATTTCTTAATATTTATTAAAAGCTTTCAACATGATCTGCAAATTTTCGCTGATTTGTAAAAATAAATTCACCACTGCAATTAACTTGCATCTTTTTTCAAAATATAGCGTTGAAAGTTTGCCGCCGCAAACAGTTTGCAACTCTGTAAAAAAAAAACTTGTTTCGAAAAACTTGCTGAAAGCAAATATGTGATGATATTACCGAGTGCACGCGCATCGTACCCAGAATTCACTGCCTACACCAACTGTGACAAAACAAGCGGGAAGTGAGAATCGAGAAAAACCAATGCACCAGAGGACTCCAGAATAAACTCACTGGTCTCTTATCAGATGTTTTTATTAACCCAGGCAGCCTGACGTTATTTTGTGAATGTGTGTGAGAGTAAGTACAGGGATGTCGTCGTTGAGTAAGTAGATAAATTGCGATATCCTTTGTCTGTGCGTTTATCGTTCGTAAGTTTCTTATCTTTGGCAAGTAGCTAAAGATGTTTAATGCTTGCCACTAAGAAAAGACGGGTCTACATTATAAAAAGTTTGATGTTTCATAAAGTTAGGTTTCACCTTATAAATTTGCAGCAAACATTACCTGATACATTTGCAGCTAACATGATCTTGCGATCGTGAAAACACTTTCTGCAATGTTGCTGCAAACATTTTAATATTTTTACCAAATTTGTCAGCTCATTTTCGGAAATTTTGTCAAAGAAAATTTGCGCAAAATATTTGCAGCAAAGTCCTGGCAAACTTTCTTGCTGTGCAGTCGCAAACATTTCGTTTGTATTGGCAGATGTTTTCAGTTTCTGAGGCAACTTTGCTGCAAACTCAGCCAGCGTCAACCTCGTTATTTGTATTGAACTTCCGGCAAATTTTCTCACTTGTAAAGGTAAATTTTTTGTAAACATTTTAGTTTGCCTTTGCAAATTTTTAAACATTTTTAAAATTTTTTCTGTGCTATCTGGGCTCTGTGAGAGGGGAGAGTTATAGAGAATTAATGGATAGAGGAGTAAAGGGCAGATGGGCTAAGTGATTATATTGATTTATTTATTTATCATCGAATATCTGGACATTATGACCTTTGCGATCATAATCATAAATTTAAGGAGAGGTGAAACTACTAAACTATATAAGTATAAATTAACGTTAGACATTTTATAAACACATAGAATGAGTGAGAAGTGGAAGAAGAGTTATAATGAGTGAAAATAGAAAAAAGTGATCATAAACATATAAGGAAATTATATGTAGAAAAGGTATGCATAAATATTTAAACTCCAAACACAACTAGATATATATATGATTTGGTGATTTAGAAATCCTTATAGATTAAACTACTAACAATTAGAACTTATATTAAAAGAGAATGAAGGTGAATAATGGGATGAGATGCGATACACAGGGACAAACACAAAGGAAATTAGTATGACAAATGAGGTTATCTTCTGCCTAGGGCCTGCTCTAGGCTGAGGAAGACGTGGGGAGCCCTGTTAGAGACAGAAGGTCTTACTGTGCAGAAAATGATGGAAATACGTGCGGTAGATGGGCATGAATTTGATAGTCTTCCAGTAAGAGTAAATCCGGATGATCAGGTGGCTGCGTATAGCAGTAGAGAGTGAAGACTAGACTAAGGGAACAGTAGGTATAGCGGGGACGGACAGGATGAAGAGTTTGATAGTGCATAGTATCGCGGAGTAATGACTGATGAGAAGTGTATTTGACAGTGATGAATTTCTGCCTTAGAGATTCAAGATGATACGAGATGTCGGGGAAGGTGATGAGATTATACAGCTCACGGGTTGGGCTTGGTAATTGAATACGATGCGCGATGCGGAATGCATGTCGCTCTAGGATGCGTAACTTTTCATAGTATGTTTGAAGGGCGGAAGTCCACGCAGTGAAACTGTACCTAAGCACTGGTCGCATGAACGCTTTATATGTATTCAGAACTTTTTAGGTTGTACCACCAGGTTGTGCCAGTCAGACGCTTTAGAAGGTTCAGACGCTGATAAGCTTTGGCAGCTATTTCTTGCGGTGTGGTTTCCATGTGAGGTGAGAATCATAAAGAATGCGCAGATAAGTAACGGATTGAGTTTGAATGATTGGAGTGTCATTAACTGTGAGTTAAAGCAGCGATGGGTTGCGGTGTACTCTGGTGCGCTTTCGTGGGGGTATAAAGGTATTGGCCTGTTTTTTTGCTGTATTGATTGAAAGACACCACTTCCGGCACCAATGAGTGGACTGGTTGATTGCTTCTTGGAGATCTCGAGTGATCTAACGGATAGTGTTTCCTAAGGCTAGAAAAGCAGTATCATCAGCATACTCAAATAAGTATAAAACAGGAGGAAGTGGAGGGAAATCGGCTACAAAAATGATATATAACAGCGGATATAGAGCGGAACCTTGTGGTATTCCTGACAGAAGAAAGATGGGGTGAGAAAGTTGATTATTAATGTTGACGTAGGAGAGACGACATACAAGAAAGTGATAGATAAATCGAATATATGTAATGGGAAATGCAAAATAAAGAAGATTATGGAGAAGCGTCAGGTGCCAGACTTTATCAAAGGCTTTTTCATGGTCGAATAAAAGCAAGCAAGAAGGTTTGATAGAGTTATAATGATTGGTGATGAGACTGATGAGGCGAAGTTGATCATTGATAGAGAATGCAGGGCAAAACCTACTTGATGAATAGGAAGGATATTTTTATATTCTGGGTACGGGTGCAATCTTTTAACGATGATGCGTTCGAGAATTTTGCTAAAAGTGGATGTCAGTTGGATAGGTCTACAGTAAGATGTGGCGGTAGGTAGCTTGTTTGGCTTCAGGAACATAAAGGTTTTAGAAGTTTTCCAATCCTTTTGGAAGAATCCGGTATAGAGAATGAAAGTATAGATGAGAGCGAGAAGCGTCAGAAGTACAGGAGGACTTTCCTTAATGTGCCGATATGTAATATTGTCAAAACCTGGGGCAGAGGTTCGTCTGCCGTTAACAACAGTGATAATTTCGGTTGTGGAAATGGGTGTTGTAAGCGCATGATTTTGAAGCGTATGATTGATACTGGGCTGTAAATGAGGAGAGTAAAAGAGTAGATTATCAACAGGATGCGGAGCTGTGAGATCGGAAAGCGGTGTAGGTGTGAAAATTTCCTGCAGGTAAAAGACGTTGGCATTTTCCTGATGAGTTTGAAGTGGTGTGTTATTATGGAGTAGAGGATAATGAGGTTTTGTATATTTACCGCAGAGTGCGTTGAAACGTTTCCAGAATTTAGAAGAGTCCTCTTCAGAAGGCTGGCTCTTGGGAACCTCTGGTTTAAAGTTTAAGGCGATGTAAAGTTGACCCTGGTATATTCTTTGAAAAGACAAGCAGGGTTAACTTTACATTGTCTGGAACTATATCGTTAACACGCGTCTTTAGCCCAGGAGATCCGGGTTCGATTCCCGGTGTAATCCCATTTGGTTAGGATTCCGCGTGAAGCATTAGGTGCATGTCTCATAACCTTGGTTTTGAAAGGTATGCTAAACTCCAACGAAATATAATGCAATTCATATTGTATGTTCCAGTTGGTATCCTTATATGGTTCATAAAAAATGCTAGCTAATAATGGCCATCTAGTTCAGTTTCGTGGGCATTTCTCGTGCAATTGAACCGATCATTGCTTATCAATAACGACACTACAACGCTATTTGTCGAAAAATACTTCTAAATCAGACTTACTTTTGAATGCAAATAAAGACGAACTGGAGCGTGTAATGTCAACTTAATCTGACATTTAACATTTTTGTACATGGTAAAAGTAACAAGGCCAAGACGTTTTCAATTTTACATCATCAATTGAGTTGAACCCCAGTTATGAATATAAATGTGAAATGAAAATAAGGTGTTTTGCATAACAAAGAGCACGATTTGCATAACAAACAGCAAAAACCGGTGTATTCATTGTGAGTACCAACAGCTAATATTGTCTCTGTGATTTAATAAAAATGTTAAAATTGTAGTCAATAGTAATATTCATGTGAAGTGCGTTTTATAACACTTTTATTTGGACGAAGACTTATTTAAGGATAATTTATTTGTATCACGTAAGAATTGAACATAAATCATAAATTATAATACAATGTATTTCACAATTAATAATGTTGATAATCTCCTCTCTACCTGTTTTTAAACACACATACACAAAACAGAGAAACGGAAGCAACACGCATAGTAGCAGGTTGAACTTGAATCTTTGTGACGTCATCCGTACGTGGCTAATAAGAGTGCTACTTCAGCCTTGTATTGGACGAACCTCTTGGGATTGGCGACAATGCACTACGTCCCTCTTCTAAAAAGACAAGACCTTAACCATATTAACAGGGTTAATAGTTTTTGAGCAATAAGTTAATAACTCAAAATTTAGGAACACGCCAAACATGACCTTTGTCCAAAAGGGTTAATCACACTCGTGTTCAGTATGTTGTTAGACACTCTACCGAACAGGATTCTATCTGAAATAAGTTAACGAGGAATTAGTGGGAAAATACAGATAAAACATTCAATTTTAAGTTTTAATTTTCACTCGAGATCAGGGTGATTAGGTTTGATTTAAAACTAGTCGGTTACCAGAATGATTGTCCTCCGCTTTTCCCAAACGACGCAACTTGGCAGAAAACCTGACATTAGAAACATATATAAATCAAAAGAATAATCGCGGAAAATCGTCAAAATCAGGCAAAAAGAAGTTAGAAAGACCCAGAACAAAAGCAGGAACTAAGTAAAATCGGTAGAAATGTACAGTGGTTGTTGAAATGGCGACAATGGTGATTCTTTCTTATAGAAATCCTCAAAAGAAGAAGATCGGACGGTAAATGAATACATCCAAACTAATAAACTGTCAGAAACGACGGAAAATAAACTTCGAAGCTTAGTAGCTTCAAAACTATTAGATCTGACCTAATCGCCTGAAGGTATCTCTTAAGAGCCAGTGAGTAAATGTTCCAGGGATGTACCAAAGAAGAAGAAAATAGGAGTTCTGAGGTCCTAAACGCTAACATTTTTGACTTTGCTACAGAATATATATATGGTAAACTATGTCTAAGTTGGTAACCATTATTTCCATTGGAAAGTGATCAACTTACAAGGAAACCGATTCAAGTGTGACACGAAATTGCGAACAACTTTACGCGGAAACAATTTTTTTGTGTGTGAAAAATTAAACCCATTAGAGAAAAAACTTTCGATCTCAACCGTTCCGGAGATATAGATGCATAAGTGGAAAGCTAGTACTCTGTTCTTTTTTCCTTCTTCTTCTTTTTTTTTAATTTTTTGGCTCTTTTCCGAGTGAATATGTGTATAAGTTGCATTTAAATGTTAAGAAATAAGCACAAGAGTGACTGAAAGTGGAGTTGAATGTTGTAAGTGCTGTAGCTTTTATGAGGGACCGAAAACAGAAAGAACTGTAAGGAATAATGAACAACATTCAGACGAAAAACAAAATTGTATGATATTACTTGCTTTACGTATCATTATTTAGTTCGTAGAAAATGAGAAAAGGTTATATAAAAATGTATTAATTATATTGCCAAAGGAACAAAGATGTTATTATGTGAACAAAAGTACATGGTCATATTCTGTGCAAAAGCGTTATAGAAAAACAAATCAAATGATATGAAACATTAACACATTGTTGCAAACGTAAGTGCGACAGTGTGTAGTTGTATGACATACATTAAAACGCAAAGTATGAATGAATAAACAAAAATAGTATCTTCTACTTAAAAAACGAAAACCTGTATGGTCTACCCCTTATATACTGTATATCACATATAGTTCCGATCGGTTAAAAATTGTAGAAATTACAAATGTTTGGAACGTTCGGATGGCCACATTTTTTTCTACATTTTTCATCTTATTTGACCTGATGATGCTTTTATTGGATTCAGCCTACTAAGAAACCTATACATAGACACCTTACACGCCTATTTCAGGCAACAATGGAACTGATGTATTTTTGTCTTTCCCTTCCAAAACATTCTTCTCCTATAATTTGTATGAACTCTTCTGTTTTGTATTCCTCATGTTTTTAAGGCGGCATATTACCACATTTTCGTGGATGAAGGGATTCTTATTTTTTAAAAGTCTGTTTTACTTGTGCTCTCGATACATATTCAGACGTTTGCAAATATCGTAGCATTAGCCTTCCCCTTATTCCTCTATATCTCCGAAACGGTTCAGATTGAGGGTTTCTCCCTCTAATGGGTTTAATTGTTTACAAAAACACGTTGTTTTCCCATAAACTCGTCTACAATTTCGTATCACACTTGAATCGGTTTTCTTGTTAGAGAAAATAAAGTCTTTTCAGGGAAAAACAAAGACCAATAAATCATATTAAGCTATTCCAATCCAGCTTCAAATTTTTATCAATGATTTATTTCATATTGTATACGTATAACAATAAAATTTTATTCTGCAATATAAAAATGTACTATAAATTAAATAGTTAGTTCATCCTTCGCTCAATATAATTTATATTTAATTCCAAAATGTTAACCAAGTATGTTATTCTTCCTTTCCTCCGCCTCTAAACATAGATGAGATAAAGCAAATATTAGTTCAAGGAAATATCCAAAACTTTCATATTCTTCAAACCGCAACTCTTAGCAGTGAAACACCAGAGGTAATCTATTCACGTCCGTAAAATTACCTCCTGCTCAATGAATTTATCACTTTTATACGAAGGCAGTCAAAAATTTCGGTGAATTTCGTTCTAATTATTTATTACCACAGTGTAGCTTACGTTCAGTTAATCGCCTACAAAATGAACTCCTTGAGAACCTACCATTGCTGCAAACAACGTTAAAAGTCCTGTTCTATAATGTTCCGTAGTTCAATCGTCGTGTTTGTTTGAATGCCTTCTATGGTGGCAAAGCCGTTACCTTTGAAACCCTATTTGATTTTGTGGGCGAGTCAGAAATCCGCTGAGT
Organism: Thermobia domestica; assembly: GCF_964235325.1. NCBI lineage: Eukaryota > Metazoa > Arthropoda > Insecta > Zygentoma > Lepismatidae > Thermobia > Thermobia domestica. The sequence continues at coordinate 301,441,137 of NC_137457.1, read as the reverse complement.
CCACTGGTGCTTAATTAACGGATTCCTGACTCTTCCTCGAGATTGATAAGGACTCCTATTATTTTCATTCTGTCCGGGGCTGGATTCTGTCTCTTTTCCTCTTATAGTCTCTCCTGCTAGTAAATAATATATTCTTCCTAAAGTTAACACTTGCTTTTAATACGTTCTTCTTGCAAAGTGTACAGTTCATGCAAATAAACCGGCATTTATATAACTCTAATAACCTTCAGAGCACTTTCGAAATTCCAGAATCTTCGTTCAACTTAGGTTCCCCCTTCCACGGACTAATAAATATCCACAGATTTGCTGAGATAGCGATGCGAGATGTCATGCATAATTCAACAAAGATATTTATCTTCTTATACGTGTTTGATCTGCATATTTCCTTTCTAAAGGCAATTTATATTATGTTTGTCAAATTAGCATTTCTTAAACAATCTAAAAAGTGGAAATCATTCATTATACGTCAAACACATTATTCATTCTTCACAAAGCAATATCCACTCTTCTATATATATGATAAGGATCCACACAGAAAATAATTATAAACTATCAACATAATTCATTATCCAACAGAGCCGCTTCTTTTGTTTTCATTCTAATATAATTCAAAGTGTTGAACCACCTAATGAGTCATATCTAAAGAACACGTACAACGGATGTACAACTCATTCACATGCAACAAAAATGCTGAAACGTAAATATATAATTAATTTTAAATTATGGTTTTTTGGAGGTATTTTGTAGACTCACTCAATCATCTATTGCGTCAAGACTATTTATCGTAGGTTCATGGTTTATACCCCGTTTTGTTTCTAGTAAAGCAGTGCTTTCAACTGTGTCCGTAAAAGTTCCCTAAAGTGTACCAAATGCGGGAAATTTCCGCTCAAAGTGGGAAAAAGGAATTTCCTTTTTAAAAATCCCTTTTTTATCGCGAATATCTCCCCTTTGGTATAGGATACGATCATGCGAATGCTACAAAAAATACTTTGCTTTATGGAGAAGAGAATGAGATACGGAGAGTGGCCCTGGGATGAAAAGTTTTGATGCCACTGCAGATTTACATATTTTCCCTTGATAATGCCTTTTTAGTGAATTTCTATACTATCATCATCATCATCAAGACTGTTCATTGTGGGGCTCTGATTTTTTGGGGCTCTGTGGGTTGACACAGGCGCCGGCCAGAGGGGACCAAAATCGGAGGAAAAGGGATTTCTTAACAAAAGTTTCCCTTTCTGTGAATTTTCTGCACTATGGTACATGCTAGAGACATGCGAGTGGCTACGTCCGTTGACTCTAGCAACATGTGTCACATCTAATTGTCTTCAGCGTAAGGCAGCCTTTCAAATGGCACTACTCAAATTTCGCTATCGTGTACCTGTGAAGATATAAATGGGGAAATGGGAATTTTTTCTTTTAAAAAATCCCGTTTTTCCATTTTGGACGAGATTTATTTGCTCCTGGCACACGATAGGGAAATTTGAGTGGTACATTTCGAAAGCCTGTCTCATAAGGAACCCAACGAGGTACAAACTATGTTTCTAGGGTAAATAGTAATGTGTCAGGATTTTTTTGAAAAAACTTCTCAAATATACTTCTTTTTAAAACCCATCGTCCATGTTTGTGACGTCACAGCTCCCAGGATTTATTATTAACTGCTCTAGAAAATATATCTTTCTCAATACAGAAGTTAAGATACCAATAATAGTGTGTGTTATTAGCGAGAATCATTTGCCTTTATTGAGTCTCCAAAGCTGCTCCCATGTAGTGTAAATTTTGCAAGTAATAAAAGTAGTAGTATCCTTGCGTTTAAATGAACAGAAGTTGTGGTTTATGGACTTTATTTAAAAAAAAAAAACAAATATAATCAATCTTTTGCGAGCAAATATGACGGGGAAATTAATAATGAAACGAACTTCAAATACACGAAACATACTGGATCCCGAAAAAAAGTCGACGTCAATTCTTTAGATCCTCTTTCACCTGCACCTTCCAGCAGTATTTTCTCCTTGCCCCTCATCGGAGACTTAAAAGGATGGGTGCGATCTTGTTCAGAAAACGACAGAATTACATTTAGAAGAATTAACACTGGTTAATTGAACAAAACGATGTTAAAATATTATTAAGGTACTACCATTTTCTAATTCTTTGATTTGCTGGCGAAAAACACTACAGACTCTAAGGAGCCATCTTTCTCCGGGATTGAGGCCCCTCGAAAAATGGACTCGTTTCAGAATTGGAAAAAGAAGAGAAAAATATTGAGAATAATTATGTACCTTAAATGATTTATTCAGGCTATATTGTTAAAAGAAATGGTTACTTTAAATCTATTTTGTTTCTCCCTTTAAATTTATAAAAAAAAAAGAAAAGAAAAGAAAAGCAAGAGTTAAAATCTAGAACGATACACTTGCTCAAATGGTTGTAACTGCTGGAGAAAGAAAAAAAGAAGTTGTTGGGAGTGGGCGTGGTAACCGCGTGAGTGAAGTTATGAGACAACGCAGCACCTTGTGCTCGCTGACTTGTAGCTTTGTTTCTAAACAGGAATGATCTGGGTTGATTTGATCGCTTCAGTTTCGCACGTAGTTCGATGTGCCTGTTTCGTAGTGGATTAAATTGGAATGGACTGACTATTTGGTTGTTAATGCCAGTGATTATAAGTGGAAGATTAATAAGTTCAATAGATTATGTGAAGTTTTATTCGCAATTCTATTTGTGTGTGATATATTTAGTGAATTTTTTGCTGCTTGGGCATTCTCTTGCTTTGGGGCCAGAACTGCGAGCCTGGTGGTTCAATCGGAGTCCACTTAAAGTTTGAAGCAAAGTGGGTAATATTTTTCTTAAAGTTTTGTGCCGAGTTCCTTTCGATATTAGAAGTGAAAATTAAGGATCAGTTCTTATATTTTTGGTGGCCCGTAATAAATTTGTTTGAAATTACATTGTGTAACAGAGGTCGTTTTCTCACCATTTTGGTTAGTAGTTTTCCTCCATTGCTGGTCGATATTTTAATCCGTACCAGTTAGAATTTACGTAGAATTCTTAGATTTACGCTGCACTGTGTGCTAGATGATATTTTTGTCTTATATATATATATATATATATATATATATATATATATATATATATATATATATATATATATATATATATATATATATATATATATACAGGGTGTTTAAGATAAAACGTCCAGTGCTTATAAATCCAAAATGGCTGAGAATAAAAAGATGAAACAAAAACTGAGATAGGAAAATGACATAGGGCGCATCACATGGTGTTGTCGTGGTGACCCCCATGACCCTCCTTCAAGGGAGCCCTGGGGCCAACTTCAAATTTTCAAATGGAAACATGTATTGAATCATACCTCTTTCAATAGTCCTTGAAATACGAAACAACTTTTGTAGGAAACAATTTTCGATTTGGGGCACCGTTTTCAAAATGGCCGCAAAAAGTCTTGTATCAGTTTGAAGTTGGCACCTGGGTCCCCTTCACGGAGTTTCCTGAGGATCACCACAACAACACTACTTGATATGCTTTATCATCGTTTCTATCTCAGTTTTTGTTTCATCTCTCTATTCTCAGCCGTTTCTAATTTAGGCTTATAAGCACTGGACGTTTTTTCTGATACAGGACCCACTTTTTGCGGCCATTTTGAAAACGGTGGCCCAAATCGAAAATTGCTTCCTACAAAAGTTGTTTCGTTTTTCAAGTACTATTGAATGAGGTACGATTCAATGCGTATTCCCATTTGAAAATTTGAAGTTGGCCCCTGGGCCCCCTTGAAGGAGGGCCCTGGGGGTCTCCACAACAACACCATGTGATGTGCCCTATGACATTTTCCTATCAGTTTTTGTTTCATCTTTTTATTCTCAGCCATTTTGGATTTATAAGCACTGGACGTTTTATCTGATATAGAGCCCACTTTTTGCGGCCATTTAAAAACGGTGGCCCAAATCGAAAATTGTTTCCTCAAAAGTTGTTTCGTTTTTCAAGTACTATTGAATGAGGTATGATTCAATACATGTTCCTATTTGAAAATTTGAACTTGGCCCCTGGGCCCCCTTGGAGGGCCCTGGGGGTCACCACAACAACACCATGTGATGTGCTCTATGACATTTTCCTATCTCAGTTTTTGTTTCATCTTTTTATTCTCAGCCATTTCGGATTTATAAGCACTGGACGTTTTATCTGAAACACCCTGTATATATATATAGATAGATAGATAGATAGATAGATAGATAGATAGATAGATAGATAGATAGATATAGATGTAGATATATTGGTCAAACAACCGAAATATTATCGGTTGGCATTATACACCCGAATTGTCATTTGATATAGTTCAGGAGGTATAGACGTGAGAGAATGGAGGGAGCTTGTAACAGCCGATATCCCAAGGTAATCTAAAGAAATTGAGCAAAATTATTAGGTGAGTGAAAATTTGCTCTAGAAATTAGTAGTAGATGTGTCACGTTTACTTGTGTGTCTTGTGTGGTTATGCTTCTTGGCTCCATGGTCGTTTTGATTTTCTCCCGACTTAATTCCTGTTGTTTCAACTATCACGGACGTAATTTTGATTTTTAATCGAATGGATAAATTTAAAGAACGGTTAATTGCGTTAATTGACTAATTCCGGGTTACTTAAGAAATCCAATATTTCCAAATTATTTCTTTTTCAGCTGGTAACGATTTATATATTTTGATATCGTATAGAATTGGTTTTTGCGAATTGATAATTACACTGAATTTTTCTATTCTCCAGCAGTCTATGAATCATGATTTTGAAAGTATTAATTAGAGCAGTATTATTTGAAATATGAGACAAAATTTTAATGAAATGGTTGCATTTGATGTAATCAGTCAAACCTTTGTAGACTGATAAATTAGAGTTTATATTGTTTGCTGGTTGTTCACTGATTTTTTTACATAAGTAAACGCGCGCTAATCTAAATTTGAATGAGAGGAATTTGACTTAATTGCTGATTAACTTGATATTTGAATTAAGTAATTTGAATCGACTAGATTTATTCTTGGATTTGACTGTTAAATATTTAATTGAAGGAAATTGGAAATGTGAATTTAATCTAGATTGCTGAGAATTCAAAACTATTCAATTGAAATTTGTTAGGTTACTAATCATAAATGATTCAGAAATTCTGAATTCTAGGTCATTTGACTTTCAGCACTATTAATGCTTTTGCATATTTTTGTCGTCGATTCTATTAATTATACGTTCTTGTTTTAAGAGTGTGTTTGCGTTGTTCTAACGTAACAGCACATATACACCATCATCAAGTTGATTTGAATAAATAATTGAAAAATTAAAGTTTTGTGTTTCACTTGCATATGTATGATTTATCCCTGTTTAAGAGTATAATTTTGTGTTTTGTTTGGAAATATTGGATCAGTTGGTGCGTTTTGTTAAGAACAAGACAATCCTGTCAATCATGCAAGTCCCTTCTGCCGGGCTTTAGTTATCGGAACTCGAATTGACAGTTATTATTATTATTATTATTATTATTATTATTATTATTATTATTATTATTATTATTATTATTATTAGTCTCTGTTTAATAACTCTTGATTCAGTTTCGATTTGGAGAGGCTAGGTGGATGGGGACGTTTCAAGACCAGTGCATATTTTAAAATATTTTCACTAGGCGACATTAGAAGTTACGAACAGCTTGCATCATGATATGAGGTAGCAGATTAAAGGTCTTCGTAAGGCCCTGTTATACACTTATATTTTGTGTCACACGTTCAAATCACATCGCCTAGAAGGAACATGTGAACATTGATTTTCACACTTAGTACCACACTTTTTGTAATATATTTCATAAAGTATTAGTTACACTGTTCTTAATGTATCGTTTAATTGTTAATGGCGTAATCACTTAATGGTTACTGTCATATTAAAACCATAGTACTTCTAAGTTCCATATTTTTATCTATGAAGTTAATTAGTTTTTGTGTGAGATCCAACGACAATAAAATTGTATGAGATCCAACGACGAGATCCAACGACATAGTGCTTTTATGCCATAAAATATAATAAATTTTGAGTACAATAATTTTCTCGTTGCTTTGAATATGTGACAATTCAGGTGTATAGAGACTTTTTGAAAGCTGTGTATAATACATTTTATTGAAACTTTTATTTATTACTTTTGTTGAAGAGTTTAACGATTTGCCTCTCTCCATATTTCTGGTTAACATAGCTACTGCTTTCGGGATTGTTGTAATCGGACACCCTCGTCTAAATGCATCAGAAAACACGGAAACTATGGCGGATTTAAGCATCGTTAACGATGCGATATCTAATCGGGATCCCCTTAATTATGTTTTAACTAACTCTATCAAAATCTTAATCTAAAGATATAAAGTACCAAAAGTAACAACGGTGGACCAAAACAAATGCTGCAGGAGAAATAATGTTTAGAACAATGATTCGCACATAAATCAAATTCAAAAGTTTCATTTACAAAAAAAAAAAAAAAAAAAAAAAAAAAATCGAAATAATACAACACTACATAGTCTACCTGTTGTTCTTTCGTACTTTGTTGAGATAACACAATTTTGAATTCACTCTTTGATATATCAGATACACGTAGTTTTGCATTTTACTTAAGAAAATATACAAAGCCTTTTGAATGTAACACAGATGTGAAAAGTAGGAAACAGAATTAAAGTAAGCAAACAAAGAAATAGAGACAGAAACTTAAGTAAAATATACATTATTATTTTATGAATTTAACAAAGGTACTGAATGTATATAAACTTATAAATATATCTAATTTCTTTTATTCATAGTAAATAGTGAAAAATACGAGTTACTTTGAGAACTTCTCTACAAGTATCATAGCAACTTCACTTACAAGAAACACTTCCCAAGTATAACACTCTGGGTTTTATGAAATATTGCAGGTACATACTACACATGAAATAAACGAACAAGTGTTTTTTTATTTTCTGCGGAAAAACGGTTTTAGGGGGCAAAAGCCCCCACCAAAAATTTGAAAGTTGACGCCTGAAAGGCAGGAAGAAATTAACCGAAATGAATGAAACTGTGCACAGATATTGTGGGCGTAAATTGAGAGTTTATTGTAGACGTAAAATACGGAGTTCGTATTTTCCTGGGAAAAAGCGCTTGAGCGGGGGCACGGACTTTCTAAACTGTTGATTATGAAATATCAAAAGTGAAAATAAATATACGTCAGAAGTTCCCAAAGAGTATGGTGAATTGCAACGAAACTTCGTATAGGGACAATTTTCAAAACAATAAATAGTGTGAAACGTGTTTTAATTTGGGCGGAAAAGCTGTGTTGGGGCCCAGGCCCCCTTTGATAAAGTAAATATTACCGTAAATTGGAGGAAGGAGTGGACCGACGCAAATGAAATTGTGTGTAGATATTGTATAGACCCTATGGAAAATAAGGCCTTTCTTGTTTCCCCACTGCTCTTATCCGTTTCACTTCAAATTTGGCACATTAACAGCAAACAGGAAATTAATGGACACGTGTGTTTGTTTATGCGGAAAATCATTGTAAGTGTTAAAGGTGTCTCTGAAATACTATAAAAGACGCTATACTGTTTGTGCTTGTTGTTGATCTGCCAGGGTTGAAAAAATCGGATGGAGACACTTGTGAAACACGAAAGACTCTATTTTTCATATTCAATATCTACATACAATTTCATTCGCTTCAGTCCACTCTTTCCGCCACTCAACGTCTCTGTACACTCAACAGCTTTTTTTTCTTTTCAGGAAAATACGAAACACGTATGCCCTCATCTTACCTCTGCAATATCTGTGCACAATTTCATTCATTTCGGTCCACTTGTTTTTGCCTTTCGGGAGTCAACTTTAAATTTTTTTTTGCTGAAGGCTTTTGTGTATCATTATAAAATTAGCAACACTGAATTTATTCAGCTAATTGTAGAGAGGTTATTGACTTTGGTCATTGACCATTAAACTTGATGACATTTAAAGAACACATATAATAAAATGCCTTCAAGGATTAATATCGCAAATAGAATCGTAGTAATATATTACTGTAACAGTTACGTAGCAGACAGCAAATTTATATGGAACATCAGAATTCATAATAATGCTTTTACAACCTATTAAAGCAAAATTCTTCAACTCTTTTACTTTGAAAAATCAGAATCAAAATCTTAATAACCAAGTTTAGAAGTAAAATATGACTCAGTTAAAGTAGCATACCACACAAGGGACAATGGTAACTTTCGAACTAAATGCGATTATCTTTTGAAAAAGAAATCTTAATATATTCTTAGTTCTTATGTAAGCAGAGCCGTAGCTAGAGATTTCGGCGCCCGGGGCGAAGTAGAATTCGGCGCCCCTACACTCATCTTACCAATCTTACCAATCATTATATATATAAAAGAAAAGCAGCTTTTGTTGTTATGTTACGCTGAATTTTTATAAATCTTCTTGGAAAGACCATTGCAACAACTAAAAATGATCATTATGTATCCTTTTTCAAATAAGAGCTGTTCTCAAGAGTCTTATTTTGGGCTTTTTGTTAAGATTGACAAAACTACGTTTGGTTGTATACAAATTCATTAGGAGAACAGTTCAGGAAAATTACTACTATGTACAACGTTTAATACTATCGATAAGAAATTATATTTCAATACATTAAAAACTATGTGTTTCTAAATTGTTCGAAATGGGTGACAGTATTAATTTCCAATAATAATTGTAAACATTTTAATTTTATTCTGTATGTGACCACATCAATAGCATTTTAATTTCGATCTTTTTACGGTAAAAAAATATATTTTGTGAAATGTAATGGAAATTCAGAAGGAGCCTTCTTTGTGAATTTCTAAATATTGATCGATGGAGGTGAAGAATATGTTCAATGTTTGTACTTAAAATCCAAAATATACTTTGGCTACTACATATGTCTCAAATTATAGTAATTACTTAATTTCTTAATGAATGAAAGTTCCGAATTTAAGCTACTTATTATTAATTAACATATTAAAATACACTAACACGTACTATATTAAGTGTGCCTACTTATGTTTTGTATGTATGTAGATAGATAAAAACATCACACAACTAGACACGTATGCACAAAATAATATGCTGACAATACAAAAAGTTGATGAAAAAATGACCCCAATAAATTCCTTCAAACTGGAAGAATTTCATATGTTAATGGAATTTTAAAATAAATCATTGGTAGTGATTAGTATCTAAAAAAAAGTTGAACTTCTTTGGGCTAAGTTCTGATCCCTTAAGTCCCTATTCTACAACTGCTTGAAGTTCGAAAATGTTATTGTTCCCCTCGTTTACCTTTATTTTTAATATTATCGCACAAACAGCAGCTTGAATGTGTCTCTTCACTCTTCTCACTTTCATACCTTCATTCTCACCGTCGCACAGTGGGGCCGAACCAGGCAATTCTTAGCAAAAACTCGAAGAATGAAGTAAAAGATTGACTTGATATAATTTGTTATAATGAAGCCTTAATAGTGTACACGTAAGATAGTGTGCAGGAAAATAAGTGATAGCAACTTACAATGAACTCATGGGACGTGTAAATTTGGTTATCCGCTGAAGCCGGAGAGAAGATAGGAAATTGATTTTGAATGCGACTATTTCTACATTGCGTGTAGATATTCAGTGACTGGAAAACATGGTGACACGACCGACATGTATGTATCGTTTTGTATATTTAGAATATTGATGTGATGTGTAGTCAATAATCATATTAGCAATGATGCTAATATCATTATCATATCCTTATGATAATCCCCTACTTAATATCATATTTGGAAAATGCTGTGGTACTGAAAGCATATAAAGTATGGTCAAACGATAGAATGGCATTTTACTAGAAAATATGGCATGATATGTCTGTGATTTTTTAATATGTCGTAACAGAAACATTGTTCTTACTGTATCCAAAGAGAAAACCTGCACATATTTGCACGTTTGGAAAATATAGCACATGAAAATGTTTGAGGAAAACCGCATTCTGGATGCAATGCTGCTTTTGAATTGATCTGAGATGAATGTGAGAACAAGTGTTAGGTTATTGGACATGCACGCAGTGACAAAGTTGAATATAGGTCGATTCTGGGAATTTTGCCCCCAGACCCATCTTGTTTCCAACATCTAGTTATACTTCTCTGTCATTCACCAACAGAAATAAACTCTAGTCAAACATATTTGATTAATGGTGGCGACATTTTGAAACGCCAATCCTAAACAATCTATGAACCATATTAAAATGGTGTTGATCAATTCAGTATTGTGTTTTTGTGATGCATGCACAGAAGTGGCATTGGAATCAACTGTAATGAGCCTCCGCTCGCTCCAGCTCAGAGTGTTCCAATCAAGCTATGAAATGAGCTCACGTAATGCACGATGCAATATATGAAACAACCTGAACAGGTTACTGATGCTTGTAAATCATAATATGTTTAATGTATCTGATAATATATTCATATCGAGAACTTGTGATGAGATAATTTTTATGTATTGAAGGTCCTTGCATCTTCATTGTCATAACGAATCCTCCACAACTTTGAAATAATTTTGAGAAGCAAGAACTTTTCTTCAATTTTATTACTCTTTAGTTGTAAAATGAATAAGTACTCTCTTTCCTTTCATACATAAAAATATAAGCCAATCGTAAATTGCCAAATCAAAGCATATTGCCCACGCGTTTCTTTATGCCAATCATATAATCTGTTATATAATTTAGGCGCGAATATAAGGGATATTTCCTTTTATGATTAAAACTCTATGTTTTTGATTAAATAATGTCGAAATAACATTATTGTAGCCACTGCATACGCCGAACTAATTGATTTCAATTTTCCGCTTCATATTGCGAATTCTTATTTTTACCAAGAATTCAGTGCTTTGGCCCCACTGTGCGTCGTGATTAATCCGATTGGGTAGAAAAACGTTTTGAAGTCAGCAAATTCATCACTGTCAAAACGCCGAATACGACTTTGCTCGTTTCTGATTTTGAAAATGCTCATGCGTACACTGTAAGTCATTACTCGGCACCTTGTATACCACATGTCATTAAGAAATCATGTATAATAAATCTTCAAGTAATAAGTAAAAACTTGTTGTGACTTATTTAAACTCTTGCATTGCGAGCGAAGCGAGCAAGAAATTTTTTAAGAAATCTATGTATTTCATTGATAACCTACAGCAATATTTATCTAATAGGGCGCCAATACTTTCTGGGGGCGACTCGTCTTTTACTCATGTTCAACACCACTTTTTCTTTTTCCTTGCTCGTGCGGCGCCCCCTTGCTGTCAGCGCCCGGGGCGGGCGCCCCGCTGGCCTCCCCTTAGCTACGGCTCTGTATGTAAGTACGGATCTGGAAGTTGCCTTCTGCCTTTAGTTTGTAAAAATTTTGCCTCAGCAGGCCTAGGATAAAAAATGTTGTTCCAGCACCATTAAGATTTAGAATTGAATTTAGAGCTTCCTTTCAATAACTCGACTGCTTACCTGTTTTCAATATTGTATGAACTGATACTGCTCTCTACGGCCCAGCGCTATATGGGGTCAAGTAAATATGTTCACAAGTTCACTAGGCTACACTAAGCGACATGGCTGTTAACTAGGCGACACAAGCTCGCCACCACGCGATAAAATGAGAAATTGTGAAATGAAATGTGAAATAGGCGAAAATGTTAAATTTGGACCAAATACTCATTTTGTCACGAAATCAAGGGATCTGATAAGAAAGATTTATTGAAATATGTGTCCTAAATTCGGTTTAGAGCAGAAAATGTCTGTCAAGAATTGAATATATCACAAATGTCCGAATTGAGAGATGTGAAACTTGGTTTATAGACTCATCATTAAAAACTAAAGACAGACATGTTTCCAGAAACTCCGCTCCTAAGGGGAAAAGAAGTATAGTTTCTTTCACACTTACCTTTCTTTATTCAGAAAGTGCCGAACGTCAAAAAATGCCTAAAATAAAGGTGTGAAATACGGCATATAAACTGTCAGTTAAAAGTAAGGAAATATGTTACAACGTTTGAAAAATTCCGCTTCTAAAAGGCTCCTTTCTAGATGTAAATTTCCCTTTATTTCCTTTTATTTATTCCCTTTAATTCTGAGTGTAATTTGCAAGGCGAAATTTGATAAATAAATTCTTAATTAAAAATAATGTAATAAGTGTTTCAATGTTTCTAGAAAGGGTGGAAAGGGTATAATTTCTGCAATACCCAAATTACCTCTTTTTATTCATAAAATGCTCAATCAGAAGATTCGCTAAAAGTGGAAATGTGAAATTCGGTGTTAAAACTCTAAGAAATATAGTTTTCAGCGTTTTCGAGAACTCCATTCAAAAATAAGAGAGATGATATACTTCTATATTATTCAAAACACCCAATATCGGAATTTGTTGTACTCTTCGGTAAACAACGTAATCATTAGAAATACGTGATTCAACGTCTTCGGAAATTCCGATTCTTAATTAAGGGGGAAAAGGGAGAATCTCTACGATATTCGTATTTCTGGTTATATATTTATTACACTTTATTCGTCTCTTGCTCACATCAGACACTTTTGCTACCTAGTTAGTATTGATATAATTTACTGGGCATTTAGTTTTCTCTATAGATTTCCCATGTGCGAAATCCTAAATAATAATAATAATAATAATTTCTAAAATGAACATGTTTTTGTATTCCTTTAAGAGCATACATTAGAGAATATATGTTATAATGTAATTTATTACATATTTGTGATATAAATTTCTTACAATCATAATAGATGCTCTTGCCAAAAATATGTAGACTCTTTATAGAATAAAGTTACAAGCGCATGTTGACCGGGGTTCAAACCCTTGCCACAATGAATAGTACCACACCAGCTCAACATGTTATCCACTATATCAAAAATATATAACTCTGATTTCCCTCCCTTTGTTTCTGGTACTGTTTTGTTGACGGTGTACCCTGTTCATCCTTGTACCTGGCATCATGCAGTATCCCAATGTTTTTACTTTCATTTCCTTTTTTGTCATAAGTTATGATTCTTTTTCATATGACACTTGTATATTTACTTGGCAGCAAGGCTCCAATGGCCTGTTTCTATTAAAGAATACGGATTTTGCCTCACAAAAAATTCAAGGGAATATAGATTTCCCTTATAAGCAGACATAATGGACATAAGGATTAATTTTCAACTTACAGAGATGGTCTCTTGTTGAGAGTCTAGCTCTTTGTGGACAGAAGTATACAATGACTCAAAAACGTTGTGGAAAGAAATAAACGAATAAAAATGGAGTGGCTCTGAACCGTGATCTTCAGTGTGAGAATTCAGTTACGCTACCCATGAGCCCACGACGAGAACTGGTAGGCGAATTTTAATTTAGTGATTTTCACCGAACTCTCCTGTGCCGCCCTGGTTGTTTGATGCATATTGTATTTAATTCACAATGATATTCTACGGTTTTTTTGCTAAAAATATTTTGATATGAGAAGTGTGTGATATTCGTTTGGAAACCACTCCGTTTGGAATATTCTTTAGAGAACTACTGAAAAAAAATATTCCAAGAACTTTTGACTCAGTGTACATTTTTTTGTAGTTGAGTTTAGAATTATCCACTTCGGAAATACTTTCGTCATATACCATTAATTGTTCTCGTGTACTTTGAAATCTATGAATCATAGCTGGAGCAATCAATTTTCTCAAATAACTCATAACGTTTAAAATGCCATTATGTAGTAGGAATATGCTTTGTTAGCCATTATGTGGTCATTTTATATTCATAAGAAGATGATGTAATACAAGTTAAAAAATATATAATGAATTGGGAACACAGCGTTACTTGCAACATTGGCGATAATATGCTCTGAATAGGCTCTATAGTGTTTACAATGATTCCAAAATTTCTAGAGATTTCTTGAACACATTTCGAAGTCATTTAAATTTACCTTAAAATTTGCTATTCTCAGGGTTCGTTTCTCCCGAACATTTACTTTGCCAAAATTCCATTATTTATGTTCATTAGCATTTAAAGCTATTTGACCCAGCTTAGATTATGCAAAACCCATTATTAAGGGCTGGATTAACCATTAAGAAAAATGAGCAGTGCTTAGGGCATCAATGGAAAAGGGGCACGACAGAAATTCCCCTCCCCGAAATTGCCATATTTTATAAGGGGATGAGATGTTGCAACTTGTGTAGTTGAAGCGGTTTTACAAGCAAAACCCGCCTCGAAGGAAAGAGAATTACATAGAGATACAAAAGGAGTCAGAGGCCACACACCTCCAGACCTCCAGACATGCATGTTTCACAATCCTGATGTACTCACACTACAATTTTTATAGAGGAAGTATGGCTACGGGTATATAATTTGAAGTTCTCACCAACTACCTCTATAAAAATTGTTGCGGAAGTACCACAAAGTAGTAATGGGGTTACTTTATCTAACTCTTAATAATCCAATTTTGGGTCCCCATGGACCATAGTGAATGAATCAGGGATGCTTTGGCCCGGGATTGCGTCACCTATTGAATTTTTGCTTATGCTTATTCAGGGGCCATGCACGTTGGTGTAAATAAATCAGTGGTACCTTGGCCAGGCTATGACGTCATTGAATTGGGAGTATTGGATCAGAGGTCATGTTGATTCTTTAAAATTACTAAAAATATGGTCTTGATGATTCATTACGTTATGAAATAGTACAGGTTTACGAATGCTTTTGTTCCCTTTTATGGCATAAAATTTGGAGATTGTTATATCTTTGATGAGATGGACTAACACGGGTGCAAATGAAATCTTTAGTTTTACGTCCCACGCATATGCAGCTTAGGCTAAAGGAGACGGTGACGATAAGAAAAGAACGAAAGTGTGGGAGAAAATTGGAGCATAATGTTGCCCACCACAAAACTATTTTCGAGGTGTTTTAAATCAGGGACCACATACAGCAGAGGTAAACGCTCTACCACTGAGCCACCGCGCCTCTACTGGTATGAATGAATTAGAGGTAGTTGGTTCGAGCTAATATGTTCGTTTGACATCACTTAACTGGGATTTTTAGCTTGGAACTTATGATGGCTTGTTTCGTTCCCTTTTATGGCTTTAAAATTACCAGAACAAGGTTTGATCTCTTTCTTGATGATCTATTACATTATGAATTAGTAGACCCCAGTAATAGTATAAATTAGTATTAGTATTATTATGAAACTCGAAAACTTTGGAGTTCCTTTGTGGCTAACCGGTTAGCGTATGCGCCTTTAACGTGGGAGACCAGAGTTCGATTCCCGGAAGGAGCTCATGCGGTTCGGATTTCACGTTAATTAGTAGGTTCTATTTTTGCTGCTGAACTTTGGGAGGAATACTTGATTTTTGGTTGTTATCCCTTTGATGAGATGAACTAACACTGGTGCAAATGAAATCTTTAGTTTTACGTCCCACGTTTAGGCTAAAGGAGACGGTGACGATGAAAAATGAATGAAAGTATGGGAGAAAATTGGAGCAGAATGTTGCCCACCACAAAATTACTTTGAACCAGGGACCCCATACAGCAGAGGTGAACGCTCTACCACCGAGCCACCACGTCCCTTATTGGTGCGAATGAAGTAGAGGTATTTGGTTTGAGCTAATGTGTTTGTTTGACGTCGGGCTGACCCTATTTCACTTTTGGGACCCCACATGGACCATAGTGAATGAGTTAGAGATGCTTTGGTTTGGGATTGCATTACCTATTGTAATTTTGCTTATGTTTACTCAGGGGCAGGGATCACTCAGGACACATAAGATCACCTTAATTTACATCAGGAGTTGGGGGGGAGGGGAGTATCGGACCTCGTTCCCTTTGATGATTATCGATTTTGGAGCCTTATTACGTTATATGGAGGCGTATTTAAAATTATTTCCTTAAATTTGATAAGTACTTTGTGATCCACTTTGTTCCGTTTCAGGGGTGAACATGGATACCTTGCAATGGTACCGCGTTCGATTCTTGGTGCTAGTTTAGGAAATGTTGAATTTAACGTCCCCAGCGAAAAACGATGGTGATGAGAAATGATAGGACGAAACAGGAGAAAACATGTTCCCTTTTAGAGGTACAAAATTGCCAAAATATAAACGTAAGCAATACGTTGTACCACGTGTTTGGTCTTTTGGTACAATTTATCCTCTTGGATGAGGCCCTATTACCTTATATAGTTATATGGACGTATACAGGGGTTCATTACCTTTCATAAGATATGGGTATATTTGTGCACCCCTTTAAAATTTGGGTGGAGTACTTTGGCTCACCCGCTTCAATTTTGGAAATTGCCCAATTTAAACATTTGGTATAGGACCCTAATATATATTATTATATCCCTTTTAGGGGCACAAAATTACCAAATTTTACTACAACCACGTATTTGGTATTTTGGCTCATTCTATCACCTTGGATGAGGTCCTATTACCTTATATAGTTATATGGACGTATACAGATGTCCATTTCCTATTATAAGACATAGGTACATTTGTGCACCCTTTAAAAATTTGGGAGGAGTACCATGGCCAATCTTTTAAATTTTGGAAATTTTCCAGTTTAAGCATATACTACTGGACTCTAATATGTATCATGATAAATTTGGATGGTTCACTTCGTTCCCTTTTAGGGTACAAAATTGCCAAAATATAAACATAAGCAATATGTTGTACCCCGTGTTTGGTTTTTTGATCCAATTTATCCTCTTGGATGAGGACTTATTACCTTATATGGTTATATGGTCATGTATAGGGGTTTATTCCCTATAATAGGACATAGGTACATTTGTGCACCCCTTGAAATTTTTGGGAATGGTACCTTGGCCCACCCCTTAAGTTTTAGAAATTGCCCAATTTAAACATTTGGTATAATAGTACTGGACCCTAATATATATTACTATAAATTTGGGTGGTCCACCTCGTTCCCTTTTAGGGGTCATTTTGTTCCTCTTTAGGGGTAAACATGGATACCGTACATGTGTTGCAATCGTCCCGAGTTCGATTCTTGGTGCTAGTTTCAGGAAATGTTGAATTTAACGTCTCCGCAAAACGATGATGATGAGAAGTGATAGGACGAAACATGAGAAAAACATGAACTTACTTGATTGAGGATTGAAGCAGGGACCTCACACATTAGTGACAAACGCGGATGGGATGATGTGATTTTGGACCTAATTAGTAACTCTCGTTTCCGTTCATGGATTAAATAAAAAGATGACTCTTTGCTTAAATCTGATTAGTTCATTGTTCGAGCGATTTTTAAAAGCTCAGCGTTTGTTGATCAGTAAGCGTTTCATTGATGGAAACAATGTTGCCAGATTTTGAAAATCTAAACTGCTCCGATTCTTTTTCGAAACGGTTCCGCTGAGTGCAAGAATTTTCAAAACTAAAAATTTTGAAAACTAAAAATTTTCAAACTAAAAAAAATTAAACTTTTCAAAAAAATTTTTTTGAACTAAAAAATTTCAAATAAAAAATTTAAACAAAAAATTGTCAAACAAAAATTTTCAAACTAAAAGATTTCAAATAAAATTTTGAAACAAATTTTGAAAATCTAAAATTTTTAAAACTAAAAATAAAATCAAACTTTCTGGAACGAAATTTTTTAAACTTAAAATTTTCGAACTCGAAACGAATTTGAAAACAAAAAAACTTTTCGAACCAAATTTTCAAACAATTTTTTTTTCGAACTCAGAAAGTTTCAAGCTTAAAACTTGCAAATCAAAATTTCAAACAAAAAAGTTTTCGATGTAAAATTTTGAACTAAAAAAATTCGAACTCAAACTTCTCACTAAAAATTTTCGAACTCAGAAAGTTTTAAAATCAAAATTTGAAACTCGTTTCGAATTAAAAATATTTTCGAACTACAATTATCAAACTCAAACTTTTCGAAAATCTTAACAGAGATTGAAAGTGATCACTCGTTTCGCGAGCCGTAAGCCGTAACTTTTAGTAATGTAACATAGTTTACGGTTTAAGATTTATATTGTCTTGAGAACGATTGAGATCGTTTATGTAATGAACCCGTTGTTTACCCCTAAAGCAGAACAAAATGACCCCTAAAAGGGAACGAGGTGGACCACCCAAATTTATAGTAATATATATTAAGGTCCAGTACTATTATACCAAATGTTTAAATTGGGCAATTTCTAAAACTTAAGGGGTGGGCCAAGGTACCATTCCCAAAAATTTCAAGGGGTGCACAAATGTACCTATGTCCTATTATAGGGAATAAACCCCTATACATGACCATATAACCATATAAGGTAATAAGTCCTCATCCAAGAGGATAAATTGGATCAAAAAACCAAACACGGGGTACAACATATTGCTTATGTTTATATTTTGGCAAGTTTGTACCCTAAAAGGGAACGAAGTGAACCACCCAAATTTATCATGATACATATTAGAGTCCAGTAGTATATGCTTAAACTGGAAAATTTCCAAAATTTAAAAGATTGGCCATGGTACTCCTCCCAAATTTTTAAAGGGTGCACAAATGTACCTATGTCTTATAATAGGAAATGGACATCTGTATACGTCCATATAACTATATAAGGTAATAGGACCTCATCCAAGGTGATAGAATGAGCCAAAATACCAAATACGTGGTTGTAGTAAAATTTGGTAATTTTGTGCCCCTAAAAGGGATATAATAATATATATTAGGGTCCTATACCAAATGTTTAAATTGGGCAATTTCCAAAATTGAAGCGGGTGGGCCAAAGTACTCCACCCAAATTTTAAAGGGGTGCACAAATATACCCATATCTTATGAAAGGTAATGAACCCCTGTATACGTCCATATAACTATATAAGGTAATAGGGCCTCATCCAAGAGGATAAATTGTACCAAAAGACCAAACACGTGGTACAACGTATTGCTTACGTTTATATTTTGGCAATTTTGTACCTCTAAAAGGGAACATGTTTTCTCCTGTTTCGTCCTATCATTTCTCATCACCATCGTTTTTCGCTGGGGACGTTAAATTCAACATTTCCTAAACTAGCACCAAGAATCGAACGCGGTACCATTGCAAGGTATCCATGTTCACCCCTGAAACGGAACAAAGTGGATCACAAAGTACTTATCAAATTTAAGGAAATAATTTTAAATACGCCTCCATATAACGTAATAAGGCTCCAAAATCGATAATCATCAAAGGGAACGAGGTCCGATACTCCCCTCCCCCCCAACTCCTGATGTAAATTAAGGTGATCTTATGTGTCCCGAGTGATCCCTGCCCCTGAGTAAACATATGCAAAATTACAATAGGTAATGCAATCCCAAACCAAAGCATCTCTAACTCATTCACTATGGTCCATGTGGGGTCCCAAAAGTGAAATAGGGTCAGCCCGACGTCAAACAAACACATTAACTCAAACCAAATACCTCTACTTCATTTGCACCAATAAGGGACGTGGTGGCTCGGTGGTAGAGCGTTCACCTCTGCTGTATGGGGTCCCTGGTTCAAAGTAATTTTGTGGTGGGCAACATTCTGCTCCAATTTTCTCCCATACTTTCATTCATTTTTCATCGTCACCGTCTCCTTTAGCCTAAACGTGGGACGTAAAACTAAAGATTTCATTTGCACCAGTGTTAGTTCATCTCATCAAAGGGATAACAACCAAAAATCAAGTATTCCTCCCAAAGTTCAGCAGCAAAAATAGAACATACTAATTAACGTGAAATCCGAACCGCATGAGCTCCTTCCGGGAATCGAACTCTGGTCTCCCACGTTAAAGGCGCATACGCTAACCGGTTAGCCACAAAGGAACTCCAAAGTTTTCGAGTTTCATAATAATACTAATACTAATTTATACTATTACTGGGGTCTACTAATTCATAATGTAATAGATCATCAAGAAAGAGATCAAACCTTGTTTTGGTAATTTTAAAGCCATAAAAGGGAACGAAACAAGCCATCATAAGCTCCAAGCTAAAAAATCCCAGTTCAGTGACGTCAAACGAACATATTAGCTCGAACCAACTACCTCTAATTCATTCATACCAGTAAAGGTGCGGTGGCTTAGTGGTAGAACGTTCACCTCTGCTGTATGGGGTCCCTGGTTCAAACTCCGCGAAAAATAGTTTTGTGATAGGCAACATTATGCTCCAGTTTTCTCCAACACTTTCATTCCTTTCTTATCGTCACCGTCTCCTTTAGCCTAAGCTGCATATGCGTGGGACGTAAAACTAAAGATTTCATTTGCACCCGTGTTAGTCCATCTCATCAAAGATATAACAATCTCCAGATTTTATGCCATAAAAGGGAACAAAAGCATTTGTAAACCTGTACTATTTCATAACGTAATGAATCATCAAGACCATATTTTTAGTAATTTTAAAGAGTCATCATGACCTCTGAAGTAGTATTGGCTGCACTTCAGGAAACTTTTTTGCCCCTGGGTCCCTGCCTCAGGACCCATGGTCCCTGGCCCGGGGTCAATGACCTAGGGGTACCATGGCCCACCCCTAAAATTTGGCAGGGGTACATAGGACCACCCCCCAGGACCCATGGTCCCTGGCCCGTTTCAATGATCTAGGGGTACTTAGGACCACCCCCTCCTCTAGAATTTGGCAGGGGTACATAGGACCTCCCCTCTTAAATTTTGGAAATTGCCAAATCTAAAAATTTGGTGTGGTAGCCTAGGACCATAGTATGTACCTCTATTAGTATTGGGGGTCTATGTCGTTTCCTTTTATGGGTAAAAAATTGCCAAAAATTTAAATTTCGGAGGTTTTTGACCTAATTTATCCCCTTTGATGAGGTATTATTACCCTATATGATTATATGTGCATATACAAGGATTCATTACCTTTCATAAGACATGGGTATATTGGTGCACCCCTTTAAATTTTTGGGAGGTGTACCTTGGCCCACCCCTTCAATTTTGGAAATTGCCCAATTTAAACATTTTGGTACAATAGTATAGAACCCTAGTATGTATTACTATAAATTTTGGTGGTCCACTTCGTTCCCTTTTAGGGGTACAAAATTGCCAAAATTTTAGTACAACCACATGTTTGGTTTTTTGGCTCATTTTATTCCCTTGGATGAGGTCCTATTACCTTATATAGTTATATGGGTGTATACAGGTGTTTATTTCCTATTGTAAGACATAGGTACATTTGTGCACCCCTTTAAATTTTTGGCAGGAGTGCCTTGGCCCACCCCTTCAATTTTGGAAATTGCCCAATTTAAACATTTGGTATAATAGTATAGAACCCTAATATAGATCACTATAAATTTCGGTGGTCTATCTCGTTCCCTTTTAGGGGTACAAAATTGCCAAAATATAAACGTAAGCAATACGTTGTATCACGTGTTTGGGTTTTGACCTAATTCATTTTCCTTGGATGAGGTCCTATTACCTTATATGGTTATATGGCCATGTATAGGAGTCCATTCCCTATTATGAAACATAAGTACCTATGTGCACACCCTTGAAATTTTTGGGAATGGTACCTTGGCCCGCCCCCTTAAGTTCTAGAAATTGCCAAATTTAAACATTTGGTATCATAGTACTGGACCCTAATATATATATATTACTACAAAATTTGGGTGGTCACCTCGTTCCCTTTTAGGGGGCATTTTGTTCCGCTTTAGGAGTGAACATGGATACCTTGGAAGCGTCCCGAGTTTGATTCTTGGAAATGTTGAATTTAATGTCCCCGCGAAAACGGTGAGAAATGATAGGACGAAACATGAACTTACTTGACTGAGGATTGAAGCAGGGACCTCATACAGTAGAGACAAGCGCTGAGCCATCGTACACGTGTGTTGATTACTATGCAATGGTCCCGAGTTTGATTCTTGGTGCTAGTTTCAAGAAATGTTAACGTCCCACTTGAAACGATGATGAGAAATGAGAAAACATCATAAACTTACTTGCTTGCGGATTGAAGCAGAGACCTCACACATCAGAAAAAAAACGCTGAGCCACCATGCCAACTTCAGTGCGAGTAGTTTTGCGTATGAAAAAGAACATGATCAGATTATGTTACATTACTACACATTTCTGCTCGTTGTTACGCATAGAAGTTTGTTATTGTGAAATTGCAGCATGTGCTTATACTACATCAGCATTTTTCTCAGCTGACGGACTTTTAAAGCTCAACTTTACATTTATGTCAAAGACAGTTTCGTAACATATCGATGAGTGTTACATTTTTCAATCAAGTTTAAGGAAAATGAATCACATTTTAGATGTGGTAATTTGAATGTCGTATTAAACTAACGAGTCAACGGTATGATGTCATGATCAAAATTGCGATACTAGATGTCGTAACAATTGATGTGTAAGGAGAAAACGTGAATAATGTCACAACCAATCAGATTGCCTCTTACATCACGTTTCGGCTCATGATACATGATGAAAGCTGTGTTTTCATTGGTTCTCCGTGATGTCATTGATTCATTTTCCTCGTTTCTGATTGGCTGATAGTGATGTCACTTTATAGTTGAACCGTTTTAGATCTAAATAAAATTCTTAATTTCATTTTCAAATCCTACTTCCACGAAGATCTTGAATGAACGTAGGTGTACCTCTAGTGACAGCGTGACTTTACTCCGTTCCTTGAATTTGAGGTAAGTATCAACCGCATTTTCTTAATATCAATGGAGTGTTTTTGCATGAGGATAACATTGTTATTACTGTTTTTATTTTAACATGAAATATTTAGCAAATGGAAGAATAACCCTCACTTACTTGACCGGGGATCGAATTAGGAATCTCACACATTAGAAGTAAGCACGAGAAATTTGTTGATTTTGGTTTAGCGTCCCTTCAGTAGTGAGGCTAGGAATACAGCTTAATGTTGAATTTGAACGCATACTGGGTGTTGAACCCGGGCCACATCCACACATTAGAAGTAAGCACGAGAAATTTGTTGATTTTGGTTTAGCGTCCTTTCAGTAGTGGGGGGCTAGGAATACAGCTTAATGTTGAATCTGATCGCATACTGGGTGTTGAACCCGGGCCAGAGTTGCGTAACGCTAACCACTTAGCTCAGTTTCTGAAAGTTACCATTAACGTAAACAAAGAAACTACGCACGAATTTGTTCCCTACAACGTGAGACGTGGACTTGCAGTTTAATGTGGGATCTGATCTCCCGCCGAGAATCGAATTCGAGTATTCCTTGTCTTAGCTCGAGAAAAGCAAGCGCATGAGATTTTGTTTTCGTTTCATGTTCGTCATACGTTTTAAAGTTCAGTGTCAGAGGGAAAAAAATGCTTACTACAATGATTCTCTCAGCTGAGTTGGAAAACAATTTCATTCATTCTTTTTATCACTACATAAACTTAGGTCAGTTACATGTTGGTCTCGGGTTTGATTTCCAGTATGACGACAATAAAACGTTTCAGTAGTAGAACTATTTGAGATATGATAATTCTTTTAGGATTGATCGTGTAGTCATTTTGATAACGTAGTGATCTCTGAATTCAATTTTAATTCGTGCTTTTTTTCTCTTTTCGTTTTAGATATTTGTTTTTTTTTGCCTATTCCTTTTTGCTTACCTTACCTTTTTCCTATTTGAATATGGCTACTTCTGGCTTTACTGTCTTGCGAGAAATCAATAGACATTATCGGCGTTTTAATCTTGAAGGACGAATGCTGGAAATTCAAATTAATGCTCCGACCAGTGGCACCGATATTGTTGAATGGGTTCAGGCCTCCTTTCAACAGATGTTGGATTACTTATTGGAAAATGTCGACGAATTATCGATGGTTGGATTGTCGATTTTATCTCACGATGAGAAGAACAAACCGTTTTATTTATCTTTTCGGCGTGCAAGTAATTTGACACTGGAGACTTTATGGGCTTCCTTTGATCGCATCCTTCAAAGTAACGATAGTTTTTTTCATGAACGAACCGTTCATTGTACATTTTCATCATGTGGATGTGCCCCGTGGATTTGGGAGAATGCGTCGAGGTCTTTTATCAAACGACGAATTATTAAAGTGCAAGAAAGGCATTTTACGAGTGAAAAACACCGACAAGAAATGTTTGGCTTATGCAATTGTGATTGTTATTGGCCTAAAGAAATATAAGGATACAAATAAAAAAGTTTACGATCAATATCGCAAACAGTGCAAGTGTGTTGTTCTCCCTAACGTACATGAACTTTTATCCAGATCCTCAGTGAATTTAGACCATGGGGGATCCGTGGAAGAATTGCGACAATTGCAACGCTACTTGACAAATTATAAACTTACTGTATACACCAGCTTTTCCGGAGAAGATATTCTGTATGAAGGGCCGGGTGGCGAAGACAAGATTCCAATCAATTTAATGTGCATCAATTCTCATTATGACATCATCACGTCATTAACGGCCGTTTTTTCAACTGTGTATTATTGTGCTGCATGCCACAAAAAATATGATCATCTTAATAGACACGTTAAGAACTGTTCGGCCATGTGTGAGAAATGTTTGCAAAAACCGCCATGCAGTAAGACCAATACGGAGAAGCAGTGCCTAGAATGCAATCGTGAATTTTATGGTGAAACATGTTATACAAATCATCTAACTGTACCATACCATAAAGGTCAACCAATATGCAAGATGGTGAAACAGTGTTCCAAATGTCTACGCATTTATTCGTTTGTCCATACAGGGGAAAGAAAACATGATTGTACAGATTATTTTTGTAATGTGTGTCGTAAACACGTTACGTCTACCCACCAATGCTACATGAAGCCTGATACGACTCAATTAAAACCTGGAGTTCCATCAGTGTTACATGCCAAGAAGGCTATGATTGTCTTCTATGATATCGAAGCCACACAGGATACTTTCTTCGATGAAGACACGTTCATTCATAAGCCCAATTTACTGGTGGCCCAACAAGTATGTTACAACTGTGTTCAAGATGAGGATATACATCATCCGTGTGAAGTTTGTGGACAGCGAGAACATATTTTTCAAGATGATCCGATCAATGCCTTTCTTGCGTATTTACGTCAACCACGACCCAACATCAAACTTATTGTATCTTTGGCACATAATTGTAAGGGATATGATGGTCATTTTATTCTTAAATCTTTAGTGGAAGAACATGAATTGAAACCTACTTTGATCTTGAACGGAGCAAAAATTTTAAGCATGAAAGTGAATCACTTATCGTTTATTGACTCCTTAAATTTCATGCCAATGGCTTTAAGTAAATTATCCAAGGCATTTCATTTACCAGCGACCAAAGGATATTTTCCACACTTTTTTAATACTGCTGCAAATCAAACGTATGTGGGAAAATTACCGGACATCCATTATTATGGTGCAGATGAAATGAAAGTGGATGAACGAGCAAAATTCATGACATGGTACAACGAACACCAGAACGATACGTTTATTTTCCAAGAAGAATTGGTGAACTATTGTGTCCAGGACGTCAACGTACTTCGATTGGCTTGTATATCTTTCATGACCACTTTTGAACAAGAAACTCACGTCAATCCTTTCCTGGAGGCTATCACTTTGGCGAGTGCGTGCAATTTAGTATTTCGACGAAATTTCTTAAAACCTAATACTATTAGCATTCTTCCTGCACGAGGATACCGTCACAGAAACAATCAGTCACGGATTGCTTTGCAGTGGCTTGCCTACATGGAAGAAAAAGAGGGTCATTCAATTCTGCACGCTGCGAGAGGAAAAGAAGTTTATGTTGCTGGTTTTCATCTGGACGGCTACTACAAAGATCCCGACACTAAAGAGGAACACGTGTATGAATTTGAAGGCTGTAGATTCCATGGATGTCCTCTATGTGTCCCTACAGGCCGTGATCAACCCATTTATGAGAACTCCGAAGAAACGATGAACTATCGCTACGAGAGAACACAGCGTAAAATGAAATTATTACGATCCATGGGATATAAAGTACATGAAATATGGGAATGTGAATTTCGTCAAGTGTTAAAATCCAATCCAGCATTGGCCTCTTCTTTAAGCACACATCCTTATACTAATAAGACACCATTAAATCCAAGAGACAGCTTCTATGGTGGCCGTGTTAATGCCATTAAATTGTATCACGTCGCAAATGAAAATGAAGGCGAAGAAATAAAATTCTTGGATATCGTTTCCCTGTATCCTTATGTGAATAAATGTGGACGGTATCCAATAGGGCATCCACGAATATATCTACAGGGAGATCCAGAAATGCCCGACATTCAAGATGTTAACGGATTGGTCAAGTTGAAGATTTTGCCTAGCAGAAATGTGTTTCATCCAGTGCTGCCATTTCGCTCAAATAAGAAGTTGTTGTTTCCACTTTGTGCTGCCTGTGCCACAGCATTAAATCAAGATTCTGAATGTACACATTCGGACAGTGAACGAAGCCTAACAGGAACATGGGTGTCCTATGAAATTCAAAAAGCCATTGAACTTGGGTATCAAGTCATTGAAATTTACGAAATTTGGGATTACGACATCACCGTATATGATCCAGAAACCAAGACTGGCGGATTATTCAGCGAATACATTAACACATTTTTGAAATCTAAGCTGGAAGCTTCTGGTTGGCCTGCCAATTGCGTCACCGAAGAAGAAAAGCAGCAGTATATGCAAGTGGTACAACAACGTGAAGGCATAACTTTGGATGCAGCAAATATAATGACAAATTCAGCACGTCGTAGTCTTGCAAAACTCTGTTTAAATGCCTTCTGGGGACGACTCGCTATAAGAGACAATTTCAGCCAAACGACCATCATTAACGACCCCAAAGAACTGTATCAGAAATTAACTGCTCCAGACATAAAAGTCAACCAAATTTTACCTGTTAACGATTCGTTGTTATACCTTTATTGGCAGTATGAAGATGATGTTCCAGTACAAAATAACAATGCTAATGTTGTCCTTGGAGCATTTACAACGTGTCAAGCTCGTCTGGAACTCTACAAATATTTAGAACTGCTGCAAGAAAGAGTACTATATTTCGATACAGATTCCGTGATATTCACGCAGCGACCATCACAGCCCACAATAGAACCAGAAGTATTTCTTGGTTCAATGTCAAATGAACTGGAATCAATTGGACCAAAAGCATACATTAAAAAATTCGTGTCTGGTGGCCCAAAACAGTACGCCTTGGAAATCTACGACCCCGACACGAAATCAACCAGTTATGTATGCAAAATTCGTGGATTCACACTCAATTATACTGCAAGTCAAAAGTTAAATTTTAATAGTCTGGAGCAAATGATCATAAATCAATCAAGTGAAAAAATCTCCATTAGCACGCCGCACAAAATTTACAGAACCCACGATCATCATCTTGTCACAAAACCTGAAGAAAAGAAGTACAGTTTCAACTATAAAAAACGCCGATTAATACCAGACACATACGAGACATTGCCCTATGGGTATAAAAAAGCCAGAACAGAATAACAGTCATATTTTTTCCCTAATCCCACCAACATCACTTCCCAAAGACGGGGCAAAGAATCAACACGGGACATGCTTCAACGATGCACGAACGGAGACAAACTCAGATGACATCACCTTGCAGAAACCCGTGGAGAAAAAAAAAAGGAATTCAGGTACGTCACATTTGCGTTTCTTTTCTCACCTCACTCTCTCTTGATCAGTTAGTTTATGTTAATAATCTGTTTTTCTTCTTTCACAGGAAACAAAATAAATATTACCATGTATATTCATATGTTTTATTTTCTCTTTACAGAATTTGTACCCGTCACGGACACGTCTTCCTTTGAAGAAAAAAGAAATTCTGTATTCTATTTCACATGCTAAATAAATGTACAAAAACATGATTCTGTGTTTTATTTCACATCCTAAAATCAAATTCTTTTCCTGTACTGCGATTTCAATTTCTTTTTTCTGAATCAGTTTACCGGTAAAATAAATCAATGTTTTGCGGAAAAAAAATCAAACTAAATTTTTGTTTCAGAACTTTTTTTTTCATGTACGAAAATAAAAAAAATTGTGTACAAAATAAAATTCTGTTTCAGAAAATTTTTAGTGTACGAAAAAAAAACTGATTCAGAAAATTTTTGTGTATTTTACGAAAAAAAATGTTTACAGAAAAAATTTTTGTGTACGAAAACAAAATTCTGTTTCAGAAATTTTTTTGGTGTACAAAACAAAAACTGTTTCAGAAAAAAATTTTTATGTACAAACAAAATTCTGTTTCAGAAAAAATTTTTATGTACAAACAAAATTCTGTTTCAGAAAAAATTTTCTGTGCAAAACAAAAATCAGTTTTCGTCACGAAACTGCTCCGACTAAATGAATCGATTCATTCTGATAGTGTTGGCAACACTGGAAAATCTCGGTAAGTATCGCTCAGACCCTGAGTTACAGCGAACACAACTAGATTCGAACCAGCAACCTTAAATGTCTGATTCATCTCTAAATACAGCCAACTAAACAATAAGATTATGTGTATACGTCAATGCTTTGCACTGAGTCAACAAGGTTTTCTTCAAGGTCAAAAATCGCACACGAAGTAAAAAGATGACAACACAGATCTTCTATCTTTCTATATGAAACATAAACCTAGTATAAACTGCTCGCACTGAAATGTGTAATGTAACATAATCTGCTCGTCTTCTTTTCATACGCGAAACTGTTCGCACTGAATGGAGTACGGCGGCTCAGCGCTTCAATCCACAACGAAGTAAGTTCATGTTTCCTCCTATCATTTTTCATCATCGTTTCAAGGGGACGTTAAACTCAACATTTCTTAAACTAACACAAAAAAAGAAAAAAATCGAACTCGGGACCATGACATAGTAATCAACAAACTGAACTTCTCAATGGGCCATGGTGACTCAGCTCTTATTTCTAATGTGTGAGATCTCTGCTTCAATCCGCAAGCAAGTAAGTTTATGATGTTTTCTCATTTCTCATCATCGTTTCAAGTGGGACGTTAACATTTCCTGAAACTAGCACCAAGAATCAAACTCGGGACCATTGCATAGTAATCAACACACGTGTACGATGGCTCAGCGCTTGTCTCTACTGTATGAGGTCCCTGCTTCAATCCTCAGTCAAGTAAGTTCATGTTTCGTCCTATCATTTCTCACCGTTTTCGCGGGGACATTAAATTCAACATTTCCAAGAATCAAACTCGGGACGCTTCCAAGGTATCCATGTTCACTCCTAAAGCGGAACAAAATGCCCCCTAAAAGGGAACGAGGTGACCACCCAAATTTTGTAGTAATATATATATATTAGGGTCCAGTACTATGATACCAAATGTTTAAATTTGGCAATTTCTAAAACTTAAGGGGGCGGGCCAAGGTACCATTCCCAAAAATTTCAAGGGTGTGCACATAGGTACTTATGTTTCATAATAGGGAATGGACTCCTATACATGGCCATATAACCATATAAGGTAATAGGACCTCATCCAAGGAAAATGAATTAGGTCAAAACCCAAACACGTGATACAACGTATTGCTTACGTTTATATTTTGGCAATTTTGTACCCCTAAAAGGGAACGAGATAGACCACCGAAATTTATAGTGATCTATATTAGGGTTCTATACTATTATACCAAATGTTTAAATTGGGCAATTTCCAAAATTGAAGGGGTGGGCCAAGGCACTCCTGCCAAAAATTTAAAGGGGTGCACAAATGTACCTATGTCTTACAATAGGAAATAAACACCTGTATACACCCATATAACTATATAAGGTAATAGGACCTCATCCAAGGGAATAAAATGAGCCAAAAAACCAAACATGTGGTTGTACTAAAATTTTGGCAATTTTGTACCCCTAAAAGGGAACGAAGTGGACCACCCAAATTTATAGTAATACATACTAGGGTTCTGTACTATTGTACCAAAATGTTTAAATTGGGCAATTTCCAAAATTGAAGGGGTGGGCCAAGGTACACCTCCCAAAAATTTAAAGGGGTGCACCAATATACCCATGTCTTATGAAAGGTAATGAATCCTTGTATATGCACATATAATCATATAGGGTAATAATACCTCATCAAAGGGGATAAATTAGGTCAAAAACCTCCGAAATTTAAATTTTTGGCAATTTTTTACCCATAAAAGGAAACGACATAGACCCCCAATACTAATAGAGGTACATACTATGGTCCTAGGCTACCACACCAAATTTTTAGATTTGGCAATTTCCTAAATTTAAGAGGGGAGGTCCTATGTACCCCTGCCAAATTCTAGAGGAGGGGGTGGTCCTAAGTACCCCTAGATCATTGACCCGGGCCAGGGGCCATGGGTCCTGGGGGGTGGTCCTATGTACCCCTGCCAAATTTTAGGGGTGGGCCATGGTACCCCTAGGTCATTGACCCCGGGCCAGGGACCATGGGTCCTTAGGCAGGGACCCAGGGGCCAAAAAGTTTCCTGAAGTGCAGCCAATACTATTTCTGATCCAATACTCCCAATTCAATGACGTCATAGCATGACCAAGGTACCTCTGATTCATTTACACCAACGTGCGGCCCCTGAATAAGCATAAGCAAAATTTCAATAGGTGACGCAATCCCGGGCCAAGGCATCCCTGATTCATTCACTATGGTTCATGGGGACCCAAAATTGGATAATCGAGAGTTAGGTAAAGTAACGCAATTACTACTCACAACATTCTGAAACATGGATATTTGGATGGGACACATACTAGTTTCTAACTGAAGTGTTGACCCGACTACGGTAGATCCCAAAGTATTAGAGCTATGAACCTTTAAAGTTCATTTCTTCATGATTTCGGCAGTCTATTCCGAAATGACGGATTTCTGCTCCCACGTTGGTCCTTACTTTTTTCTTTTATATATATATATACGTGTGTGTGTGTGTAAAGCATCAAAATGTTCTAAGTGCTTAGGAAGTATTACACTATATTTCTCAAATACAGCTATAAATGCCTTAAGTAAATAAGATTTTGTCCAGGAAGAAATTAATATTTCATTAAATGTGGGAACACAAAATAAAAGTATGGTTATGCGTTTGTAAGTTAAAATGATCCAGTATTGCCAACCATTTCATCAGAGATTATCGTTCATATCACGTTGAACCTATCGTACTTCTTGGTTCTAGTAAGAATATTGTGTTTTTTTAATATAATATCTTGTGAGCAACTACGCACTATAAGAATCTGTATAGAACTTGAGATAGAGTCCAATTTCTTAACGATTGTGAAACTTATCTGCTTCAAGTCATTACTAGTTTTCCGGTGGAATAACTAACATATGTAGATCCACGTTTCATTGCGAACGGTATTACTTTCGTCAGATACAAACCTTAGTAATGGTTTATCTTCCACTTTAAAAGTCGAATCACGTCCCATATAGCTTTGTTGTTGAAATGGGACATTAACTTCAATAAAACAACCATCTAAGCCGCTACTAATAACATACATATGAAGGCAGGATTTTGATATGTGTAAATACATAAAGAACACATAGTAAATGGCTTCAATAATTTTTATGTACAATACACCATAAACGTAAAAATATTCTAATTACTGCTATATAATTTCACTTTATATTTGCTGCTCCAGAGCCTCCAATGGTCTTAATCCGGCCCTGTAAATTTTCTATATGGAAAACAACGGTGCTGTAAAATGTAAATTATTATTTAATTTCTACTTTTGGTATCATTTGGGATTTCAAATGATTTGAGATTCAAAATTTTTTCAAATAATCATCTTAGTAAATATTAGTCATGCGTCAAAATAAATCTGGTGTACTTTGTAGTTTTGGTTTTATCATAATGTTATTTTCTTGTACTTTAAGTATGCCTTTGCTTTTCTCCAATTGTACCATTCCTTACAACTATCAAGCTTTTGTAACTTTTTATATTATTAATTTGCATTTACTTGGTAAGATTAAATAACAAAAAGTGTGGCTTTTTTGTAACAATTTTGTGCTTTTGTGAATGGAAAATATATACCTAGCCCTAGGCTTAACAATGTAAGGGGTTGAATGATTATTACAAAACCTATCAACAAAAGTAAGAAATAATAGACTAATGTACATAGATAAAAACAATTAACATACATACCTGTAATAATTCTCACAATTAAACGGATTTTCATACAAAATGTAGTGTCCTAAATTTAACAGCTGATTGTTTTCACTAATGATATGATGCCTTTGAATTTCTTCTTTCAATTGCCTAAGTCCGGGCTGATCGGCTTGTAAGTATCAGAGAAGCAGTACTTGATCCAATTTGTTTTGCATATGCCCACATTCATGTTTAGTTACATCAAAATTAAATAAAAGCAGTTTTGTGACCGAGCGTTATAGTAGTGTATGATTGAATTCCGGATATATGAAGGCCCATAAATATGCAAATTACTCATATGGGCCGCTAAAATTAGTACAATACACATTGACCCATGGAGAACTTCGCATTTAAACCAGTTTTACATGAATCCCGAGGGGACACTTTGCGAATGTACCTTGATAATCTTCATTTCGCTATGTAAATTTCTGTAAACAGCATTATGATCATACAGCATGGTTGTGTTTCAATATCAAAAGTGCTATCCAACACTGGGACTAGTGTTGTGTAGATCATGAACGATTCGATCATTATGAACGAATCATGGCGTGAATCAAATTAATTATGATTCTTTTCACAAATGAATCGATTCCTCTAATGAATCATTTGTACTTCTCACTGAATTGTTTGCCGTGATCGAAATGAATTGAGAATCACAAACTGTCAGCTTGTGTGAGACAGTTGGTGAGGTTGCTTCTGCAAATGCGCTTGCAGTTCACGGGGAGTGAAGAAGAAAGAAAACCGTACGCGCGTCTTTACTTCCTGCTTTTGCAGATGCGTGCGATTTTTTTTTCTTTCTGCGTGGTAGGGTTGTTTACTAGGAAGAAAGGAAGCCGCGTTGTTAGATTACTTTCAGAATAAACTTTCTTGTTGCTTGCTTCTCGTCGTAAAGTACTGGCAGTGTTGCTGGCTTAGATGTAACGATTTCGTAGTTAATATCAACATACTCTTGATGAGCATTTATCCATTTTATTAAGGTACTGTACGTGCATTGGATAAAATTATTTTCATCACTTTCAACTGCAGTAGCCAAAAAGGTCAATTTTAATGTTTTATAATCAACTCAAAGTACTATATTATATTCAATGTAAATATAATACTTACACAGAAAATGTGCACTGTAAATTATTTGTACTGTACACTCATGTCCAAAATGATTGTCGCGTATCTATAACTGTCTTCTTGTAAGAATATAATTTGATAATGATTTTGCAGGGTACTTTTAATAATGATACTACGTGTATAATCGGGAAATGTATATTTGGGGTAAATTTCATAGGAAAAGAATTATAAATACGAAAATTAGAATGAGTAAAACGAAATGTTGCTAAATGGAGAAGAAAATTTTAGTTTAGTTTTATTGTTCTTATTTGCTGCTCTTTTGACATGAAATTTGCCACATACATGTCTTTTCCGATTATACACATACTAATATTGTAAGAAATACCGGGCGAATTCGTTATCAAATTATATTCTACAACAACATATTTATAGACATGCGACAATAAACTTGGACATGAGTGTACATAATTGATTTTAAAAATGTAGCTATATGTAGAAAGACGAATAAAGATTCTTTCTGGGAAGACAGTGTATTGCATCTTTCAGTAAAAACACTTGTCCACATGGAACGAAGCTTAGTGGTACCTACTTTTCGCTTTACATCTATTGAAACATACATGAAGACACAAATAGGTTTCTGAGCTTCCATGTAAACAAGATGTGGGAGACCCGGGATCGATTCCCGGCGGAAGCTCATGTGGTTCGGATTTCATGTTAATCAGTAGGTCCACGCCTCATATAGCCTCGCTGCTGAACCGGACGTTAAACTGAAAGTCAACTCAACTGAAATTTAACTAACTAACGGTTTTCTCTTAGAAATGTAGACAAACACTGATGATAACAGGGGTGGCCGGGGAGAATATTCGCCAGGCCAAGAAGTTTCTCCCGGGGCATTTCTCAGATTGGGTTCAATTGGGGTTACCAGTATTTTCGCAAATACATGTTCATCATTGGCTTATTGAAGTAGTAGTGGCTCAGTGGTAAAGCGTTCACTTCTGGTGGATGGGGTCCCTGGTTTTCTATTTGCGCCAAGTAGGATTTATGGTGGACAAACACCATATGTGTGGGTTTTCTCGGGGTTCTCTTCTTTTCGCTCACTTCCTTCATTTCACCATTTCATTCATCCTCATCATTATCGTTTCCTTTAGTCTACACGATGATAATCATGGAACGTAAAAATTTAAAATTTCATTTCATTTTGCATTTATTCATAGTCTCCCCGAGCGAAATCTTTTAAAATTATCACAATAGTATTAAATATATGTTCATGTGTAAACTACCTCTTTTTCTGTATCTCGAAGATCAGTATCTTTTCCAGTCAAGAATAAAATAGAACATATTTTAGAATATAATAGAATAAAATAGAAATTTTGCAGTTTAACGTTCCATGTTTATGTCCATTAGCCTAAGGAAAACGAATGATTAAGGCAAGTAAATGACGATGGAACAATAGTTGGAATGAGAGTGTGGAAGGAAAGGGGAGTGGGTTTACCCGATAAAACCCCCGGACATGATGATGTACACCACAAACTTACTTAGCAGTGGATCAAACCATGGACCCCGCGCAAAGGAGGCAAGAGTTTTATCAGTGAGCCACGGTGACCCCTAGGATAGAATAGAATGGACTGCGAGATAACAATTTACTTTAATTAATCATCCGCATCCTCTTTACCCTACAGGGTATAACTCTGACTTACAACAACAAAAGAAACCCATTAACATGATGTGTACTTTACAAAGTTTATATGACCTGGGCAAATAATACCCACTAGAAATGAAAATAACACTACAGACTCATTGTATTGAAAAAAAAAGCATGAATGTCGCCTATACAAAGCTCTATATTTTTCCCCATATTAATATGTACGACAATAAGAAGTTGAAATAAATTGTTATAACTGCTCATATCCCGTGAAAATCTTACGGAGTATATTTCAACAAAATATTTCCTCGAAAAACTGAAGTTGGCAGAAAAAAACGTGGAGATTGCAACACTTTTAGTATTTGTCTGAAGCTCTAATATGAAAGCAGGTTGCAAAAATAACAACAATGGGAATAGAGCAACAGCATATTATTGAAACTTCATAATTGCACTGAAGCTTAAGAGTTCCCAAGCCACTCCACTCACCCCAATGCAACGCTGTCATGTGGCAAAGATGGTACTTCCTCACAAGGCATTTAATAGGCCTAAGTTGCGCAGAAAAGAAGTGCAGTAGCCCAAGCGATTCATATGATCGAATAATTCCCACTCAATTCATATGTTCGAATAACTCATTGCGCAAAAGAGATACACGGAAACCTAACTGATTCAATGAGCGAATCATTCCCAACCAATTCACTTGCGCTAAGGGTATGCGCGGACGACCAATTCATATGAACGAATTAAATGATCGAATCATTTTAGTGAATCAAAGTAAATGAACCGATTCTCCGAAATGAATTGTTTTGCCCATCACTAACTGGGACTATTAAATTTTAGTAGAAAATCCAACTTACACATCTCTTACTTCGGAAAAATTAGAGCCAAGGACTTAAATTGTCCATTGACGGCCCTTCAAAAAATTTCCCTTTAGGAAGAACCGTAATAGTTTTTCGAGTGTTTTTTTTTTTTTTTTTTTTTTTTTTTTTTTTTTTTTTGGTACGGGAATAGGGTAACATTGAAAGTTTTATTCATCTTATTGCTTTATCTTTATAAAAATAAGTTCCTACTCCCAGCCAGTAGAGGGTTACGCCCTCTCTTTGGCATAGGTTACGATACGTATTGGTGTTGCTAATACAAGTACAATAGATGGTCTAAGTGCAATTTGGTTACACGGGGAGTTAATCTTTATTTTATTCAGGTTCTATTTTATTTGATCATGGTAAAAAAGAAAAGTAGAAGAAGTAAATGAAAAGAGGAACATGAAGTGCACTGTCTCAACACAACACAGATGTGATAGTGTACCAGATGAATGCTATGTTCTGTCCAACTTTGGACGTGATGAAGACCAACGGTGCCCTGGTAAGACATAAGGTTGTTATTGTGCAGAGGATGAAGGGGCTATGTAATGAGGAACGACGGATGATGAAAAAGCTGCAACTGCGTCTAAATCCGGATGATCTGGAGGTAGGGTATAGCGGTAAAGTGCAAAGAGTAGCGACAAAGGTGTATCCTGTAATTTGCGAGGTGGATTGAACGGGATGTCTGCTTGCATTGTGGTGAGGAGTAACGGATGCCGGGACTCGAATCGGTTAATAATATACTTCGTCCGTAAAGCTTCAAGATGGAACAGAAGATGTGGAAAAGGCATAATGTCGTAAAGATCTTGAGTAGGACTAGGAAGTTTTATTCTGTAGGCTATTCGTATGGCATGTCGTTCTAGTATCTTCAGTTTTTCATAATGACGCTGGAGTGCGGCTATCCATGCAGTGAATCCGTAGGTCAGGACTGGTCGTAAGAAAACTTTGTAGGTATTAAGAATGGTATTTGCTCGTGGTCCCCAAGTAGTACCCGTGAGGCGTTTGAGGAGGTTAATCCTGTTATATGCTTTCTGTATTACATTCTGAAGGTGAGGGCGCCAAGTGAGGTGGTGGTCAAAAATAATTCCCAGATACGTTACATGTTTAGCTGGATGAACCCGCATGTTATCTACTTGGATATTCAGTAGTGAAGGATTTCGATGTACCCGTGATCTGCGTTTTGGCGGGAGAAAGACTATTGCTTGTGTTTTATCTGGGTTGAGTTTCAGACGCCACTTCGTACACCAGGTGAGAAAAGTTTGAATTGCTGCATTAATTTCAGTACTTATACGGTGAATAGTCCGGCCTAATGTAAGAAATGCAGTATCGTCTGCATACTGAAAGATATGTGTGTTTGGCGGCAATGGTGGCATATCTGCTACATAGAGAAGATACAGCAAAGGTGATAAGGCAGACCCTTGTGGTACTCCAGAAAGAATAAATATCGGGTGCGAGAGAGTGTCATTAAGAGCAACATAAGCAATACGGTTGTGCAGAAAATTATAGATAAACCTGATATATGATATGGGAAGTGTCAGACGGATAAGTTTATATATGAGAGCTGCATGCCATACCTTATCGAATGCCTTTTCCAGGTCGAAGAGCACTAGACAAGATGGAAATTGTGTATTAAACTGATTGGTAATAATATTAGACAGACGAAGTAACTGATCATTGATACTAAAACCGGGGCGGAAACCAGCCTGATGCAGAGGGATTATATTACGTTCTGTTAGATAAGAATGAAGGCGTCGAACAAGGATTCTTTCAAGAATTTTGCAATACACAGAAGTAAGTTGAATGGGCCGGTAAGAAGAGACAGTATTTGGTGGTTTGTGTGGTTTTAGGAACATCAGTGTTTTGGAAGTCTTCCACTCACAAGGAACAAAGCCTGTCCGCAAAAGAGATACACGGAAACCTAACTGATTCAATGAGCGAATCATTCCCAACCAATTCACTTGCGCTAAGGGTATGCGCGGACGACCAATTCATATGAACGAATTAAATGATCGAATCATTTTAGTGAATCAAAGTAAATGAACCGATTCTCCGAAATGAATTGTTTTGCCCATCACTAACTGGGACTATTAAATTTTAGTAGAAAATCCAACTTACACATCTCTTACTTCGGAAAAATTAGAGCCAAGGACTTAAATTGTCCATTGACGGCCCTTCAAAAAATTTCCCTTTAGGAAGAACCGTAATAGTTTTTCGAGTGTCTCGTACTACCGTTTTTATGCAATTTTTCTCTTTCATCATTAACATTTTTTCGAGAGAATTGACATAGTTTGGTCATCTACTTCACGCCATCTTAAAGTTCATTGCTTTTAATTAGATTTAATGTATATTTTCCTTAATTGCTTTCTTCACAAGCTGGTAATAGTCTGCGTTCTTAGCGCGAGAGGCTTCCTTTGTCACAGTACATTTCTGCTGCCATCTAGTGACTATCTGGAAAGTACCAAAAGCTGTACTATAGTGCGGTGTAATAAACGCAAAAATTTTGTCCATTTTTATTTTAATAGAATGAATCTCTCTCTCTGCAATTATAAGTAGAGAATTGAACTATGTAGCGGCGTTCTCTAAGAAAGTCACGTACTCAAAATTAAAGAAAAAATTAATTAATTATTATTGTTACATGCTAGGCCTATGTGTAAAAAGCTTACCTAGTGTTCTGGTTGGTATCGTGGTATTCATACACTTTCTGAAAGTGTATGATTTCTTCTGTTACACAGTAGCGACAACTGGTGTAACTTCCCTCAAAAACCGTCACTGATAAAGAAAAAATACAGGAGAATGATGAAAACTTACCAAAATCGTGTATAACGATAAGTGGCGGCGACTGGACGTAAAAAGTGGGGGTGCAAGACTTGATCATCAATGTTAGTTCTCCTGTTTGTTTCTAATAGGCTGCTTTATTTGATGAAAGGTTGTATGACTAAGAGGGTGCTATTTATTTTTCAATTATAAAATATCTTATATCGTATTTCATATTGTATTAAGTAAATTAACACGAGCAACGCAAGCAGGTACCAGCCCTTTGTACTCTTAAACAACGAAGTTGTAAGAACAGATTTGTTTCCTTGCTCATAAATATCTTAAAATTCTGTCCCGAAAATTCTGATCAGATTATCTAAAAACGAATTTGCAAAACTACTAAATAAAAAGGATAATATTAATCATACTAACGAATAATGACATTTTAAGAACTTTCGATCTTTGCGCAATTAAAGAATAACTTGTGAAAGACTACTTATTTTTTGAAATGATCTCTCAATTAGTTTCAAAGAGGCTGACTAACATATCGAGCCCTTGTAAGAGGAAATGAATGTATGTTGGAATTTTGGAACTCCAATAGTTAATTTCTGGCCATTTTCCGTGACAATTAAAATGCAATTCGTGTAGCTTTCTTAACTCGGCGGGAAGACAAATAAACAATAGCCTTTGTACTCATGCAATGACAAATATTATATGCCAGCATTTTTTCCTGTGATCCAGTAACACATACAAAAACTTTACATTTCCAAATGAAACTATATACATAAAAGGGCACTTCAAAAAGGGGGACAACTTCCCCCTTTTGCTCATCTAATCGCTAGCCCTTACACCGGCTCCTAAAACAAGAATGAAATAAGAAATCTTTCGGGTGAATAGTTGG
Organism: Thermobia domestica; assembly: GCF_964235325.1. Taxonomy (NCBI): domain Eukaryota; kingdom Metazoa; phylum Arthropoda; class Insecta; order Zygentoma; family Lepismatidae; genus Thermobia; species Thermobia domestica. Next base: position 301,401,911 of record NC_137457.1, on the reverse strand, counting down.
TTGGATCGTAATGTTCGGTCTTCTTCAACACACAGGTAATTTAAAACATAAACCATGTCATAATAAAGGAGCAAGAAGAGAAAAACATGTATTTTTTCTCTAATTATAAGAAATCTTAAAAATTACATTTATTGGTTGTTAATCTAAAGCGAATACAAAAAGTATTTTCTTTTTATGAGTACACTTAATAAATTATAAATAAAAAAAATAATGTAAAACACTAGTTGGTCTCTTGAAGGCAGAAGGCGCAACCTCCCAAAATTTTATGCATATCACTTCAGGCCTTCATCCTTATACATTTCTCAATAAAGAATTATATGTAAAACATTATTACTAATGTCCGGATTTGTATGTAATTACATATTTTTTCCTTCATATGTATGGTCGTCAAATCCTTAACCCTGTAATGCATGGCCAATTTTTCCTACACAATTGCATAACATGAGTCTCTCATGAATGAATGATAAATATGAGTGTATTCTATAATTTTTATTATATTTCAGAACCACAACAAAGTTTAACATAGCTAAAAGTCAAATGACTGTTTTTTTTGCTTTTTTCCATATATATATATATATATATATATATATATATATATATATATATATATATATATATATATATATATATATATATATATATATAACAATCTCGGTTGAAACTTTTCTAATAACTGTAACACAGAGTATTTTTGTGTTAACATACTCACTGAAGTCTAACGGTTAAATTATTTAGCAGTTCTTTTACATTTAACTTATTCAATAAAACTTGATTAATTTTTGTTGTGATATCTCCAGTAAATATTTACTTTTGAAGTTATGCTATTAGTGCTTGCATTCACTGCACAAAGTTACACTGTGCTCACCACATACAGTTCGTTTGCAGTCGACACGCACCATTTTACTTTTTCAATCTCTACTTGATGGACACTTATAGCATCTCTTTCGTTTTCCCGGAATAGTTTCGAGTCTGTCTTCATTGGAATTGAGTCCTCAGAGTTGCACTGCAGTTCCTGTTGTTTCTGGAATATGAGCATTTTTATTTTCTTCTTGCGCGTGGAATAACGTTAATACTTTTGTCAGCTTTTTTTAAAGGAAATTTCTTCTCTTGGATGAATTCTTGGGAAAGAGATATACATGTAAGTCATACACTAGGAAAACATTAACACATGCTACTTTTCGCATGTTGAAAAACCAGTGCTGGAAAGAAATCCGGGTTACGACAGCCTATTGGCAGTGTGTGAGATTCTCAGTGGTGAAACAAGACTCCCCCCCTGAAGATATTTCCCCCAACTACATCTCGCTGTTGAAATACGCTTCTGTTATCTCATGTGATGTGGAGAGATCATTCTCTGCATACAATAATATTTTATCCGATGGCCAACAAAACTTTACTTCTGATCATTTAGAAATGTACTTTGTAACCCATTGTGCAATAACACAGTTGAACAGCAGGCACATCTTTTGTAAGTACTTTATTTCAAATTAAAAATCTTCATTAGTGGAAATATTCTTCAATCTTAGTTCAGCTGGTATTGTTTAAAAGATATAGGACTGCTTTTCCCTGCATGGAATAAATATACTGTATATAAAACAATACACTTCTTCTTAAGTTGCTTTTACTATTTAAATTTGTATATTTCGTATAATTCATTAAAAGATTAGGCCGTGGTGACGGATGCGCATTTAGTGTAAAACAGTGTTGGGTAAGTTACTTGTAAAAATGTAACGCGTTACAAGTTACTTTACTTTCTCTTAAAATGTAACGCACTAGTAACGCGTTACTTGCCCCAAAAAAGTAACTGTTACTTTACTTCGAAAGTAACGCGTTACTTTTAGGTCCAAAACTTTAAATATGTGGAAAAAATACTTCAATTTTCCATACTACGATTACTACCGCTATAATAATAATAATAATTATTTATTATTATTATTATTATTATTATTATTATTATTATTATTATTATTATTATTATTATTATTATTATTATTATTATTATTATTATTATTATTGCTCGTTCTGAATCGCTTTATGTAATGCAAGAACAAATTTTTACGTGATATATGAACATTTTCATATAATGTTGTAACATTGATAAAATGCCATACTGCGTTACTTCTAGGGAGGGGCATGAGCGAGTTCAACCGAGTTTTCTTTGAAACTCGATTCGACTAGAAACAGACATCTTTGAACTTGGCTCAAAAAATTTCCTCCAACTCGACTGGAATTGGTGTCGAGTTTCGAGTCGAGTCGAGCCACATCCGGTGTGTAGTTTCGAGTACTATCTTCAAGTATATTACATAGGAAATATAATTATTATCAATGATACTGCTACTACTACAACTTTTATTAATAATAATAATAATAATTATTATTATCATTATAACAACACTGTATATAAACATGGAAGATAGGCGGTTTGTATTTGAATACTAAAAAACTAGTTGATTGCCAACCTCGGTAGTCGTAAAGTCTAGGAGTCAAGGACATTTTTCACGAGCTTCTGAATTGGCTGGAGGGTCTACGTTGAGTATTCGGATTCGAGCCAAACACTGTTAAAACTTATAGGGCACTGGCCAAATATCTTCAAAACTGATCGGCCCAGGTTTAGAATTGTCAACGACTCGAGCAGCTCGGCTCACAGCTCATTCACTATCGACCCAAACCGAGAAGTGAGCCGAGCCAACAGCTCACCCAACCAACTCGGCTAGAGCCCTCGGCTCAGTTGAGCCCAACCGAGCAGTTGGCTCATCCCAACCTATCCAGCTCGAGCCGATGGTTCACTCCAAGCGAGCCCGCTTGAGCCATTTTCTCAGTTGAGCCGAGCCGAAATGAACTTGTTATAAAAAAATCTCTTGTGGTCTCGCTATCGAGACGAGACGAGATACCAGCAGTGTCCCCTCTCGTGAGCAACGCTAAAAGTATTCCATATTAATGCTTAGCTTACATTTCTCATGGCTTTCGCTTTCCAGTGTAAGCAGGCCATGATTTCAAAACGAGTTAAAACGAACGAGCTATTTATCAAACTCGACTGGACTCGAAACTCGACGCGAAAAATTGAATCGGCTCGGAACTCAACTCGAGAATATTACCTTTGACTTGACTCGAAACTCGACTTGAGTCGAGTTTTAGCTTGACTCGTGCTCATCCCTATGCGTTAGAAAAATGGTTGCTTATTATTATGCTGCTAAACTAATTATATAGTAATAACCATTTTGTTATGTAAAATTAAAAATACAGAATATAGAGAAACATTACGCTACAACTAATAAAGTGAGAACACATGAACTGGGGGTGAATCAAAACTTGCCTGTAACTCTAAAATCGATATATGCTTTTTAAAGCTAGTTTCAAACTCTATAATCAACGGGACTCTAGGATAAGCAAACTGATCTGAAAGAACTCCAGTATTACATGCCATCAGCAAACTATTTTCTAGTAATAAAGTAGGCCTGTTCATCAGAACAAAGTTTATTCATATTAACCCCTTACTGTATATCGTTGATTATGGCACGCTAGTTATTGATAAATATTTTCCGCTGGGGCACTTCTGACACTTTACTTTTAAATTCTGTCCACCATCATCCTCAGCTTTTAAGAAAAAAGTATTCTTTCAAATGTTCGAACGATAAAATATTTTCTTTCTCCATCTTTATAAAAACAACAACAATCAAAGTAAAATAGACTACCGATATCATTGTACTCCTAGTTCACTCACTGAATGTATTGATTTGGAGCTGTCAAAATCTACGACAAAATCTTCCAGGTGCTTGCAATCTGTACACGTGATTTCCCTGAGGCAGTCCTCATCTTCCAAAAACAGCAAGTGACACTACGAACTTATCTGCGTCTTTGTGTATCAGTGACTGTCGGTCACTGACATACGTAGTTCATGCTCCATTGTTTCATTCTGAGAAATTCACTTACAGGAAAGAAACATTTGTTTCCGAAAAAAATACATATATTATAGTTATTCATCCGAAATGTAACGCGAAAAAAGTAACGCAAACTAGGTACGTTACTTAAAAATTTGTAACGCGTTATCGTTACAGTTACTTTGGAAAAAATGTAACGCGTTACTAGGAAACGTTACTTAAAAAGTAACTCGTTACAAGTAACGCGTTACTTACGTTACGTTACTTCCCAAGACTGGTGTAAAAGGATCTAGATTTGAAACGGGACCACACCACACCACATGAGATTTCTAACGTACAAATGCCGTATGCATTGCTTTTCTCGGGGCTTTCCTGCTTCTCTCTAGCCGATTCACATCCTCCTTGATTCGCGTCTGATTTTTATTATCCTGCAATCAGTCACGTCAGTGACGTATGGCTGTCTCAGCTGTTCAAGCATTTCACTTCATTGGGGGACTTGCATTAAGCAGGATAAAGTGTAGTAGATTTTCCTTTTTATTTTCATAATTCGTTTAAATATTGCATACTCATACGCGTATTAATATTATGTTTTCATAAATATGTAACATATGTAATATTACATATTCTTATATAATATTACATATTTCTTACATTTGAAGCGATTTTTGTTACATATTTATATACATATTTAGAGGGTTGATATTACATAAAAATCCGGGCTCTAATTATTACATATGGCTTCTTATTTAATATCTTGTGATCTACGGTTTCCTTCCCTGGATTTCTGCCATCATATCGTTTTATAGTGGACTCTAATTCCTGGAACAACATTCTCTACGACTTTTTTTTTTTTCATTTTCCTTCCTAGCAGTATACGCGACCTCTACAACAGCACACCCCTTCCACATATCCTCTATTACTTAGAAAGGTTCTGTCTTCGATTCATCTCTAAACGCTTTCACTCCCGTCTCCCACGCTTTTCGATACTATCTCTCAGTGCGTTCTTATTAGATACCTCACTTAATTCTTTATTCTTCCTTTTGCTTCTTTTCATACTACTTGGATTGTAGTTAACCTAAATTGTACTTAAATTAAACAAGTATAACCTAAGCAGAGACGAAGCGTAATCCCACAAGTAGGCCTAAGGTAGGCCACATTTAGCTACTCTACAAGTATTTTGAAGTGCAAATCATAGTTTTTCTGTCTGGGATTTGCAGGGGCGATGAGATGAATTTCCTCCTTACGTACTGTTTTCATTTCCTGTATATTTGAAAATGGAGACAGAGCAAAAGAAAGTACATTCTTACTGTCAGCTGTCAAATTTCTTTATACTAATTAGCGTTTGTTACTTGCAACTTCCACTTTAAAAGAAGTAGAATATTGTATTTAATTAATGCATCACGTGATAATAACTTCATTAGAGATGTTAATACTCAGAAAGAACTTTATTTGCATCAAGGCAAGATATTTAATATTGTATTCTATGCAGTAGCATATTTAAAGGGATGTCTTCAGGACTTAAGCACTCAGCGAAATTTTATCACATTTTTTTTTTATTGTTTTATATATGTTACAGAATTCTCATATTTCCAGGAATAAAGTTAACAAAGCCCCTCCCGAAACAAGCAAAGCCCCTCGAAAGAAAATTTTAAATTCCCCACTGATTCTACAAAATGGAAAATTCAACTAAAATTACACATAAACATTATTATTTTATCCCGTACGGTAGCGTTTAGTCAATTTTTATATGCGTAATGTATCATACTTATATTTTACAAACTATTATAGACTAGGACCAACGTAGCAGAAAAAGAAAAAGAAAACAGTTACTCTGAATAACTCCTGAGAGTATAAGTTCTTATTTCTAAATTAAACAAGTTACAACTAATAGAAATACATAAATCTACACAGACACTTCTTACTCTGTGTTTAGAAAATTATTTTATAACATATTGTCATTGAAAGGCCTTAAACACTAAACTGAGCTCCCAGAGGTGAACCTTCGCACTTTTCCAACAATGTGTGCCATCCCCAGCAATCATATCTTCGCTCCCTGAGCAGCATAGCACATAAGCCTGATTAGCGAGTTGGTGAGGCTCAGATAGAAGGATTTCCAAGTGTTTCCAACCTACTATATTTTCTACCGAAAAAACAAAATGTTAAAGTATTGATTTAATTTTATAAGAAATCAAACTTAAAGAAGTTATATGGTAGAAAACAGGTTAGGCAAGGCCTCAGAGCCTCATAGTAGGCTTCGCTATTGAACCTAAGTTTAGTTTTCAACAGAACGAACCCAAGGTCCCAAGAATAACAATTTAGAAGAAGAAATGAACTGGTATTCGAACCTAAGACTGCTGAAGCGCATCTATGAAATGAAATAATTAACTGAAAGTTTGTTATTTAGTTCAAGGCTTTCATGTATTTCTATAAGGGATATTTCATTACTCGAAAAGTGTAAGAAAAATGTCTTCACAACGAAGAAAAATATATTTAAAACATTGCAAAAGATAAAATAATACAAATGTAGTATTCAATTCTTGAATGTTCGACAGATTAGAACCGGAATAGCACACTTGCAGTTTCTGAATAACAAAGACTGGTGTTTGATTCCCCATGGCAGAACTCCTATAGGAAATTAAACATGGCCCTTTAAAAAAAATCGCAGGCAGAAAGCATGAAATATTTTCTTAAGAGGACGACCTACCATTTTAATATATTAGAAAACGGAACTGTATTAATTTTAAGATCTAGAATTACATAGTAACTTCTTACCAAAAGCATGATTTTCAAAAATCCATAGTATTCACTTCCTAATACCTTATTTTCAACTACATAAACCTATTCCCGACATAAAGGTCGGTACCCTTCGGACTTCTGCATAGTTGTATTCGGATACAAAAAAAAAAAAAAAAAAAAAAACCAAGGAAAAAGGTAACCGGGCTCATGCCTTTTTCTTTTAATCAAAGCAGCTCAAGTTCCATCTTAACAAATGGTTAAAAAATATACTCTCTAAATTTCTTGATCTCTAAAAGGAGTTTTCTTATAAAATAAAAAAGTGAAAGCTTTCAAAATCTTTCCACATATACAAAAGTCTTCGAATAACAAAGAATCAACATCATCATGTCACATTTTTCCAACGACAACCCATTCATCATGATATTCCTCATCTTTTCCCATTATAGCACGGTTTATTTATCACACCACTAACAATGGCTTCCCAATGTTTACTCATCAGTCTTGAGCTGCCCCAAGTCAGAAGATTAAAATGCATTCATCGTACTTACAAATTTAATTCTTTTTGTGTTGTGATGTCAAATGCATTGCATTCATCATCATCACTCGGATGTCGTTCTTTCAAATTCGACCTTATTTGAATTCCACTATTGCTTTATATATTCGTACATTTATTTCATTGCATGCTCAGCACCTTTCACTGTTCTTTATCATATTACTTCATTATATATTACTTATATATTAGTTATATTTATCTTTCATATGTTAATTTTTCTTTATATTTTTGTTTCTCTTAACTTATCAATCTACAATGTTTGCTGTAATAGATTAGTTTCTTTGATATTTGTTAATTGTTAATCACCAGCACTTCTCTTTACAGCTCAATCCCGAACTAAAAGTAAAAGAAAGATATAATTGATGCAAACATACCCCATTCCATGAGAGGGGGCGAAACCCTCTAGTGGGAAATTAATATCATATCAGAAAACAAAGAATCAAATTAGTATTTCTAAATTACTCTGAATCTATATAAATTACTCTAATTTCATCAAGAGTATGAAGTCTGTGAAGTTAGGCGTTTTCTTTCAGGCGAATAACTCGCTACTACTGTTTCCGCAAGGAAAAGTGGCTTCTGACAGTTGCGTAGAGCATGTGGAGCACTGGAGGCGCTGTTGCCAGAGGCTCCGCAACAGAGACAGCAGCTCTGGCAACTAACTTAAGACATTTGACAAGTCTTCTCAACTACCGGCAACAGCGCGGTCAGTGACCTTTGTTTCCTAGCAACAGCGTAAACGAATATGCTGTGATTGGCGAACAACTCTCTCTCTCGTTTTGTTTACAACATGTGAAGTTATCTATCTGTCAGAGGCCATCTTTCAGTAATTCGATAATAATTCGTAAGAAAGACAATTACCTATGATCGGACCTCTGATTTAACCCTTTCGGAAGTGGCATACACAGATGTCTTAGGCGTTTCCTTACAGGCGTATAACCTGCTACTAGTACGTAAGAAAGACAATTAGGAATGATCGGATCCCTGATTTAACTCTTTTGGACCCAGGTGGCCAAAGTGACACATATAGGTGAGTTAGAGGTTTTCTTACAGGCGTATAACCCGCTACTAATTCGTAAAAAAGACAATTACCTTTGATTGGACCTCTGGCTTAACCCTTTCGGACCCAGGTGGCCAAAGTGGCATATACAGGTGTGTCACTTATTTCCTGTGTGCACACTAATTAACATATCGGCATAATTTTTTGCCCAAATATGGTTGGATCGTAGTTTGTCATATTAGTTTCTTTTTCTTCTGGTGGTCGAATTTACTTCTCAAATTTCAGCCCAAAGTAAAAAATTCGAGAATTTTCCAATTCCGAGTTTTTTTCTTTTTTCAAAGCAGCTTATTTCGTTGTTGAGATATCTCCTTAAGGCGTGTCAGGTAGATACTTTGGATAAATGCCTAATTGTTGACGTGAATTGGACCGGCTCGAGCGCAGTGATGCGAAGTACAGAAATTAAAATTTCCCTAAATTTGGGCAAAGATTTCAAAATTTTTGAAATTTTTGTTTATAAATCCGTACCTATACGTTCGACCGCAAGTGGACTTGCGCCTGTCGACCATTGGTTCTTACTGAAGCAAATCCAGTACAGACTGTTACAATGGAGTAATCAGGAGGCACATGAAAAATTCGTATTTAGGTTCTAACTCTTGATTTTTCTAGTTTTTACCGTAGTTCTCTCTTTACCGTAACAAATTTGTTATAATTGGAAGCTTAGTTCTTTATTAACGCCATGATACTTGTAAGATATATTACCGATATTCTAATGTTTACTTTTGAAAAGGTTGCGACTGTCTTGTTTCAGTGTTGCTAGCCCAAAAAAATTATTCCCAATTTTAGGAGAAAATTTTGGGAAAATTCCATTTTTTCTCTATATTTCTCTCTTGTTGGCAACATTCGAAGAAACGTACGAATGTCTGAAAGCCTCGCCCTTATCATACACAACGCACCATAAAATGTTTCTGTAGGGTAATTAGAGGAAGTACAATTGAGTTTTATAATAAACCATGTTCTGTAAATGAAAAGGAAATGGTGAATTTTTTAGTTGTGCAGGAATTTTAGGTCAGAATAGCGTTTTATATAAAAAAGGAATTATACAAGCAAGGAACTTTGCACAGTTGTAGTACTTGATCTCCTTATCAGCATAATGAAAGTCTCCTATAATTGATCTTGAGCTTCGGCCGCCATTTAGAAAATAGCCAAGGATTTTCAGTTTTTCACCGATAACTCCATAGTGAACACAGACAGCGAAAACTATAAACAGTAATGATATATAGAAAATAAAAGACCACACATTTTGGTGTATAATACATTTCTCTAGCTTTATCGGTTCAGGAGATATGAAGCTTTAAAGTATGGGAACTTTGTTATTTTGTGCAGATGGTATGGTTTTCCCGGCAGAATTCGAACACTGTAGTTTGCATACTTACTCAAATTGTGCATTAAAATGAAGAGGATACAAATACAGATTTTAATGTATAACATGTTTATATATCTCTAGCAGTGGCTTGTAAATGAAAACACTAATAAAACTTGTAAAGCAAGTGCCGATCCGTAAAGTTTACAATAAATGCAGTGGCGTATTTAGAGGGGGGAGTATTAGTGGCCCCGTTATGGCTTAATGGCTCAAAGGTCAAAGGTCAATGACCTTGGCCCTGGGTCAATGACCTAGGGGTACCTAGGACCACCCCCTCTAAATTTTGGCAGGGGTACCATGGCCCACCCCCTAAATTTTGGCAGGGGTACATAGGACCACCCCCCTTAAATTTTGGAAATTGCCAAATCTAAAAATTTGGTATGGTAGCCTAGGACCATAGTATGTACCTCTATCCGTATTGGGTGTCTATGTCGTTCCCTTTTATGGGTAAAAAATTGCCAAAAATTCAAATTTCGGGGGTTTTTGACCTAATTTATCCCCTTTGATGAGGTGTTATTACCTTATATAGTTATATGGGCGTATACAGGGGTTTATTACCTTTCATAAGACATGGGTACATTAATGCACCCTTGAAAAATTTGGGAGGGGTACCTTGGCCCACCCCTTAAATTTTGGAAATTGCCCAATTTAAACATTTGGTATTATAGTACAGGACGCTAATATGGATCACTATAAATTTGGGTGGTCCACCTCGTTTCCTTCTAGGGGTACACAATTGCCAAAATATAAACGTAAGCAATACGTTGTACCACGTGTTTGGTTTCGACCTAAGTTATCCCTTTGATGAGGTGTTATTACCCCATATGGTTATATGGGCGTATACAGGAGTCCATTACCTTTCATAAGACATGGGAATATTAATGCACCCCTTTAAAAATTTGGGAGGGGTACCTTGGCCCACCCCTTCATTTTTAGAAATTGCCCAATTTAAACATTTGGTATTATAGTATAGGACGCTAATATGGATCACTATAAATTTGGGTGGTCCACCTCGTTCCCTTTTAGGGGTACAAAATTGCCAAAATATAAACGTAAGCAATACGTTATACCACGTGTTTTGTTTCGACCTAAGTTATCCCTTTGATGAGGTGTTATTACCCTATATGGTTATATGGGCGTATACAGGGGTCCATTACCTTTCATAAGACATGGGTATATTAATGCACCCCTTGAAAAAATTTGGGAGGGGTACCTTGGCCCACCCCTTCATTTTTAGAAATTGCCCAATTTAAACATTTGGTATTATAGTATAGGACGCTAATATGGATCACTATAAATTTGGGTGGTCCACCTCGTTCCCTTTTAGGGGTATAAAATTGCCAAATTTTAGTACAACCACGTGTTTGGTTTTTAACCTAATTTATTTCCTTGGATGAGGTCCTATTACCTTATATGGTTATATGGTCATGTATAGGTGTTCATTCCCTATCATAAGACATAGGTACATTGGTGCACCCCTTTAAATTTTTAGGAGGGGGTACCCTGGCCCACCCCCTTCAATTTCAGAAATTCTCCAATTTAAGCATTTGGTATTATAGTACAGGACCTCATTATGTATCATGATAAATTTGGATGGTCCATCTCGTTCCCTTTCATGGGTACGAAATTGCCAAATTTAGGTACAACCACGTGTTTGGTTTTTGATTTAATTTATTCCCTTGGATGATGTCCTATTACCTTATATGGTTATATGGTCATGTATAGGGGTCCATTTCCTATCATAAGACATAGGTACATTTTTGCACGCCTTTAAATTTTTGGGGGAGGTACCTTCGCCCACCCCTTTAATTTTGGAAATTGTTCAATTTAAACATTTGGTATTACAGTATAGGACCCTAATATGGATCACTATAAATTTGGGTGGTCCACCTCGTTCCCTTTTTAGGGGTACAAAATTGCCAAAATATAAACGTAAGCAATACGTTGTACCACGTGTTTGGTTTTTGACCTAATTTATCTCCTTGGATGAGGTCCTATTACCTTATATGGTTATATGGTCATGTATAGGTGTTCATTTCCTATCATAAGACATAGGTACATTGGTGCATCCCTTTCAATTTTAGGAGAGGTACGTACCTTGGCCCGCCCCTTAAATTTTGGAATTTTTTTGATTTAAGCATTCGGTATTATAGTACAGGACCTTAATATGTATCATGATAAATTTGGATGGTCCACATCGTCCACTTTCATGGGTACGAAATTGCCAAAATATAAACGTAAGCAATACGTTGTACCACGTGTTTGACATTTTGACCCAATTTATCTCTTGGATGAGGTCCTATTACCTTATATGTTTATATGGTTATGTATAGGGGTCTATTCCCTATCATAAGACATAGGTACATTTGTGCACCCCTTTAAAATTTGTTAGGGGTACCTTGGCCCATCCCTTAAATTTTAGAAATTGCTCATTTTATATATTTGGTATTATAGTACTGGACCCTAACATGTATTATGATAAATTTGGGTGGTTTACCTCGTTTCTCTTTCATGGGTACATGTTATATGGGTATGTACAGAGGTTTATTACCTTTATATGTTTATGTTCCCTTTTAAATTTGGGGAATTATCAAATAACAAAATTCGGTAAACCTTTTTCTAGGACCCATTGTAGATGTTGGTGTTCCTCTTATGGCCAAATATTCAAAATTTAAAGGTTATTGACCGGCTTTATTATTGAATAAGTACAGGATTTATTACTTTTTTCATAACACACAGGTGTATTTGTGTACCAATCTTAAATTTTGAAAGGGGTACATTTCTTATTGTCATATCAATAATTGGTAATTGGATAGTATCTCATTCATTGGGTAAATCATTGTGATCACGTAATCAGTTATTGACCTATGATGGAATTAGGAGTCCAGGACATTGGAACATTGAAACTTTGTAGGATAATTTGAGAATTGCGTCATTGGTTTTGATTATTCCCGCCAAATATAAACGTAAGCAAGACGTTGTACCACGTGATTGACCTTGATGAGGTAGTGTACAGGGATTCATTTCCTTTGTTGTGGTACTTCTTAAGTTTGAGTACACACACACTTCTAGAAAACAGTTGGTTCTACTCAGGTAAACATTTGACGGACATTATTGACATTATTGAGCATATAATGATATGATTAACTCTAAGACTTAGGTATATCAAGAGAAGTATTCTTTAAATTTGGGAATGGTGATAAACAGAATTTTAACATAAGGTGCGAAATTTGAAACAATACATTGAACTTTAGTCACAGCTCATAGTCTAAGATCATTGGTGGTGATTGATTTGAAATCTGATAGCTAACCTTATTGAATCTTATGACTCATAGACGAAAGGCAATACATGCTACAACACTGGCAAAGTTATTGTTAATGCAATTTGATTGGTTGATCACTATCTTTCCTGCAATCTGATTGGTTGATCACTATCTTTCGTGCAATCTGATTGGTTGATGATTTTCAAATCTTTGCTGTATTCAGTTTTAAGTTTTGTTTAACATTTAAAAATCTTGGTTTCGTTCAACATTTTGCATTCACTGATAAATATGATCAAAACCGTTTATTTATTAATCGAATAGTTAAAAACCGGATAAAGTTTGACGGTTAACCGTGAAACGTAAATTTTTTTAGTTTGAAATTTTTTTTTGCTTGAAATTTTTTGTTTGAAAATTTTTCGTTTCCAAATTTTTTTGTTTCAAAATTTTGTTTGAGATTTTTTCGTTTGAAATTTTTGTTTGAAATTTTTTTTTCGTTTGAAATTTTTTGTTTGAAAATTTTTGTTCGAAAATTTTGTTTAAAATTTTTTGTTTAAAATTTTTCGTTTCCAAATTTTTTGTTTGAAATTTTTTGTTTCAAAATTTTGTTTGAAATTTTTTTCGCTTCAAAATTTTGTTTGAATTTTTTTCGTTTGAAATTTTTTGTTTGAATTTTTTTTCGTTTCAAAATTTTGTTTCAAAGATTTTTGTTTGAAATTTTTGTTTCAAAGTTTGAGTTGACATTTTTAAAAGTTTGTGCACTTATTAGTAAAGAACTGGAACTGTTTAGAACAAAAACCTTTGACAACATTGTGGTGCAATAGTACACGTCAGAACCTGGGGGTTGTACTTGAAATGAAAAAACACAATTCATTGAAATGGATCATTTTATTACACTCCACATACATCCATACCAGATATATGATCTGGATATTGTCGATACAATGTATTTTGAACTTCTTGCACTAGTTTGTCTTTAGCATATAATTTTAATTCCAGTTGAAGTCTTTTAAGGTCTAATGCAATATCAATTGGTGGAAACTCAATGTCCATTTGATCACAAATAAACTGTTTATCAATACAGGTATGCACTAGCCGGAACTGTTTAGAACAAAAACATCAGGCAACGTTGTGGTGCAATAGTACACGTCAGAACATGATAATGCAACGTCATCAGTTTTGCATCATATATAAGTATCGTTCGAGTTAGTATTCATGATAACGTCATCATGGCTACTTGTCTGCAGTTTCTAAACACACGTGATGTGATGAAATCATTTACCAAGATTACTGATTTACAACAGAATGTACCTTATAGAATCTTAGCTAGCCAAATGATCCCTACAAAGTTTGGATTAAGAATCGTAGTGAAGGTTGAAAATGATAAGAATATAATTTTACCAGCAAGATATTTACCCATGGAATCATCAAAACAAGAAGAACTGCTGCGTTTCTTAAATACTGGATCTGTATCTTTATGTTACAAAGGATTTTTGGGTCGAAGTCATCAACTTGAATTTAGTACACAGCCGGATTCGTCAGCAAAATCATGAATTCAAACGTCAGCACATTTCTTTCCAATGACGTCAGCTGTAGTTGTATGAATATGGTTGGTCGGCATGACGTCAGCAACTGTGATGAAATCATGAATTCAAACGTCAGCACATTCTTTACCAATGACGTCAGCAATAACTATAAACCAGCAAATACAGTGTCATCCCACGAAATCATTTGAGCAAGTGCTTTTCAGGAGGAAAGATGTGTACTTCTAACGATAAAGAGTTCATCTTCGCAAGCTATTATCCAATAAATATATTTCAAACAAAACATGTGATGATTGGTATCAGTGCTAGAACATTTGAACCTGTGATTCGATTGGGCAAAGCAGAACAATTTGGTGTACAACTGACCTGTGAAGAATGGCAAATATTATGTTCACGAATCGACCAAATGAACGATTATTTTCATGATGAGCTAAATGTGACCATAGTCAAATCATTAGGCTCAAATCATGAAGTGGTGCTGCGTACAGTCCTCGAAGAGAAGATGGTGCTGTTACGTAAAAAGAGTACATTCCATGTCCCTCGCAACATGGTGTATCTAACGCAAACGGAATGGAACAAATTTATCGACGTATTTCAGTGTGTGAAACATGCAGTGGAAGTGTGCAACAAAACTAGTATATTCCTGAAAAAGTACTATTTTGAAAAATGTGT
This sequence comes from Thermobia domestica, assembly GCF_964235325.1. Lineage (NCBI taxonomy): Eukaryota > Metazoa > Arthropoda > Insecta > Zygentoma > Lepismatidae > Thermobia > Thermobia domestica. The sequence continues at coordinate 301,386,854 of NC_137457.1, read as the reverse complement.
TATGCATATTGTACAACATGTATCTAGATATTGTGACGGTTGTCAACATCGTTCGTGGGTGCATACCTGTATTGATAAACAGTTTATTTGTGATCAAATGGACATTGAGTTTCCACCAATTGATATTGCATTAGACCTTAAAAGACTTCAACTGGAATTAAAATTATATGCTAAAGACAAACTAGTGCAAGAAGTTCAAAATACATTGTATCGACAATATCCAGATCATATATCTGGTATGGATGTATGTGGAGTGTAATAAAATGATCCATTTCAATGAATTGTGTTTTTTCATTTCAAGTACAACCCCCAGGTTCTGACGTGTACTATTGCACCACAATGTTGTCAAAGGTTTTTGTTCTAAACAGTTCCAGTTCTTTACTAATAAGTGCACAAACTTTTAAAAATGTCAACTCAAACTTTGAAACAAAAATTTCAAACAAAAATCTTTGAAACAAAATTTTGAAACGAAAAAAAATTCAAACAAAAAATTTCAAACGAAAAAAATTCAAACAAAATTTTGAAGCGAAAAAAATTTCAAACAAAATTTTGAAACAAAAAATTTCAAACAAAAAATTTGGAAACGAAAAATTTTAAACAAAAAATTTTAAACAAAATTTTCGAACAAAAATTTTCAAACAAAAAATTTCAAACGAAAAAAAAATTTCAAACAAAAATTTCAAACGAAAAAATCTCAAACAAAATTTTGAAACAAAAAAATTTGGAAACGAAAAATTTTCAAACAAAAAATTTCAAGCAAAAAAAAATTTCAAACTAAAAAAATTTACGTTTCACGGTTAACCGTCAAACTTTATCCGGTTTTTAACTATTCGATTAACAAATAAACGGTTTTGATCATATTTATCAGTGAATGCAAAATGTTGAACGAAACCAAGATTTTTAAATGTTAAACAAAACTTAAAACTGAATACAGCAAAGATTTGAAAATCATCAACCAATCAGATTGCACGAAAGATAGTGATCAACCAATCAGATTGCAGGAAAGATAGTGATCAACCAATCAAATTGCATTAACAATAACTTTGCCAGTGTTGTAGCATGTATTGCCTTTCGTCTATGAGTCATAAGATTCAATAAGGTTAGCTATCAGATTTCAAATCAATCACCACCAATGATCTTAGACTATGAGCTGTGACTAAAGTTCAATGTATTGTTTCAAATTTCGCACCTTATGTTAAAATTCTGTTTATCACCATTCCCAAATTTAAAGAATACTTCTCTTGATATACCTAAGTCTTAGAGTTAATCATATCATTATATGCTCAATAATGTCAATAATGTCAGTCAAATGTTTACCTGAGTAGAACCAACTGTTTTCTAGAAGTGTGTGTGTACTCAAACTTAAGAAGTACCACAACAAAGGAAATGAATCCCTGTACACTACCTCATCAAGGTCAATCACGTGGTACAACGTCTTGCTTACGTTTATATTTGGCGGGAATAATCAAAACCAATGACGCAATTCTCAAATTATCCTACAAAGTTTCAATGTTCCAATGTCCTGGACTCCTAATTCCATCATAGGTCAATAACTGATTACGTGATCACAATGATTTACCCAATGAATGAGATACTATCCAATTACCAATTATTGATATGACAATAAGAAATGTACCCCTTTCAAAATTTAAGATTGGTACACAAATACACCTGTGTGTTATGAAAAAAGTAATAAATCCTGTACTTATTCAATAATAAAGCCGGTCAATAACCTTTAAATTTTGAATATTTGGCCATAAGAGGAACACCAACATCTACAATGGGTCCTAGAAAAAGGTTTACCGAATTTTGTTATTTGATAATTCCCCAAATTTAAAAGGGAACATAAACATTAAAAGTTAATAAACCTCTGTACATACCCATATAACATGTACCCATGAAAGAGAAACGAGGTAAACCACCCAAATTTATCATAATACATGTTAGGGTCCAGTACTATAATACCAAATATATAAAATGAGCAATTTCTAAAATTTAAGGGATGGGCCAAGGTACCCCTAACAAATTTTAAAGGGGTGCACAAATGTACCTATGTCTTATGATAGGGAATAGACCCCTATACATAACCATATAAACATATAAGGTAATAGGACCTCATCCAAGAGATAAATTGGGTCAAAATGTCAAACACGTGGTACAACGTATTGCTTACGTTTATATTTTGGCAATTTCGTACCCATGAAAGTGGACGATGTGGACCATCCAAATTTATCATGATACATATTAAGGTCCTGTACTATAATACCGAATGCTTAAATCAAAAAAATTCCAAAATTTAAGGGGCGGGCCAAGGTACGTACCTCTCCTAAAATTGAAAGGGATGCACCAATGTACCTATGTCTTATGATAGGAAATGAACACCTATACATGACCATATAACCATATAAGGTAATAGGACCTCATCCAAGGAGATAAATTAGGTCAAAAACCAAACACGTGGTACAACGTATTGCTTACGTTTATATTTTGGCAATTTTGTACCCCTAAAAAGGGAACGAGGTGGACCACCCAAATTTATAGTGATCCATATTAGGGTCCTATACTGTAATACCAAATGTTTAAATTGAACAATTTCCAAAATTAAAGGGTGGGCGAAGGTACCTCCCCCAAAAATTTAAAGGCGTGCAAAAATGTACCTATGTCTTATGATAGGAAATGGACCCCTATACATGACCATATAACCATATAAGGTAATAGGACATCATCCAAGGGAATAAATTAAATCAAAAACCAAACACGTGGTTGTACCTAAATTTGGCAATTTCGTACCCATGAAAGGGAACGAGATGGACCATCCAAATTTATCATGATACATAATGAGGTCCTGTACTATAATACCAAATGCTTAAATTGGAGAATTTCTGAAATTGAAGGGGGTGGGCCAGGGTACCCCCTCCTAAAAATTTAAAGGGGTGCACCAATGTACCTATGTCTTATGATAGGGAATGAACACCTATACATGACCATATAACCATATAAGGTAATAGGACCTCATCCAAGGAAATAAATTAGGTTAAAAACCAAACACGTGGTTGTACTAAAATTTGGCAATTTTATACCCCTAAAAGGGAACGAGGTGGACCACCCAAATTTATAGTGATCCATATTAGCGTCCTATACTATAATACCAAATGTTTAAATTGGGCAATTTCTAAAAATGAAGGGGTGGGCCAAGGTACCCCTCCCAAATTTTTTCAAGGGGTGCATTAATATACCCATGTCTTATGAAAGGTAATGGACCCCTGTATACGCCCATATAACCATATAGGGTAATAACACCTCATCAAAGGGATAACTTAGGTCGAAACAAAACACGTGGTATAACGTATTGCTTACGTTTATATTTTGGCAATTTTGTACCCCTAAAAGGGAATGAGGTGGACCACCCAAATTTATAGTGATCCATATTAGCGTCCTATACTATAATACCAAATGTTTAAATTGGGCAATTTCTAAAAATGAAGGGGTGGGCCAAGGTACCCCTCCCAAATTTTTAAAGGGGTGCATTAATATTCCCATATCTTATGAAAGGTAATGGACTCCTGTATACGCCCATATAACCATATGGGGTAATAACACCTCATCAAAGGGATAACTTAGGTCGAAACCAAACACGTGGTACAACGTATTGCTTACGTTTATATTTTGGCAATTGTGTACCCCTAGAAGGAAACGAGGTGGACCACCCAAATTTATAGTGATCCATATTAGCGTCCTGTACTATAATACCAAATGTTTAAATTGGGCAATTTCCAAAATTTAAGGGGTGGGCCAAGGTACCCCTCCCAAATTTTTCAAGGGTGCATTAATGTACCCATGTCTTATGAAAGGTAATAAACCCCTGTATACGCCCATATAACTATATAAGGTAATAACACCTCATCAAAGGGGATAAATTAGGTCAAAAACCCCCGAAATTTGAATTTTTGGCAATTTTTTACCCATAAAAGGGAACGACATAGACACCCAATACGGATAGAGGTACATACTATGGTCCTAGGCTACCATACCAAATTTTTAGATTTGGCAATTTCCAAAATTTAAGGGGGGTGGTCCTATGTACCCCTGCCAAAATTTAGGGGGTGGGCCATGGTACCCCTGCCAAAATTTAGAGGGGGTGGTCCTAGGTACCCCTAGGTCATTGACCCCGGGCCAAGGTCTTTGACCTTTGACCTTTGAGCCATTAAGCCATAACGGGGCCACTACTACTGGGGGCTTCCGGGCTTAAGCCCCCTCCGAAATCTTACTTACTATAGTAAATTATATGAAATATCTTGCTGAATTTTCACATTTTCAGGCAAATCCCCCCTCCGAAAATTAGCAAAGCCCACCCCGAAACAAAATCGTAAATACGCCACTGAATAAATGTAATCACTTTGTAGTAGGCATAAAAGTCTATAGAGCATAGCTTACGTTTCTTAACAAATCTTTAACTTTGACTTATATTTCTGCAGTGTTTATATTATTTTCAAATGTGCCACTACATTTTTATATCTAAGGATGCTAAAATACATTAGAATACAAGAATTTATATTGAAAATTATTATTAAAAAATGTTCTAAAAATTTGTTCTTTTGTCTACGTTATTTAAACAATAAACGCACATAATTCATCCTTAATTTCTTGCTTCTATCAATATCTGGGTAGTTAATCACACGAACCACTCTGGCAATAACCACACATGGGCTAACAAGGTAGTTCAGCATTGAAAAAAACACAATTACTACTTCAATTATATTTACACTCACAAAATATTATGTTCAATAACTCAGGAAAAGCAGGTTGTGAGAATTACTCTCACATACTTAATTAAGTATTCATGTATTTAGAAAACAAATATTTCAATTCAATTAATTCTGAAATTCAAGAAACATCTTTTATTTTGTTTCATTTTTCGCAAGGGGAATCCTTTATGTTTCGCAGCTAGAGAGTGTTCTTTGCTTTTCAGAGAGAGAGAGAGAGAGAGAGAGAAAGAATTATTAAGACTACAGCCGACACACTTCAACCTTTTGGCTTTATTCGCTCAAAGACCAACCACCATAACGCTTCTCGATTCATCGCAAATGGACTGCCATTGTTAGTGACGACGGAGTGGCGTAGTGCATAAGAAACGAAATCTTGTTAATCTCACGCAGAAGACAGCCATGAACCAAAAATTTTTATCTTGCATCTTCGCGAGTGCATATTAGGGTGCATCGAATTTCCACTTTTTTTGAAATCAACTTACCCTTAGTGATATTTTTTTGCGAAATGGGATCCATATAACGTGTGAAAAATTGCAAGTCGATTGGTCAATATCTTTAGGTGCCACCAACGGCCGAAAATTTTTAAATTTTATTAAAAATAATTGTTATTTTTTTAAAATGTAAAAGATGTACTTTTATGAAAAATGGTTATCTATGTGGTTTTGTTTCTGTAAAATGTCTATATTTTACGTGTAAAAAATTTCAGCTTGATGAGTCAAGTCATTCAGGTGCCACCAGTGGCTTAAAATATGGACAATTTTGTCCCTACTTTTATCATTTTTTAAAATTAAGTTGCATTGTTTATGATTAATCTGGATCGTTAATTAGATAAGAAAGATTTTGTTTGACATCTGCGCCTCTTTGCTTATTTCCAAACATTAATGATGGAAATAACCTTGAACTTACCACGAGGAGGTGGCTGCAGTTCGAGTTTCGCCCACCCTTAGATACTAATGTTGCATATGGTAGAGCAAGTTCATATCCTTACTCTTTTACCTCAAATTGTTTTTTTTTTTTTGTATTAAATTCTGGTATGTTTTTTCTTGACTGTAGTGTTGCTAGGACAAATCTATGTCATGCTTCTTGCCACATACCGCTGATGCCGCTTGTCACCAACTTCACCATTCTTTCTACAGCGCGAGTGTGACAGGGTAAGGATGTAATAGATTCAGCAGCCATTGGAGCCGTCTTTACATTTTCTCTTAGCTTCTATAGGCTCAAGTGTTTTGTTAGTGGTGGCTCCATCAGCTTGCGTGTTGACCAATTAATCACATCAACATAGTTTGTCGGTTCTAAGTTGATTTCAGGGGCGACGAATTCTCGCACCGGTACGCGATCACCAGGTTGGGTCGTTTGTCTTGCTTTTAGGATTCGCCTTCAGCCAAGCTCTCGTACTTTAGCATCTTGGTCAATCAACATTAATAGAAGTAGGTTCTCAGAATGGCCGTACCACACATTTCTACGGATCACTGGATGAATTTTCCTGTATTTCGCTTCCATGTGGCGAGAAGTCGTGATAAGTTGCCACAAATGACGAACATCTTCTGCACACGATAGATTACAGATCTCAGTAAACCAGAGTGGCGCGTAGACCATCATGATGTACTGGATGATGGTTTTAAGTTCATTAGTGCGTTCTTTTGTTCCTACGTACAAACGTAAGAATCTATTTGCTGTAGTTAGCCATCTGGCTTGATGAATTTTACCAGGCTTCATGTGAGCTAACCCAACGGGGCATTCTCCTGAAGAAACCACTTGGCAAATATTCAGCAAATATTTTTGATCCGTGCTTAATGAATCCTCAGTGAAGTTGAGTTCGCAGTCTAGTGGAATGGGCTGAAAACTCTGGAGTAACAACTCTTCTCAGGTTGGATGTGCTGATCCTATTGGTCCTCTAAATGTATTTGGTCCAGTAGACTTGCCGTCTATGAATTCAATCAAATGTCGAAATGGGAGCTCATTCGTGTGTATCATACAGACGATTCTCTGAAGGGGTTTGTTCAGGAAGACTTCAATATGTGCCATCGCACCATTCTTCTGATCAGTGTTGGTAGCAGTACCGTGGCAACCCAAAACAACCAGATCTGACAGGGGGATATTTTGATGAACAAAGAACTTTGTGATGGCAACCCGTATGCTCTTTTCTCTTCCAGATAAAGGAGAGATGTGGCCAAGATAGGTCGATCCTAGCTCTTGTAGCAGCACGTAGTGATCTTTTTTCATTATTCGGTGGTTGATGCCGTCTTTAGTCTCAAGGGTGAGAGTCTGATTCTTTCTTTCGTCGAAGTATAACGCTTTTACTTTGGTCGATTCAAGCGATGCACTCGCCTCTTCAACGATGGCGTTTCCTAAGGATTTCTTCTCTCTCTGAATCTTGCTTTTGTCGATCACCTTCTGCTTATGAACTGGGGTAACCAGTCCGATATCTACCAAAAGCGACGGAGCGATAATTGCGGCCTTGCGGTCTGATATATTACATCTATATACTGCATTGGAGAATGTCGGCAACCTAACTCTCATTTGTTTAGAAGGGCTAGTCTTCTTTCTTTTAAGCGCAGGAAGAAACCTGACAGTGGAATCTGACTCTTCTCCCGTTCATTTTGTAAAGGGACACTATCGTTTTGTATTCCGGAACTACTAATTTCATTGGCCTTTGGTTGATTTTTCTGACCTCGATTTTTCGCAATAAACGTTTGACACGTTTCTGTGTCTCCTTTCTATCAAGTCCTCCCATACCCATCTGTCGGGTGGTTTTCTGGTCAATTAAAAATGAAACCTCCAATTTAGACACTTTCTTCTCTCTCACACAAGTGCAAGCAACCGAGTCAATGCATTTACAAGAAGCGATATCAAACAAAGTTTTGCTGGCGAACGCCTGGAACTCTGCAACTTTGAAGCAAAGGAAACGGGTTTGTCCTTAATCTTTTGCAGCTGACGGACCTTTTTGTGATATGTATAATGTAAAATCAACGCTATAACCCGTTGCTCGCTCAAAATAGCTGCACCGCTGATTGATACATTTTCCCAAATTTGAATTACTTTTCTTGCCACTGAATGAGCTAGCACTTTAGCAGAGGGGTCCTTCTGAGATGCTGTATCACATTTCGTGTTCTCTCTTTCTCACAATAATTGTTTAAGAATATCAGCGATTATTGGAAGCTGACTAAAAGTGAATTCCGCAGGGGATCCAATGACATTATGGACAAAGTTCCTTACATTCAAACGTGACTTCTTTTTAGGTGACATTTTTACGGACACTTGATAGTTTATTCACCGAAACCAGTTTTGAACAGTTAGACACTTTTGTCAACGCAAGACCTCAACAAACTTGCCGCACCATTGGAATGACGAACTGACACATTCAATGACTGCCGATAAGCACAAGTAGGACGCAATCCTTTAAAAACGCACACAAATGCACACGTATTTTCACTTAAACACAATCAGTAACGTAAACAGTTTCCACATCAAACACCAATTTTTCTGTGTAGAAAGCAACACAAAATTACTCCTAATCTCATCTGCAGACACACTAACAATGAGTCGCTTCTTTTCTTTTCTCTCGATGCTACTCCACTTTTAATTTTACGACACTCTCGCTTTTGGGCGACTTCATTCTATGCAGTGCAGGTGTTTTATCGAAAGAAGTTTTATCTACAAAAATAATCATTTATTTTTTCGCGCTACGAACATAAGCTGGACAACCACCAGTATGTGTCTTATTTGATAACATTCATTCTAATATAAAGTATTTTTTTACCTTGATTTACCACTGAATAAAATATATTTTGGGGGCGTTTGGTCCAAATTTTAAGACGCTGGTGGCACCTGAAGGACTTGACCGATCAAGCTGAAATCTTTTCACGTAAAATATGTACATTTCTGTCAAAAACAACTACTAAGGATAAAATGTTTTCGTAAAAGTGAATATGTATAATTTGTTTTAAAAAATGTATTTTTTAACAAATTTTTGAAACTTTAGGGCGTTAGTGGCACCTAAAGAAATTAACTAATCGGCGTGCGATTTTCTATATGATATATAGAGACCATTTCGCAAAAAAATTTCACTAAGGGTAAACTGATTTCAAAAAAAGTGGAAATTCGATGCACCCTACTAGACATTCGTGAACACAAATCTTTTTCGTTTCATGTGTCTTCGACAAATAGTAGTGAAGAAATGGACGTCTCTGTAAACCCTTACGAAAACGCTTTAAATGGTGCCGTAAAAGGAGCGTTGCGACATTTAAATTCCTCAGTAGTTTAAAGGTTAAACACACACACGCCAAAGAGAAACGGGGAGGAGGAGTAAACAGAAAGAATAAGTATGCAAATAAATGTCAAAAATAGCAATGCATAAATCATGACTGTTCAAAAAGGGGGGGCGATCTACTTCACTGGCCCCGGGCCCCAGTTTGCCTTACGCCACTACTGCTCATACATTAAAGTATGTATTATAGTGCATTTTTCGCTTCTCTAATCAAACACATTATTGATTTTGGTAGAAAATCATTCTACAGAGACATTCTCTTAGGCTTTCTTCCCCTTCTCTGCCAGAGCCTTGTTCCGCACCCTACCCAACAAGCTCCAGCGTTTTAACACTTAGAGCTACTTTTAAGAGTTCCAACTCTGGATGGGTTTTATTTTATATTTAAAATAAAAATGTTTCCTCTTCTTAGGGGTTAATAGCTTTTCTGTGAGTCCGTTGCGGTCTAAGGAAAACCACACAAACAAGTGGTTCAGGCAAACGTTAATTAATGACGTTGGTATGCTGTTCCGTCAAAATCTCAATTTTGACTAGGATATACATTAGATTAGAATGGTCTCTCACTGAACCCCTCAATTGAATGTTTATGTAAATTAGATATCCCTACATCACAAACAGTAAATTTGGGGAGGGGGCATTAAGATGCAGAAGGTATATATATATATATATATATATATATATATATATATATATATATACATATATATTTTTTAAGATTTTTGGACAAATTGCAGCCAAATATTGTATATTTGTAAGTAAAATAGGAGCCCACTTGAGCTTTGGGGGGCTCGGGCCCCCCAGGATCGGCACCCTTTAATATAGCCTACCTTATTCTACGTTTTTAAATGCATTTCTACAACTGATTGTAGCTTTAAAGGTTCTCGTGAGGATAGGCGGGCGGGGATTACCTAACCTAGCCATAAGTTGTCGAATTTAGTCAAGGATGTAGCCACGGAGGATTCATCGGGGCCAGGCGCCCCAAATTATTTCCTGCCCCCCCTTCAAATGAGTAGGTTTTAAATCATCATCGTGAGATTGCCTTGCTTCAATCATTTAAACATAACAAAGTTTACACATAATTAATAATTTACAGTAAAGCAGTTTGGAAAAATAGTATTTTACCATCCATTCGAAAAATAGTATAGTAACTCTTTCTTCCTACCAATCTCTGTCTCATACTGTTTATGGGCTCCCCGGATCCTGAGGACCCTCCTGCACGGCAAGGTTTGCGGGGCAGTAAGTTACGCTCCTGGGTTCGTTCGATACATGACAAATTAATTAAAGGGATGCTATTGGCAAATCTCAAAACCATACAAATAAATGTTATTTCTAGGTCCCTAATTGTAGACATTTTCTTCCTGAAATTGGTCCACGACTTATTTTTGTTTTATTGACCTTTTTATGATGTTTTGTTTATGCAATAGTGAGCCAGTTTGATGCTTCATTTATAATTCCATATTCATATCGTAAATTTAGTAAAAAGAAGTCTTAAAATGAGCCCCCTCGAACGACGGGGAGCTTCTCTGGAGAGCAGTTTCCCCCTTGCCCCCACACGTTACGGTCCTATATATAGGTACCCTCCAGATACATTAATCCCTCACGTTTCAAACCTCAACCCTCATTGGTTCATGAGAAATGACGCAAAATCGGAAAAGTGCTATTAACTTATTTCTCAAGAATGGCTCGATCGATTTTGTACAACCTTGCATATATGTATAGGTGCATACAACGGCTTTGTCTGAAAAAATTAACAGCTCCTTCAACCATTTACCCTCAGGAACTTCGATTCAACATTTTGAACCCCTTTTGACCTTTGATGGAATGCGAGCACAATTACGAAAAAATAAATTTTAGATGTGGCTTTAACCCTACGATCGCATATATTTTTTTCCAAAATTGTATCACGGGTAAGCTATGGTCAAAATTAGCCAAAACCAACCATACCACATCTATAAGGGAGCAATTGCAATAGGAACAATTTTTGATGTAGCTTTAGTAGGCCTATATTTGATACGTGGATGAATGAGAAATGACATATGAAAAGCACCAAACTCATTGAGGCACCATTTGATGGCCTGTGGCGTCCCCATTCCCATTTGAGCCAAAATGGAACTGTTGATATGGGTGTTTATTTAATATGAATCAATCAACCTGAACATGAATATGAGGTTAAAATTGTCATTAGATCCCCGTAAGTATCATATTTGAGGATACCTGAAGTTTCAGTGTGAATGTTCATATAAAAAATCAATGTTACCTATACCTACAGTGTCAAATAAAAGTGAAATAACCTAGAGAGAATAACCACCACCAACAACATAATGTAATGCAACTTTGTCGTAGTGTCTCCCATAGGTCCCGAGAGAGGGGGATGGGGATAAAAAGTAGAGTACTGGAAAACTGCAATATTTGAGTAAAAGGTACATTTCATCCAAGAAATAGAAGAAAATATAATGCAAACGGAAAATAAGTTCCATGTAAGAAGTACAAGTATTTCAATGTATGAAATAAATAGGGATGAAAAGAACATTGTAGTACGTACTTCAGTCCTTGTCACTGTTTTCATTTATCAGCACTAAAATGTTGTTGTGATGGAATATTTTGCTTAATATGGGTGCTGGTTTTCAGGTCCTGGACAAATACTGTATCTTCCATAACTTAGATAACAAATAATGGATGCAACATGGGAGCAAGAGCCAACTGTTCGCAATCCATTTGCACAGTCGCAACAGTATTTAATGACACTTTTGTAACTTTCTGTATTTGGTTTTAGATGAAGTATATGTATGTCTTGCTTTGCGTATGTCTTGAATGCAATGTCGTTTTCAATATCTTGTCGTTGGCTTTAATATACTGCATATTAATACTACCTCTTTCATCCAACATTTCAGCCAAATAACATATTGCCTGTTTATATTGGAAGGATCCACAAAACAATCCTTTCCAATATTTTTCAGTCATTCGAGGAAAATCCTCAAGATCCTGTGAATAAATAGATGTAAACCTAAGTTCTCTTGTTCGGAATCTCTTCTGTTCAACAAAGGCTGCTAAGGTGTTTACTTTTCTTGAAGTTTTGGCAGATTTCATGATTACGGTGATTGCGGAGTGGTTTCCACATGGTTTCGCACGTATGGAGAATTTATTATGTAGAGAACTAGCAATTCTATAATCCGGGTCGATACTAGCTATCATTTCATTGTCAAATATTTCATCCAACAGACGATATTTTTCTTTCTTCATTCCATGTGTAGCTTCAACTGTCCAACGAATTCTTGTAACAAACCTAGAATCATTTGTTTCTGCAGTGCACAATTGTGATTTTTTTTTTTTTTTGCGTTTAAATGCAGGCATAGGAACGTCATAACCTTTGTCGTCAATATAAGTTTTACAGGGTCTATATTTTAATCCACTGCCTACTAATTTACTAACATAAAACGTAAAATTCCTATGTAGATGGGAGTCTTGCCCCCGAAGAAAAATCGCAACAGACGATCCTGGATGTTAGTATGCCTTTTTTTGCGACTTCATACAATCAGAAAGATTCATTGTTTCGGGTTTATTTTAAAGTGACAAGGGTGTTCACTCGCAAATAAATTGTTAAATATCAACAGTATTACTATATCCCAAACTAGGGATGTATTCGCTACAGGCCATCAAATGGGGCCTCAGTGAATGGCACTTCAGGTGTGATTTCTCATTCATTCACTTAACAAATATGCTAAAGTTACATCAAATGCTGTTCTTACTGAATTTACTCCCTTATAGGTGTGCTATGGTTGGTTTTGGCTAATTTTGACAATGGCGTACCCGTGATACAATTTTGGAAAAAATATATGTGATTGTAGGGTTAAAGCCACATCTAAAATTTATTTTTTCATAATTGTGCTGGCAGACCATCATAGGCGAAAAGGGGCTCGAAATATTGAATAGAACTTTATGAGGGGGGGGGGAATGATAGAGGGAACTTACTTTTTTCAGACAAAGTCCTTGTATACACCTATGCATAATCCAAGTTTGAAGAAAATCGATCGAGCCATTCTTGAGAAATAAATTAATCGCACTTTCCCGATTTTGAGCCATTTCTCATGAACCAATGAGGGTTGAGTTTTGAAACGTGAGGGATTAATGTATCTTGGGAGTACCTACATACCAAGCACTTGTCATCCCAAGATTCATCAGGGGCCATTTCACTATACTTCTCCACTCACGCCCTTTGTAAGTATATTATATTTTTTATATGCTGTAACTAGTGTTTTAAAAAACATTTTTTATCACATGGAAAATTTGGTGAAAAACTACGTTTTCATTCGCTTTCTTTAAATACTATTTGCTGTAAAACAGGAAGAGAGATAGAGCTGTTAATAAAATATTTTTTTTTAATCACGAATAGTAAATGAATATATTTTTGTCACGAAATCTTAAAGAAATTAAGTGTAATTTCAAAGAAAGTCAGTATTATGTATAAAGGTATCCCAGAAAGTTCTGTTGCTTTTTGTGGAGGTCTGTGTTCAATTGGCACTCACACCGTGAGTTGAATGCGAATGGAGATAAGGCGAAGCTCAGGTGTTGGTTTGGGTATATCCAACATACTACCTGATTGTGGCAGTTAACTTACACTGAGAACTTGCGTAAGGACAGAGTGAACATGGAACCTCCACAGAGCGTCATAAGGGGGCGTATGCTGTACAAGTTCAAACGCCGCTTCAGCGGGGCGGAACATATTCCAGGTCTCTGGTGAGGGTACCATGACTACGCGGATAGTGCAGCGGTGCTTTAACAAGTTTAAGGTCGGTGACGAAACACTCAAACACGGCCAGACATGTGAGGAACTGGGACTACAATTCAAAACCATTCGACAGTACCTTCATCAACTGGAAAACATTACAAATCGGGTCGATGGTTCCTATAGGATTTGCATCCGGGCCAGAAAGCAACGCGAGCAGACACCTGTACCTCTTCGCTGTCTCGTCTGAAGGAGGAGCCATTTCTGGACAGGGTGTTGACATGTGATGATTAGTGGGTTCTGTACGAAGCTCCACTGTGCCGTGATCATTGGTCAGCATCCCATGAACCGATTCCAAAACATCCGAAACCAGCACTCCACCAGAAGAAGGTCCTGTGTGTTTGGTGGACTGCTCGCGGCATCGTGCATCGGGAACTGCTACAAGCTGATCAGAGTATCAATGCAACTTTATAGTCAGCAGTTGAGCCGAGTTAAAAAAAAACAACCTCAAACCTCTGGAGGCAGCACTTCTGAATTCCAAAGGGGTTCTTCTGTTAAAGGACAACGCTAAGCCCCACGTGGCTAGGATGACCCGGACACCATTCTTCGCCTTGGATAGGAAATACTTGCATTCGCCATACTTCCCGGATATTGCACCGTCCGATTATCTCCTATTCCATGCCTTGAATAATAACCTTCGAGGACGCCAGTTAAAATCCCTAGTAGGAGTTCAAAATGCATTTGATACTTTCTTCGCTTCACGGCCCATCAAATTCTACCGCCATGGAATCCATGGTCTTCCAGAAGGTCGTCGATGATGATGGGAACTAGTTTAGATCTTTCAGGTACATTTTAGGTGACATATGGATGTTCAAAGGTGGTGGGTGAAAAAGCGATAGAACTTTCTTGGTTATCTTTATAGATAGGTTCTGCGTACAAGGGCTTAAATTGAAACAGTTATGCACAAAGGTATAATGTTTGGTCCGGGGCAGTAGTTCTTAGTTAAACATAGTAAAAACTGCCAGGAATATAATTTATGAAGAAAAAGCAACAAAATATATAAATAAATAAATAAATAAATAATAATAATAATAAGCTAAAAACAGTGTTTTCCGGAAGGAAACCAAAATTTTCGTTTTTTTTCAGGCCTCTAAAACAATAGCTGCAACACCTTTCTTTTCTTTTTTTGTACATTGTAGCGGGCCCGTCTTCGAAAACGACGGGCCCCTCCTAGAAAAACCAGCTGGCTACACCCTTGAATTTAGTTATGCATTGTGAGGGATGATAATGATCCCAAGTTGAGGTGTGAAATTGGACTTGAAAGCAGAACATGGACAGTTTGTATTCGTATCTGAGACGGGGCATGGAATAGGACGAATATGAAAATAAGCTTGCTGTAATAGTTTTCCACAGAGTTGGTTCGAAACACTAGGCATTTTTTTTTTATCAAGACTTGGCAATTTCAAGTTTAATCCCCTTCCCTCTAATGCTCGCTATGCTGCTGGTAACAACTTGAAGACCATTTAGTTGCAGGCCCTAGATGCTATCCAAGACTGCTCTATATAAGGCTGGGGTCGTACTCTGTCACGTGATCTGTGACGTATTCGTGACATTGAGTGGCGACAAGAATCAAGCTAGGAGACCCACAGAGCTTGCGGAAGACATTTCCCGCGGCTATTGAAATACAGAGATTTTACCACCTTGTAAATTCTATGTAAAGAGGATAATAGCACAAAAATCTCGGATGAAAGAAACGAAATAGGGGAAAAAATATAAATAATTTCCTAGTTTGGAGTACGTTAACTTTACAATATTCGCCCAAATCACCACATTTAGTTACGTTTCTAATATTAAAATTAAGATGCAAAATACTGGGTACGGGGATCACTTCCTTCCTTCAGCTATCTAAGCAATTCTATTTGTATCTTGGTGACAGGGAGGTAGCCAGGGAATAGTCCATGGGGTGTAGACTCCCCGAAAATTAAGTGAAACAAAAAAATGCTACCTATAAATAGCATTTTTCACACTAAGTTTAGAAGTTGCAACAGTCTACTCCCCCTTGACACACGCACAAACACCGAAATGAAGTAACTAACGGAATAAATATCAAACGAGTAAATAAAAAGTAATTAACAAATCCCTAAAAAAAAGTAATTTGCGCAAGAAATTTGAATCGACTTGCTATATTACAAAAAAAATGCATAAGGTTAAAACTATTCTCTAAAAGACAAGTTTTGTTTTTCTTTTTTGCGAGAAATATAAAATTAAGAACTTACCCTCTCCTTCGACGCTATATCGATACGTTAAGCTTCATTGTGTGATTACTTCACTAACTTTTTCATTTTCTTTTGTTAAGCGTGACTTGGTGAACTAGCGTTGTTTGTATGCCTAATCCTAATAATAGTTCTTAATCTTATAAATCTTTCGATTAGACTAAGAGGCACATGTGGTATCTTGCGCGATATCAATTCGGATAGGGTTTTCACAATTTTTGCCCCTTGTCGAAATGATGTTGAACCATGAAACTTCAAAAATTCTCTGTTCATGAACATCACATCTCCATAAAATTTATTCGACGGGTGCACAAGACTACCTCTAGAGAGAAACGACAACCATGAAACTTTTCCATCTGTTATTTTCTTGTCCTCTGAGCATAATTCTGGATATTTTTACCTTCTTTGAAAGCTATATATCAAGCTATATACAACAAATCTTCGTTTGACGTGTTTATGTTCTCATCACTATTTCCCTCCAGCGTTTCGTGTACAGAGTTCCGATGAAGCCCTTCATATTCAATTGCATAATTACTACTTGAACATTCACCAGTTTTATGTTCGAGGTTCTCAACTATACTCTGTGATTCTTTCAATAGTGATACATAAAACTCGGAGGAAACATACGGCTCGTCACTGTCTTCACTCACATTCATATTTGAACTTACACCGGAAACATTGCGACTTAAAATTGGTTTCCTTAATCGATACTTAACTTCAACTGGTGTAGGATGATCATACTGTCCACCAGCAAAGCGTAGCTGCGAAAAGAGATTCTCTAAGCAATCCTGGTTAAGTCTACTCGTTAATATATATTGTATACCATATTTACTTTTGACATATTCGAATAAAGATATTAAAGACTAGCAGCGTTCACCCCGCTTCGCTGCGGTCACCCCGGAACGCAATAAACTTTGTTACTTAGATAATTTTTACTTTTTCGCTTTCATGTGATATGATAAAAACCATAGAAGATTGCAGTAAATGTTAACATTATATCGCCTGTCATTTATGTTAACCCGCCCCGCTTCGCTGCGGTCACCCCGGAACGCAATAAACTTTGTTACTTAGATAATTTTTACTTTTTCGCTTTCAAATTGCAGTAAATGTTAACATTATAGCGCCTGTCATTTATGTTAACCCGCCGAGTGACACGGTCATGCGGGTTGCATATAAATACGTTTATTTTTATACCTATGATGAACTAACAAAGGATTTGTACGTTATGGACACTTGAATGGTCAATTATCTCAAGACACTGTTAATTAAAAATTAAAGTGATATGATAAAAACCATCTAGGGTCCAAATCCTAATAACCCCCCAAAAATGAAAGAAATTGGTTCAGCCGTATTAGCGTGATGAGCTAACAAAGGATTTGTGCGTTCTCTTTTATATAATAGATTTAATAGATATTGCAATACCTTCCTGAAATGGCAAAATATTTTTGCTTCCTATTTTTCTTATATCTAAGGTAAGATTTAGCATTTGCGACAAAATACTTAATTCGGATTGAATAGAATTTCCAAAAGCACTTCTTAAGGGCTTTTTAAATCGAAAGATAGGTGCGAATTAAAAACATCAAAAAATTTATCTATAGCCAAAATGAAGTTCGATAATGTTTCTTCCTTTGGATACACATACCGCACTGCCTTTGCAACACTTTCCGAAAAAAGTTCTGTTGCATATTTCACGCACTGTCTGTTTGTTCCATGAATGTCACGAAGCTTGGGACATATTCTAATTTCATTACAGTCATATTTCGAAAGAGCTACTAATGGGAATTTTGAAATTATCTCTCTTGATGGTGATACATAGCCTTCATCTAAGAAATGATTCCTTAATAACTTAATCATTTGAGGAATATCGGCAAAAAAGAATATATTTCTTTCGTTGTCGAAAGTATTGCGATTTGACGTGTTACTCATTGTTATCCCTAACTCTCCAAAGACGCCTATTTGATCCTCCAAGATCTAATACTGCAGCAACCACAGGATACCCTATTTCTTCTAGAGCTTGGACAATTGTGTCAAATAATGTTTTTGTAAACCTAATATCAAAATCAAAATATATTTGTTGTTTCCATTTACCCACTAATCCTCGAACCATTACAACTAAAACCTGTTTAGAAGGTTCATATACAGTATCAGTCCGTTTGTCATAACAAGCATTTTGTAGAATGTTCATTTTATCAAACGAGATCACACAGAATTTTTCTGAAACAGACAGACCTTCACCTTTTGCCTTCAATATGCATACGACTTGCTTAAGAAGACCTGGTTCTCATTTTATTGAACGAAACCAACGGCGAATGGTACTTACACTCGGCAGTGGAAAATGGCACTTTTCGCGCAAGAACATGTATGTTTTCTTTGACAAAGTCCAAAGCGACAAACACATTGTCATATCTTCTTGTTGCCACTTAGTTCTCGTTTTCTGATTGAGTAGGCAATCAATTTGGCTATCAGTGAATGACGTTTGTAAAATTCGCAACGCAACTTCACTCGCAACGAATCTGCGCTGCCTACTGGGATTTAATTTTTTACGCAAATTCTAAATTTGAGCTTGATAAGCTCTGTTGCGGCTTTTTTCGGTTTCTAATTGATTCTTTAAATTATTTAGCTGTGTACGTAATTCTTCGTTTTTTTACTAAGTTATTTTGGAGAACATTATTATCATCATATATGTATTATCATTCGATACACTTTTACACTTCTTCTTAGGAGATGACGGTGATTCTTGTAGTATGCTCGCTATTTGTCGTTTCCTCTCTTACTAACTGTCGATCACCTCGTTCTGATTTTTGGGGAGAAAAATTAGACGGTAAACTTATTTTGGGGACTGCATCTTGTTTAAGACGTTTTCTGGGAGGTAGGTCTAATAATTCATGTTCCAAGTCACGCTCATAACCATCAGTACAAAAATGCGTAGAACAAATTCTACTATTTTCGGGCTTAAAACTGTCTTTTCGTTTGCACCTCACTGTCCACACCGCAGAGACCGCAGAATCGTTTGGGAAACGATGAAAAATAATGTCTTTATTGCAACTTCTGCTGTTGTTCTTACAAGTTGAAACAGCACACTCAGACGGCATTTTCTTTAGATATTACACATTCACTCACTCACTCAGCATTAACACACGAATATGTGATAATCAGGGCCCGGATCTTGTTGACAAGTCAACTTTTTCCTGTTATGTATAGGACAAGGCAAGTTGAAATAAAAACGTTATTCATCAACTCTAGGTTCTAAAAATTTATCTTTTTAGGGTCAACATTTGGTCACTTTTTGCCGTTTTGAAGTTTTAGGCAATTTTTTAATATTTTAAAGTAACTTCCAGGTCATTTATGGTCTTTTTTATTCTTTTTCTTCTACATAAAGAAATCTTAAAATGAACACTGTTTACGGATTTGAAAAAACACAAAGCTAAATGATATCTTTTCCCGCTTCCTGACTATTGGGGTGGAAAAATTGCATTCCTAACAAGCTAATGAACACTTGCGGCTTGACGAGGGGTGAGGGTTGATAGGTGGTCAAACAGATGGTTTTGGATTGTTGACCACAAAGGATATGATCAGGTGAATAACTAAAAATGAATTAGAAGGCGTTCAAACATTTTAAACTTTTTTATCTATTATTCTCGTGTATACAGTCTACACTTACGAACTTTTATTCTTTAAGTGTACTTCCTAGTTTCAGCTCGGGAGTGAGTTGACACTTTCAGTAAGTACAATACCGTACAATGGACTGATCATTGAACACAGCATTTGATCAATGGCCTGCAACTAACTGAAACAAAACTTTTGAAAATGATTGAGAAATGGTAATTAAAATCCAATAGATATTCAAAAAATGTTCATGTTTAACGAAATAAAAGATTTTAAAAACGAAAGTTTTAAGGTTAATTTTTTTGAATTTTAGGGTCATTTTACAGGATTTTTAGTGTCATTTTATAGGTCACTTTTTAGAAAAGTTTAGGTCAACAAGATCCGGGCCCTGGTGATAATAATGGAAAAATACACAGAACAAAACACAGCTCACAACACAATCACAAAACAAACTAATTTCTAACAGAAATGCTTCTCAAATTCTTCTTTACAGCCACACATGTTTCCCATTATTTTGTATTTGTGTATGTGTTTGTCCCTTTAATTTGTCGCCATGTGACGTCATAGTTTGACCACTGCTTCCACGGAGAAAAAAGAGGCGTGTCTGACCCTAGCCTTATATACAGTAGTCTTGGATGCTATCTTATACTTTCCTAAACTTCAAATTCATCATATCATAAAACGTAAACCAATACTTTGTTTATTATTTTTTTTTGCAAGGAATACCATTCATACACCACATAAATCTAGAAAAATTAGAGCCAAGGACTTAACATGCCCCTTAATGGCCCCTAAAAAAATTCAAATCAGGTAAACCAAATTTTCTTTAACTTTACTCCCGCTTTTTTTTTTTTTTTTTTTTTTTTTTTTTTTACTGTTTTCCGCAGACGATAACGTCGTCTCTTCGGGAGGGACTTAAATTCAATTTCAGTGAGAAGTGGAACACATGTATGGGCTATGAGGTTTTCTAACAACAATAATAAAGAAGCTCACTTTATCCATACATATAGGTGAATTTTTATTGTTGTTGTTATCATGGCAGGAGACACAATGATAAATACACAGAGCCTAAGTAACATGAAAATGAGACTGGAATAATCATATGTTTTACAATAGCAATGAAAACAAACAAGAAAGGAATATTATGAAATCTGAGTGATCGTAAAGTTATGATGATGAGATGAAGTGCATGGACGCCACAGTTCACAGGGCAGTGTTAGTAGTCACAAATGAGGTTATCTTCTGTGTTGGGGCTACTCAACACTGATGAGCGACATGGGGAAGCCCTTGTTAGAATGAGAGTTACTGTGCAAGTGATGGATAAACGTGATGATTGAATTCTGGTGGATGATATGATTGAAAGAAATGTTGATCCGGATGGTCTGGATGTTTCTGACTATAGATTGTAAGTAGATGCTGTAAAGGTGTATAAGCATACTTAGGAGGATTGGAAAGACTGGCATCAATGTGTATGGTTTCCAGGAGGGTGTGATGCTGAGTTGTCCATTTTTTATCTATGTACCTAGAGCGAAGATCTTCAAGATGTCGAGTGATATGCGGAAAGGTCAGCTTATCGTACAAAAGGCGAGTAGGGCTAGGCAAGGTGATGCGGTAGGCTAGACGTAACACATGACGTTCGATGATAAGAAGCCGCTTATAAAATTCATCTCCAGCGCTAACCCAGGCAGTGTGGCCATGTGTGAGACACGGACGGAAAAACGCTTTATACGTTTTTAACAATGTGTCAGCATGTAAGCCCCACGTAGTACCGACCAGGCGCTTCAATAGATTTAAACGGTTTTGGGCCTTCTCTTTGATTGAAAGAAGATGTGGTTTCCAGGTTAATTTAGTATCAAAGATCACTCCCAGATATTTAGCGGTAGTACTTGCATGAATGGGTACACCCTGGACTTGAAGATTAAGCAGAGATGGATTACGTCTCACTCGACTACGCCTCTTATGCGGAAGGATGACTAACGCCTGTGTTTTGTCACAGTTTAAGTTTAATTGCCACCGACTACACCAGTTGCTGAAAGCATCAATGGCTCGTTGTAAATGGGTATTGATTTGATGCATAGTTTGACAGCAAGCGAGCAGCGCTGTATCATCCGCAAAGGTGAAAGTGTAAATCGGTTCTGGCAAAACAGGTAGATCACTAACAAATAGAATATATAATAAAGGTGATAAAGCTGAACCTTGTGGGACGCCAGTGCAAGGAAAAATTGGAAAGGATAGACTGTTATTTATTGAAATATAAGCAAGACGGTTGGTGAGAAAATGATACACTATCCGAAGGTAGGCCGCAGGAAGACGAAAAAAATGTAATTTATAGATAAGACCATTGTGCCATACTCGGTCAAACGCCTTTTCTAGGTCGAAGAGAAGTAAGCAGGAAGGTGCTGTTTTATTATAATGATTCGTGAGAATAGTAACTAGACGTAAGAGATTATCGAGGAGGCTGTGATTAGGTCGAAAACCGGCTTGGTGTGTAGGCAGAAGATTATGGGTTAACAAGTGGTGATGAAGTCTGCGAACGATTATTCGTTCAAATATTTTGCCTAACGTTGACGTCAGTTGAATTGGCCTGTATGATGCTGGGTCTGACTTTTCTTTATGTGGCTTAAGAAACATGAGTACCTTGGAAACCTTCCAATCTGGTGGGTAATAGCCGGTGCGGAGAACGAAAGTATACAGTGACGCCAAAATGTGGAATAAAAGAGCTGGACCTTCCTTAATGTGACGGTAAGTAATACGATCGAAGCCAGGCGCAGTGTTCTTTTTGTGACGTAGGACCTCGGTAATGTCTAGTGGAGTTATAGGTGCAGTCAAAGAATTCTGATCGTCCAGAGTATGATCCATATTTATTCTGAGGTACCCATTATGAGGGTTGCTGTACTTTGCAACACGTTGATAGAGATTGGATCTGTCTCGAAGCGAGACTTCTGGTGTAAAGGTGGTTTGAAGAATCCGGGCAAAAGCATTAGCTTTCTCTGTATCTGTGGTCAAGGCAGTATTGTTCTCAACTAGTGGATACTGAGGTGCACTGGTTTTCCCAATAAGACGGTTGAAATGTTTCCAGTAACGTGTTGGATGACTTTCTGTGGCTAAAGTGTTGACAGTTCTGATCCAGTTACGTTTCTTATACGCTCGGATGTAATTTTGCACCATTCGAAGATATTGGCGATGGAGACGTAGGATGACAGCATCACGAGTGCGTAGGTACTCCTTGTATGCAGTCCGGGCTAAGGAAATGAATGAGAGGTACTGAGGGGGTAATTTAGGCCTGTAGAGATTTCTAGTGGTAACAGGAATGGAGAGTGCACTGGCGGTTTGAATGCTCGTAGTGAGTTGGCTTAGCGTAGCGTCAAATGATGGGATATTGTTTGGAAGTGGAACACCAGTTAGCGTATCCGTTAAGTCCCTCCGGTACTCTATCCAATTAGCTCGGTCAAAATTTGGCTGGGTACAAAGAGCTTCCGGTTGTGGTTTCTTAGCGTTAGGAAACTGTAAGTCTACTTTGATAGGATCATGGTCACTACCTATTGAATCAAGAACAGTGATCTCGAGATACGGCATGATACTAGAAGACGCAATAACCACATCAGGAGTGGTATCTGAAGATGGACGGGTTGCTCTAGGTATAGCGCAAATTTCGCTATTCGTATGGGAGTTGATAAAATTAGTAAATGCACGTTTCTCAGCATCACTTCTGCTGTGGTAGTTGATATCAGCCATGATAATATAATAGCGGAAGGTAGTATCCAGATAAGTGAAGAAGCAAGTTGGTATGCGAGCATGGGGACGAATATATATGGTAGCTACAGTGATTGGTCTGGCTTTAAAGTAAATAGTAACGATATTATGTTCCGGAAGACGTTCGGAAAAGTTATAAGTAATGATTCGACTTGGTAGTTTATGTTGGGTCCCTATAGCCGTTCCGCCGTTTGCTCGTTGCCCTGGAGGGCCATCGTGGCGGGTGAAATCATAACCTGGAAAATAGACAGAGTGCTTCGGTGTCAGGAAAGTCTCATTCAATAGAAAACTATGTACCTGATGTTCACGTAAAAGAGCAGTGAGAAGATCTTTCCTGGTACATAACGACTGGATATTTAGGTAGAGTAACGTTATAAGAAGACTCCTATCCATGATGAAAAGCGATTAAACTTGGGTTGTGACGGGATTGATTTGAAAATGGACAGTCTGACCGGAATAAGTCGCCTTGACATCGAGGTGATATAACACTTTGGTCGCATGAATGACTTGAGCGACTATGTGGGCTCGCAAGAACGGATGGATATTTTGAAGTGTTAGACTGAAAAAGCGAATCATATCCTCAACAGTAACTGGTTCACGTAGAGAATTATGTGGGGGTACTGGAGCATCGGGAGTGTGTAAAGGCACAACTAGTTCCGGTTTCGTAGGCTCCGCTGGAGGTTTGGCTTTGCACTTATAGCTGTAAGTAGGGTGCTTTTCGTTACAGGTATTACATTGTGGCGGTGCTGTTCCATTCGGACAATCTTTTGTGAGGTGAGTTTGACCACAGTAGCCGCACTTAGAATTGTTAGGACAGTTAGCTGTCAGATGTTGATTATACACTTGGCACTTTTCACAACGGATCGGGAGTGGCGGAGGTGTACGAGAAGGCTCTACCTTATGACGGCGTTTGAAAATGAAGGCTCCATGCTGTAGCAAGTGATCAATAGCCTGTTGTTCGCTGGTCAGAACTCGAACTAAGTAGGTAGGGCCTGTATTGTTGCGGATTGGAATGCATTTTTGAATGCTGACACCTTCAGCTGTAAGCTCCTCTTCGACCTCAGTGTCTGTTATCTCGGGATCGACACCCTTGATGACCACAGATAATAATGGTGGTTTCCTTGGTGGTGGAGCTTGGGCCTGACGTTTAGGTTGCAGAACAGAAATGTTCGCGTTTTTGCCAAAAATTTCGAACGAGGCCTTGTTACGTACATGGCGATGAAAATCTGGATTTGTTGATTTCAGTATGACGCCATTGTTCGTGAAGCGAATTTCGGCTATTTCCAGGCGTGGAACGTATTTGACAAGTTGCTGGAAAATATGTTTCGAGTTCTTGAATTTGGTGTCAAAATTAGTGAGAAGAAAATTGTAGATCGGAGTAGTCGAAGGCTGGGGAGGAGCGGTTGGTTTACTAACAGATGGTTGCGTGTCCATAATCAGATCCTGTTCGTCATCGGCAAGAGTGGCTGTCTCTTGAGCAGACCCCGAACCGGGGCGCTTGTCAACAGTTTGATCCGAGTTGTCAGATTCCCGCCTAGTGCGCCTACGCTGATCCCTAGGCTGGGGGACCACTGGTGGTAGTCTATGCATCGGGCCAACGGCCCTACAAGAGTGATGGAGGCGTATACAAAGGTACAGGTGATGATCGGATCCCGCTAGTAACAGATGAGATGAGATGAGAACAAGAATACAGGTTTTAACCCTCCAAAAGGCGTATAATCCTTTTGTCGACCCTGTAAAAAGCGTACTTGCACCGATCTCAGAAATACGTGTTGCAATACTTCTTCATCGGAAGGTGCAATAACTGCTTCAAGACAGGTTAGGCTTAACCCAAAGTAAGTATGACTCCCGCTTTTTTTTTTTTTTTTTTTTGGTCGTCATCCCGTTTAAAGGGTAACGCCCTTTCTTCGGGTTAGAGGAGTAAGGATTATCAGGAGAGGATGAATTATTTGTTGAGGGGTTTGGATAGTTTTCTTTAATCATTTTTTTTTCTATTTTTATTTTTTATATTTTTTTATCATTTTATTTTGGAATATGGGCAAGGATTTGGAAGGTTCTTTCGGCCAGGGCCTATGTTCGGTACCATTCCGGCATTTGCCTGGTGTGACTAAGGGAAACCCTGGAAAACCTTAGTCAGAATGGCCGGCCACAGCAGACATGTGCCTGCTCGACCTTTTGGTGTAGGAAATTTTGGGTGTTCGGTATCCTGGTATAGATTCATGCATAAGACGGGTAGATGTCGGATGATAGTTCTTGAGGTCTATAGATGTTTAGAATTTCGGGGTCTATGGTAGCGGGATCTTGGGAAAGATGGCGTAAAGTCATGTAATGTTGGAGAGGTGAATCCTGATGGATTGGCGGCGCGTCGTGGTTTGCATCATATTGGATGATGTCTAGGATCATGGGATGGGCGGTTTCGGTTCTATTGTTGATGTATTTTTGGCGAAGGGTTTCAAGGTGTAACAGGATGGGAGGGAAATCTATCCGGTCGTAAAGCTCTCTCGTTGGGCTGGGCAGGCTTATTCGGTATGCGAGGCGGAGTGCGTGCCTTTCTAGGATGGCTAATTTCTGGTAGAACTTGTGGTTTGCTGAGGTCCATGCAGTATGACCATAGGTGAGAACAGGTCTTAAGAAGGCTTTGTAGGTGTTGGTGGTTATATGTGCATTGAGTCCCCAGGTTGTGCCACACAATCGCTTTAAAAGGTTTAGTCGGTTTCGGGCTTTTGAGGTAATGGTTTGCAGGTGTGGATTCCAGGTTAGCTTTGAGTCGTAGGTGATCCCAAGATAGGTGAGTGTGTTTGTTGGAGGGATTGGTGTATCATCGATGGTGATATCTAGGAGTCGGGGATTTCTCCGGATCTTGCTACGTGTCTTAGGGGGTAGGAATACTAAGGCTTGGGTTTTGGTAGGATTTATCTTTAGGCGCCACGGGCAAAGGTATCGATGCTGTTTTTTTTTTTTTTTGTTAGGGAGGAAGAGACAATATGGGTTCACTAGCAAAGTTGAAGTCTATGATAAAACGATTTTCATCCTCCTGCCTCTCAGAGGGTTACGCCCTCTCTTTGGCATGTGATTCTTATACACAAAATAGGCGCTATTAAAGGTAGGTGGTGGGCTAGGAGATATTCTTTATTAACTGCTGAGGTGGAACATCTATTAAAGGGGTTGTGAACTCATCATCATTTAATTTTATGTTATCGTTTTACATTTATTTTAATTTATGCTGAAATATATAATACATGGTGCAACAATAACTAAGATTAAATAATTATATAGTGCAAAAGGAGAAATATGAAATAAATGCAAAAGAAAAGAAAACAAACATGTTTAATCATCAGTGCAACAAAATCAAAAATATAGAATAGGTGCAACATGTGGCCAATGAAATTATGAGAAGTGAAAATGATAAATGAGATGAAGTGCTAGCACGTCACAAACATAAATGTGTTAATCAGACAGATGAAGGGTTATATCTTCTGTCCCGGGGCGACTCGGGACTAATGAACACAGTGGGAAGCCCTTGTTAATGGTGAGGATCTTTGTGCAATAATGGAAAAAGATGAGGTATGTGATCGGCAATGAAATAAATGTCGTAGATTTCTCGTTCGTCCGGAGTCAAGTGTGTGCTGTTGATATATAGAGATATAAATATGTTTAATGGTGAAAGTATGAACCGGTAGGTGGAGTCTGTGAGAGCATCGCAGTGAAGAATGTCTAAAAAGAGCGGATGACCTGTGTTTATCCGAGAAGTGACATATCTAATACGGAGGTCTGCAAGATGTTCTGTAATTTTCGGAAACGAGATATATTCATAGGTGAGCCATGTGGGATATGGTAGCTTAAGGCGATAAGCTAGACGAATAACATGTCTCTCCAGTATGCAGAGCTTTTCGTAATAAGAAGCAGAAGCATTACACCAGGCAGTATGCCCATAAGTTAGGATAGGGCGGAGGAACGCCTTATAGGTGTGAAGCAAGACATCCGCTTTTAAGCCCCAAGTTGTTCCAGTGAGTCGGCGTAAGAGATTCAATCGATTTTTAGCCTTAGCTGTTAGCCTCTTCAGGTGGGCGTTCCAGGTGAGCTTAGAATCGAAGACCACGCCTAAGTAGGTGACAGTGGGTGTAGGATGGATAAGATATCCATCAATAGTGACTCTGAGAAGAGTTGGGTTCCTGTGAACTCTGGAACGTCTTTTAGGTGGTAAGAACACTACTGCTTGTGTTTTTTCTTCGTTGATAGTCAGATGCCACTTCTTACACCAGGTGATGAAATTATTGAGTGTAGTTTGAAGAGCAGTATTAAGTTGATGTACAGTTTTGCCAAGAGCGAGGAAAGCCGTATCATCTGCATATTGAAAAGTGAATACATTGTGCGGAGTTAAAGGTATGTCGGAAGCATAAAGTATATTCGATGCTGGTCTTTTTTTTTTAACAAGAGTTTCATTCCCATCCAATGGATGGGCGGGCCGTAGAAGGCAACACCTTCTCTGTGGCCAGAGATATTATGCTGTTTTTTTTTTTTTTTTTTTTTTTTTAAAGGGTTAAGCCGGTCAAAGGGTTATGCCCTTTCTTCGGGACGAGAGTTATAGGTATGGGGAATTTTCTTTATTTATAGGGGGGCATTGAGGGTTAGGAGCATTATTTTATTTTATTTCATTTCATTCTTATTTGTGGGCATCTTTTTTTATTTATTTATTTTTTTTATTTTATTTTTTTATTTTTTTTTATTTTTTTTATTTTTTTTTATATGAGATGAGGTGAAGTGCTGATGGACGTCACAAACACGAGGGTAATGTTAGTATGGACGAGTGAATGGTTATCTTCTGCCCTGGGGCGTCACAGGGCTGATGAGGACAGATGAAGCCCGCTGCTAGCAACATTGATGGAACACTAGTGCAGAGATGGATAAATGCATGGACTAAGATGAGGTGGACGGTATATAGCAAAATCGGCCTTGTGGGGGTCATTATCGTCTAAAGTCGTATGGTACAGAGTAAGAAGATGTTGAAGAGGTGTGGCTTGATGTTGAGGAGGGGTATCATGAATGATGTCCTGGTGAAAGGTGTCGAGGAAGAGCGGATTACCTTCGGCAATGACTTTTGTTATGTATTTTGTGCGGAGTGTTTCCAAGTGTTGTAAGATGGTGGGAAAGTTGATACGGCGATAGAGATCGGCAGTTGGTGCTGGTAGTCTTATGCGATAGGCAAGGCGGAGAGCATGACGTTCGGATATTGCAAGTCTAGTATATAGTGTGTCAGGGGCAGAGATCCAGCATATATGGCCATGTGTGAGAGCAGGTCGAAGGAAAACCTTATAAGTCTTAATAACAGTGTCAGTATGTAAGCCCCAAGTGGTGCCCACTAGCCGCCGGAGAAGGTTTAATCGATTTGTAGCCTGTGATCGGATTTTCTGTAAGTGAGGTTTCCAGCTGAGTTTGGAGTCAAAGATGATTCCGAGGTATGTTACTTGTGATGATGGGCGTATGAAAGTGCCATTGACGTGAATATGAAGAAGAGCAGGGTTGCGATAAATTCGTGATCGGCAGCGAGGTGGAAGAAAAATGATAGCCTGTGTTTTGAGGGGATTGATTGTTAGGCGCCACTTGTCACACCAGGAAGTGAAGGCATCAATTGCTTGTTGAAGTGTTCGATTAATCTGTTGAACAGTGTTGGCTGTGGTGAAAAAAGCTGTATCGTCGGCATATTGATATAATGAGACATTTGGTGGTAGAGGGGGCATGTCTGCTACGTATAATACATAAAGAAGGGGTGAAAGAACAGAGCCTTGAGGAACACCACAGTGAAGAAAGATCGGATGTGAAAGTGATTGGTTGACGGTAATGTAAGTCATACGATTTGAAAGGAAAGAATGGATACATCTGATGTAGGAGAAAGGAAGATGAAAAGAGAGAAGTTTTGCGATGAGGCCGGCATGCCAAACTTTGTCAAAAGCCTTTTCAAGATCGAACAATAACAGGCAGGAAGGTTTGGAGGTATTGTAATGATTAGTTATGGCAGTCGTGAGGCGTAAGAGTTGATCGGAAATACTGATGTTTGGGCGAAAACCAGCTTGATGAAGAGGAATGAGGTTTCGTTCAGAAAGATGGGTATGAAGGCGACTGACAAGAATGCGTTCAAAGATTTTGCTGAGTACTGATGTCAGTTGTATAGGACGGTATGATGAGAGTTCTGTAGGAGATTTATTGGGTTTGGTGAAAAGTAGAGTTTTTGAGATTTTCCATTGTGGTGGATAAAAGCCGGTGCGGAGAATGAAGTTGTATATGGCTTCAAGAAGTGTATATAAGACGGGAGGAGAGGCTTTTATGAGTTTATAAGTTATATGGTCAAAGCCAGGCGCCGTGGTACGTTTCGATTTGATGGAGGCTGAGATATCTGCAGGAGTAATGGGATCATTAAGAGGTGAATCGGTGAGTTGATGGTGAATGTTGGGTTGTAGGAGGGGGGAGTGCGGATTTGCAAGGCGTTCGACACGTCGGGTGATAGTTGGATGTGGTAGTTGTACGGTAGGGGTAAATATTTCTTGGAAGAAGGAGGCAAAAGCATTTGCTTTATCAGTATCGGTTTGGAGAGGATGATGATGAGAGATGATAGGGTATGATGTATGTCGAGTTTGACCAGTTAACTGATGGAATTTTTGCCAGAATTTGGTAGGATGTGATGTAGTTGAGAGGGAGTTGCAGGTGGAGATCCAACGTTTTCTTTTATAGGCAGTAAGGTAATTATGAAGCATGCGAGTCCAACGACGATGCTGTGCTAAGGATATAGGATTATGAGTACGTTGAAAGTCACGGAAAGAGCGGCGAGAAGCAGCAAGGATGGAAAGATATTGTGGAGGGATCGGAGGTTTGTGTGGATGACGTATACGTAAGGGTATGTTATTGTGGGTGGCTGTGTCAAGAGATGCTGTGAGTTGGTCAACAAGGTCATAGAGTTCGTGCTCTGAAGTAGGCTCTGGAAGAGGCTGTATCGAATTTGTAAGATCCGCTTGGAAATTAGCCCAATTTGCATGATTATAATCAAAGTAGTGAATGGGCGGCGGTTGTGTTTGAGCTGAGTGGTTGAGAATAATATCGAGTAGTATCGGAGCATGATCGCTGCCGAAAGGTGGGAGAACCCTAAGATTTTGAATATTCAGAGACGCAGAGCTGATAACTATGTCTGGGGAAGTGTTGCTGATGGGGCGAGATGGCGATGGGAGATGATGAAAATCGGCGGCAATGATATTAGAGATATAGTTGTGAAACTGTTGTTTCTCAGCCTGCGGGCGGCAATGAATATTTATGTCTGCCATGATGATGTAATGCCTAAAAGTATTGTCAATGTATTGAAAAAATTCATATGGTATGGGGTGGCCTGGTCGAATGTAGATAGTGCATAGAGTGATGATTTTGGTGCGAAAATATAGTGTGACTATGGAATACTCGGGAAGGTTATGTGGCTTTGGAAAATAGTGATTGCGTACAGGGATATTGTGATATGTTCCAATTGCAGTGCCTCCATTTGCTCGTTGGTATGGTCTAGAGCAATCATGACGGTGCAGTTGAAACTGTGGAAAACGGACATGATGTGTAGGTTTGAGATAGGTTTCGTTCAACGCAAAAGCCTGTATTTGTTTCTCCCTTAGGAGTTGTTCAAAAACTGCTTTGTGAGTGAGAAGAGATCGGATATTAATGAAGAGGAAAGTGACTGCCATGAAGAGTAATAGTGTTTTAGAAGTTGTTGGGCGATGGTTGTAAATTATAGAGATGGCCATTCTGGATCTGTTTTAGTAGATGTGATGGAAAAGTGGGCATGTGGACCAGTGTAAGTGGCAGAAAGTTGTAGGCCAAATAATTGTTGGGCTATGTGATCGACCTGCATAAGAATGTGTGGGCGTAAAAAGGGCTGGATATTTTGAAGAACAAGAGTGGTGAAACGGAGCAAGTCTTCAGCTGTGATGGGTTCTCGTAAGGAGTTAGCAGGTGGTGTAGCGGAATCGGTGGTGCGGATGGGAACGGATAGTTCAGGTTTATCAGTAGGTGGAGCAGGTTTTTGATGGCATTTATAACTATAGGTTGGGTGTTGTTGATGGCAGGTATTGCATAGAGGTGGTTTTTTTCAGGTTAGGACAGTTGTTAGTGGAATGGTCCTCATTGCAGTGTCCACAGCGGGGTGAGTTTGGACAGTTTTTAGTCAGATGTGAGGCATATGTTTGGCATCTTTCGCAGCGGATTGGGAGTGGTGGTGAAGTGCGGGATGGTTCTACTCTATGACGTCTGCGATAGATATAAGCACCATTTTGCAGCAGATCGTCTACTGTTTCCTTGGATGTTGTAAGAACTCGAACGAGATAGGTGGGACCGGACTGACACTTGATGCGAATGCATTTGTGAACTTCATACCATTCGAGTCTTAATTCGTCTAGGATTTCTTCATCGGAATATGCTGGTGGAACGCCTTTTATCACCACTGAAAACATGGGTTGGCGTCGAGGCGGCGGTGGTTGCTTTTTTCTGGTTTGAGAGAGAGCTTGGATGGTAGCTTTGTCGCCAAAAATGTGAAAGCCTGCTTTGTTTCTTATTGTAGTAAGGAAGTTTTGGTCTGGAGATTTAATAATTATGCCGTTTCTAGTGAAGATGATTTCTGATACATTAGCTCGCGGATAGTATTTCATAAGTTGAATTAGAATGTGTTTAGGATTAGAGTATTTGTTGTCAGCATTTGTGAGAAGATAATTGAACGTTGCTGGAGGTTGGTTTGAAGCGATGTCCATAGCTAGATCATATAGGTCACTTTCGGAAGCCTGACTGACAGGAGATCTTGATCGAGGACGAGGTTGCTTTTTCTGATTTTGTGATTGTAGTGTTTCACCTGATCGTTTTTGGGAATTGAGACCCGTTCTGGGTTTGGCCCCCTTGCACTCCATCGAGTTCACAGGGGACACACCCACGGATCGCGGAGACTGCGGAGTGGCCGAAGCCAGTACAATATGAGAAGTGAACAACAATGATCAGTCAGGATGATGTCGATGATATGATGAAACGGTGTACAACGATGATGATAGGTTTCACCCTCCAGCACTGAAAAGTACTGTCAATCCCAGAGAGAGCGTATGCGTGCTGGTCTCTATTGTGCGTATGCTACACAATGTCCTCGAAAGCACGTTAACAACTCTCAGCTAGGCTAGGCTTGGTACAAAATACAGCTCGTGACGTATGGTACGTCTAGCTGTTGAGAGAGTATGATTATGCTGGTTTTTTTTTTTTTTTTTTTTTTGCTAGCCGCGCACGACTAGCCCCGCCCAAAGGGTCATACCCTTTATTAGGGGATGAGGAATTAAGGAAATCTCGGGTGAGGAGAAAGATAGATGGGTTAAGTGAGGTTTAATTTATTTATTAAATCTTTATTTTATTTCAAAATCATAATAACATTAGGGGGGAAGCATCAATTTTCAGCTCTGGTACTGACTGGAGGAGCTGCAGGACATCATGGCCTTTAACCATGATCATACTATTAGGTGATGATGAGATGAGGATGAAGTGCAGAAGACGTCACAACACTAGGTATTTGGTTAGTTGGACAAATGCTGATTATCTTCTGATCCAGGGCTACTCTGGATCGTGATGAAGACAGTGGGAGGCCTGTTGAGACAGTAGGACTACTGTGCAGTAGATGGGAAAATGTAAGGTGAATCGAGATGAGTGATGAAATCGGCAACGAGAGGAAGATCAATGCTGTCAGGTGGCAGTGAATAATGATACAGTGAGAAAAGCAGAGACAACGGTGTATGACGAAGGAGTTCTCGTTTTGGGAAAGTGGCGTCGGCGTGCATGGTGTCAAAAAGTAAGGGGTGGTGGTTCTGGAAGCGTTGAGAAATATAGCGTAGGCGGAGTGTTTCAAGGTGGTAGAGAATATGTGGAAATGGAGTACGGTCATACAGATCTCGAGTAGGGCTGGGAAGACGGATACGAAAGGCAAGTCGGAGTGCGTGGCGTTCTAGAATTTGAAGGCGTTTATAGAAAGAAGAGGGAGCGTCGATCCAAGCTGTAAAGCCGTAGGTAAGGACTGGTCGGAGGAAGGATTTATAAGTATTAAGAAGAGTGACAGCAGAGAGACCCCAAGTAGTGCCAGTAAGGCGGCGAAGAAGGTTAAGGCGTGAGTAAGCCTTGGTACAGATGTACTTGAGGTATGGAGTCCATTTAAGATGTTGGTCGAAAGTAATGCCTAAATACGTGACTGTTTTGCTGATAGTGACAGGAGTATGGGATATACGGAGATGGAGATTGGTAGGATTGCGATGAACACGGGAGCGCTTTCCAGGTGGTAAGAAAATAATCGCTTGCGTTTTAGCGGCATTGATGGTAAGACGCCACTGCTGACACCAAGAAAGAAATGAGTCTATGGCAGGTTGGAGAGAAGAATTAATGCGTTGAATCGTATTCCCTGTGGCTAAAAAGGCAGTGTCGTCTGCATATTGAAAGAGGGTAACGTTCGGGGGTAGTGTGGGAAAGTCTGCGACATATAGAAGATAGAGCAGGGGGGATAGGGCTGATCCTTGGGGGACTCCGGAATGAAGGAAGATAGGATAGGAAAGGTGATTATTAATTGATATATAGCTAAGTCTGCAGGAGAGAAATTGATAGATGAGGCGAATATAACAGTAGGGCAGGTGAAAGGAGAAAAGTTTATAGAGGAGGCCAAGATGCCAGACTTTATCAAAAGCTTTCTCGAGGTCAAATAAGATGAGACAGGAAGGTTTGGATGTGTTAAACTGATTAGTGATGAAAGTAGTAAGGCGGAGGAGTTGATCGGAAATGCTAAATGAAGGACGAAAACCTGCTTGATGGAGAGGGAGTAAATTATATGCTGAAAGATGGGTGTGAAGGCGAGTGACGAGGATACGTTCGAGAATCTTGCTAAACACAAGGGTGAGTTGGATAGGGCGGTATGAAGAGACAGATTGTGGGGGTTTGTCAGGTTTGAGAAACATTAAGGTAGTAGAAGTTTTCCAAGGTAGAGGATAGAAGCCAGTGCGAAGAATGAAAGTAAAAATGATAGAGAGAAGGTAAAGCAAGACATATGGACCTTCCTTGATGTGGCGGTAAGTGATTTTGTCTATGCCAGGAGCAGTGTTCTTCTTTCGGGAGATGGTCTGCTGGATATCAGAAACGGTGATAGGAGCTGTAAGTGGATTGTGAAGAGGTAATGGATGATCGGGGTGAGGTTGAAGATCGGGTGACGAAAGATCTAAAGTGTCAGTGGGATGTCGGCGAAATACTGGATCTGGTGCAGAAGGAGTGAATATTTCCTGGAGGTAGGTGGCAAAAGCGTTGGCTTTAGCAGTATCGTCGGGAAGAGGTAGTGCATCATCTAGAAGTGGATAGGAAGTACGTGTGGATTTGCCGGTAAGCTGATGAAAACGCTTCCAGAATTTGGTGGGGTGGGAGTTATCAGAGAGAGAATTGCAAGTTTTGATCCAATTTCGGCGTTTGTAAGCTACTAGGTAATTATGGACAGTACGTTGGTATTGACGATGGAGCCTAAGGGATTCGGGATTGCCGGTACGGGTGAAATCACGATAGAGTTGTCTAGAACGCCTGATTAAAGGAAGGTATTGAGGCGGGAGGGGCGGTTTGTGTGGATGAATGGTAGACTGAGGTATGTATTTCGTAGATGCAAGATGGATGGTGTCGGTGATAGTGTCAAGAGTTGTATAAAGTTCAGTTTCGGTTGTCGGGGGCAGAAGAGGTTCGAGAGCTATATCAATGTGGGAGCGGTAACTAACCCAATCGGCCTTGTCGAAACGAGGGGTGGTGCGAGCGGGAAGAGATTGATAATTGACAGGAGTGCGTTGCAGGAGCAGAGACAGTTTAATGGGAACATGATCGCTTCCAAGCGGATCTAAGACTGAGATCGTGCAACGGTGAGAGAGATTGGATGATGTGATCACCACGTCAGGTGTGGTATTACTGACAGGGCGAGTTGGTTGCGGAAGAGTATGAATAAACCCAGTAGTATGAGTGGTAATATAAGTTCGAAAATCCTGCTGTTGTTGGGCTGAGCGGCTATGAAAGTTGATATCGGCCATAATTATGAAAGAGCGGAAATTTCCAGAGATGAAGTGAAAAAAGTCGTGCGGAATGGGATGGCCAGGGCGAACATAGAGAGTAGCGACAGTGACAGATATATTTCTAAAATAGAGAGTGAGAATGAGATGCTCAGGGAGATTGGCAACAGCAGAAGTATGTTGTCGGAAAGGAATGCTGGGAGGAAAGCCAATGGCTACCCCACCATTTGCACGGCGTGCCGGGAGTGCATTATCATGGCGAACTATCTGATAGCCAGAGATGCGGGGATGGAGACGTGGAGTTAGATAAGTTTCGTTGAGTAGAAACGTACTAACATGTTCTTCTCTGAGTAGTTGTTCAAAGAGAGGTTGGTGTTGGCACAAGGAACGAATATTCAAAAATAGAAAGTTCAATTCCATGATGAATGCAATGAAAAATTTGAGTTTCTGGCGGGGATACCTAAAATGGTTACACTGCTGTCTGGAGCACATCAGAGTGAAAATATACTGTTGGACCGGAATAGGTTGCTTGGAAGTCGACGTTAAGGATGGCTTTAGCTGTTTGTTGAACCTGTTGTAAGATGTGATGTCGAAGGAAAGGGTGGATATTCTGAAGAGTAACAGTAATGAAAGACAGGAATTGATTAATAGTGATCGGTTGGTATACAGATGATGGCGGAGGAACAGTAGTATCTTGAGTCCCGTGAGGACGCAGAGGGACAACAAGTTCAGGCTTGAAAGGTTCGGCTGTGGGTCTGGCTTTGCATTTGTAGCTGTATGTAGGATGTTCGTGAGAACCACAGGTACTACAGAGCGGAGGTTGCTGAAGATTCGTGCAGGTTTTGGTAGTATGAGGTCCGGAGCAGAAACCGCACTTGGGTGTGTTCGGGCATTGAGAAGTATGGTGTGAGTTGTACGTTTGGCAGGTTTCGCATCTGACAGGGAGTGGTGCCGGAGATTTAGATGGTTCAACCCTGTGTCGTTTTCTATAAATGTAGGCTCCGTGTGAGAGAAGATTGTCGATAGTTGTTGAGGAGTTAGTAAGCACACGTACCATGTAGGTGTTTCCAGAAGCGTTTTTGATGCGGATGCATTTAAGAATAGAGTGCCCGTCGAGTTTGAGTTCCTCTGCAATCTCGTCATCTGTATAGTCAGGGGGAACTCCTCTAATAACAAGAGAGAGTGCTGGTGAACGTCGAGGTGGTGGTGGTTGTTTGGTGCGAGAGGGAGCCAGCTTAGAAAGATTTGCGTTTCTGCCAAAGACCTCATATGAGTGGGTATTAAGAAGTGAAGAAGCCAGATTGGAATCAGGAGACTTAATGATGATACCCTGACGAGTCGAGACGATTTGAGTAATCTGTGAGCGAGGAACGTACTTGGTGAGACGAAGGTAAAGCTGCTTGAGATCTTGATATTTCGGGTCGTAATTTGTGAGTAAAAATGAAGTAGTTGCTGAAGCCTGTAAATTAGTGACTGGAGTTCGATTTTGTGAAATAGGTAGTGATGGAAAGTCTGTATCCATGTTGAAGTGACCTGAGGTAGTTGATGATGATGATTCACTGAGTGTGTGATGACGTTTAGCTCGTGGTGAATGCGACTGGGGGTCCTCTTTAGAATGAGGCGATCGTGAACGTTCAGGACTTGGTTTAGAACGACGTTCTTTCCTTTTATCCACCTTAGTGGATACAACAGAAGTGTCTGCATCAGCAGAGGTTCGTCCTGTAGAAGACATAGCGAGACCACAAAGATGATACAACGAATATGGTTATCAGGTTGTAGGTTGAAGACCACCCATTCGGATAGTGGTCTAGGTGAGGAAATGCCCCAGTCTAAACGTGTCGCAACAAGCTACCCTTGGCTGAGATAAGTCTGATAGCTGTTGCTCAGCGAATATCTGACGAGCAAGTCCCAGGATCGAGGACAGGAATACAAAAGACAGCCGTACTGACGTTTGGTACGTCACAGCTGATGGTGTCGATATGACTATCGAACTGAAAGATGATTATGCTGGTTTTTTTTTTTTTTTTTTTTTTTTTTTTTTTTTGCTAGCCCGCAGGCTAGCTACCCTGTAGAGGGCTACACCCTCTTGGAGGGAAGTGGTGCAAAGGAAACTATTTTGGATGTGGTAGGACTGGCGTTGGGCTATGGGATGTTCCTTTATTAATAAATACTGCAGTTGGAAGGTCATTATGGGCTTTGCGTCCATAATCATTATTGAGGAAGGTAATACATAACATATATATGAACATATTATTAATCATAACTATAAATATCATATAATTACAAAGCAAAATATAAGAATATTAAAGAATGCAGGATAGTTTGATTATAAATTGTATGTGGGCAAGGATGAAGATGAGGGATGGAATGAGGTGCAGATAACGTCACAACACATAGGAGATGTTAGCAAAGACAAATGCTGGTTATCTTCTGCCTAGGGGCGACGCTAGGCCAATGAAGACGGGGGGAAGCCCTGTTAGAGACGGAGGTTTATCACTGTGCTTGATGCGATGGATATATATGCGGAAGATGAGCATGCAATCGATGGTCCTGCAAGAGTACTAAGTCGGGATGATTGGGCGGCAAGGTATAACAATACAATGTAAACAATAAATTTAGAGGGAGATGGTAATATCGAGGGCGTGCCGATGAAAGTGCAAGGTAGTGCATGGTGGCTAACAGGATTGGTTGTTGTTGCATATAGCGGACAGTGATGAACTTGAGGCGAAGCGATTCAAGGTGATAAAGGAGTGTAGGAAAAGTAATGAGTGAATATAAGTGTCGAGTGGGGCTGGGAAGAGAAATGCGATGAGCAATGCGGAAGGCATGGCGTTCAAAGGTGGCAAGTTTGTAGTAGTAGGAGGAGGGAGCTGATATCCAAGCAGTGAAACCGTATGTAAGGACGGGGCGGAGAAAAGCTTTGTATGTGTTGAGGATAATTGCGGAGCTGGGACCCCATGTAGTGCCAGTGAGACGTTTGAGAAGATTTAAGCGGTTGTAAACTTTGGTTTTAATGTAGTTGAGATGAGGAAGCCAGGTGAGATGATGGTCATAAACAATACCTAGGTAAGTGACTGTTTTAGATGGACGGATCGGTGTACCTTGAACTGACAGAGAAAGAAGCGAAGGATTCCGGTGAGTCTTGGAACGTTTGCGTGGTGGTAGGAATACTATGGCCTGTGTCTTGGAAGCATTGATATTGAGGTGCCATTTGCTACACCAGTGTGAGAAACGATTTATTGATTCCTGTAAGATGATGTTGATATGGCTGATGGTGCGACCAAGGGCAAGGAAGGCTGTATCATCTGCATATTGAAAAGTATACACATCGTCCGGAAGAGAAGGGAAGTCGGAAACAAACAGTAAATACAGCAAAGGGGACAGAGCTGAGCCTTGAGGGACGCCAGAGTTCAGAAAGACGGGATGTGATAGATGATTGTTGATATTAACATATGTGATACGGCAGGCCAAAAAGTGAAAAATAAAGCGTATGTAGGACATGGGCAATCTACATTTGATGAGTTTGAAAATGAGTGCAAGATGCCAGACTTTATCAAATGCTTTTTCTAGGTCAAATAGAACAAGGCAGGAGGGGCGGACTGAATTATAGTGATTGGTAATGAGGGTAGTTAGTCGTTGAAGTTGATCGTTAATGGAATATGACGGGCGAAATCCAGCTTGAAAAGTTGGTATGAGATGGCGGGCACGGAGATATGGATGAAGTCTGTTGACAAGGATACGTTCAAGAATTTTGCTGAAAGTGGAAGTAAGTTGTATAGGTCGATATGAAGAGACGTCGCTGGGAGGTTTATTTGGTTTCGGAAACATGAGGGTTTTGGACATTTTCCATTCAGCAGGAAAGAAGCCAGTTCTAAGAATAAAGGTGTAAATAGCGGCAAGGAGAAGAAGTAGAGAAATAGGACTTTCTTTAATATGGCGATATGTGATGGAATCAAAGCCAGGAGCAGAGTTACGTTTATGTTGAACAACTGTTGTTATGTCAGTAACTGAGATGGGAGATGTGAGTTCATGTGGCGGCAAAAGATGATTATGATTTGGTTGGAAGATAGGATTTGCAGTGTTGACATTGTCGACTGGATGACCAAAGATATGGGTATGAGAGGATGGTGTGAAAATGTCTTGCAGATAATCGGCAAAGGCGTTGGCTTTATCTTGATCAGAAGGTGCGTGGCTGTTGTTAATGATGATAGGGTATGAGGTTTTGCTGTACTTGCCACAGAGTGCGTTAAGACGTTTCCAATAACGTGAAGGATGTGCAGTTTCAGCAAGGTTATTGCAAGTTTTGATCCATTGACGGCGTTTGTATGCTTGGATGTAATTTTTGACTGATCGTTGCAGCTGACGGTGAAGACTAAGAGCTTCAGGATTTTGTGTTCTGACGTAATCTCGATAAGCTTGTCGGGAGCGTTTGACTTGAGCAAGGTAATTCGGAGGTAATTTAGGCTTATATGGTATGGAACTAGTAGTAGGGATATACATCTCTGATGCATGTGTAATTTCTGAAGTGATGGTTGCAACATGGGCGTAGAGCTCCTCTGATGTAGTGGGTGGATGCAGATGTGCTGTGGCAGTTGTAAGATAGGTACGATAATGATCCCAGTCGGCTTTGTCAAAACGTGGCGATTGAATCGGTGGAGGGACTACATGGGGTCGAGCAGTGCCCATACGATAGGAAAGCTTGAGTGGAGCATGATCACTGCCAAGGAGGTCCAGAACTGTAAGGGTGATGTTAGCAGCAAGCGTGTTGGACGTGATAGCTACATCGGGGGTGGTATTTGTTATTGGTCTAGTAGGAGCCGGAGTGATTATGCTGGTCTGTAGTGTTTTCTTTTTCCCCTGATTTGCTACGAAATATCTTTGGGTTTTCTCTGAAGTAATTGATCGTATGAATTATTTGTTTGATTCCATCATAAAATGTATTACTTATTACTGCACCGAATATATTTTCCTCAATCCTTATGTTAAGAAGTTAGTAATAATTGTTGTTATTAGCGAAAAACCACACTCCTAAATACACTCTTTACTGTGCTACTATCTGTTGAACACTTTGGAAGTAATAAAAAATAATGCTAGCCGTGGGTTTAAAAAAGTAGAAGTGCTGTTCCATAGATTTTCTTTCTTTTTTTTAATCATATAAAATGAATTTCTCTGTCAGCAATTGTAACTGGTAAAATTAACCATATAGTGGCGGTTCTTGAGGAAAGTCACGTATTTAAAATTAAATTAAAAGAATAAAAGTATAATAGCGACAAACTATGTGTAAATAGCTTATATTTTCTAACTAGTGTTCTGGTTCAACTTTTTGAATCTGCATGAAGACTTATTCTCTTCCATTGTAGTGGGAGGTTCGGATTCGATTCACGGCGGGAGCTCATGTGGTTCGGATTCCAAATTAATCAGTAAGTCGACGTCTCATCTACCCTCGCTGCTGAAAGGGACGCTAAACTAAAATCAACACAACTCTTCCATTGTTGCGATAACTGATGTTACTTCCCTTAAAAGCCGCCACTGATAAAGAAACAGAAGAATCAGGAAATCTGACCAACATCCTGTACAACGACATCTGAAAGAAGAACGAAGTGGCAAAGAAATTTTTCGGTTGACTGAATCGAAATGTAACGTCTCCTTCGGTACAGAGATAAGCTAAGACGAAGTCCATAAAATAATAAAAGAGAAAGAATACAATATATATATTTTTCTTTTCTAATTATAGAGAATCTTTTTAAAAAAAATAATTAAGGGGTCGTCTACATTAGGATTTCTCCATCTGGGGATTGCGAAGGTAAACGGAATAACAAAATGTAATTAAAATCTAATACCGGAAAATATTTTTAAATATTATTTTAAATTTTGTTCTGATAGATATATTTTTATCCTTACGCATACTGTTAATAACAACAACAACAAAAAATAGGTCTACTAAGCATTTTCAGTTGTTTAAAAATCAATTTAAATGAAAGAGGTATGATATGAAAGTAATGAGAATTGCATATTAAAAGAGCAGAACAATTCAAATGCAACAAAACTTGCATATTGAAATACAGTTAAAATTGTAAACACTAATCTGCAATATAGTCCGTCGGTTAAAAGCCAAAATTTTAGTGAACTCTGCATTTTGTGACTAAAGGTCACACTTGGCATAATTGCTCTTCAGACTATACCCAACCATTTGTGAAGGGGAGCCCAGTTGA
Source organism: Thermobia domestica (assembly GCF_964235325.1). Taxonomy (NCBI): domain Eukaryota; kingdom Metazoa; phylum Arthropoda; class Insecta; order Zygentoma; family Lepismatidae; genus Thermobia; species Thermobia domestica. Next base: position 301,345,192 of record NC_137457.1, on the reverse strand, counting down.
AATTCTTGGCAGGTAGCTTTGCCAAGAATGGTTGCACATTTATTTGTGAGGATTGCAAAACTGAAATTCGTTTCTTTTTTCTTAAATGCATAGCTCAGGGTCATGATTTTAGATTTTGCTGGGGGGAGGGAGAGCAAGACCCGTATTGACTTACGAGTTTCAGTAGGAAATCAGTAAAATGCGATTAAAGTACGTGTGGTTCTCAAAATTAGGAGGCAAATTCCCTCAAACCCTATACATGACGCCCCTGGAATGGTTGAGTATTTGCTAGCGCAGTGTTTTGCTACCGCCTGTTGCGACAACATTGACCACAATCCAACATCATCGACAGCAACCGATTCATTCCACGGGACAGCCATTTCGATAATCTAGCATCCAGCTCATGAAGATGATGGGACTTCTCGTGTTGTTCCGAACATTGACGCTCTAAATGACAGATCAAACCCAAGGAAATTTTACTCACTTCCTACGAAGTACACGAACGTTTCACCAATGTGACTGCACTGGCGTAACTACTATGGTACGAAACCCAGTAATGCGGGCGAGCCCGACATTCCAAATGGGCCCTTCACCCTAGCCTTCTAATAGTTCGAATCAACATGGTTTTCAGTTTTGTATTAGTCAGCAATGTTCCTCCCCTTTATTCGGCTTTGCCTTTGGAAGGCTTGACGTGTACGTGAAGCACCGCAAACGAAAAGGAGGGAAATTCGGTTCGGTTGGCTTTCATAGGCTTATGTTTTTCTTCGCCGGGAAATATTGAATCAAACTTTAGAATTAACATCTATATTAAACTATTTGATTCTAGTAAATTCCCAGTTTCATTGTCGTTCTACGCAGACTTCGAAGTGGAAAAAAGTAGAGGCGGTATGTTTTATTACGATTTCGACGGGACATACCGGCTATCTAAATGTTGAAATACAGTGAGGGTATCTTGCCTCACACAGAACCACAGACGCGTTAGTTGACACAAAAAAATGCGTAACTTTTGTGACTCCAGCAAAACGTTTAGATGCATAATTTTTAAGGATGCAACTAAATGTATAATGAAAACTGTGTTAATTGATGCACTTGTGTGCATAAAATTCATTATGCAGGTAAACGTTTTGCTGAAATCACAAAATGTTATGAATTTTTTTGTCTCCTACTGAAGCATTTGCATTAATTAATTGAAACAGTGGTTTGTGTCGCTGGTTGCATATTCCCTAAATATACTGGATTGCCAAGGGTGTGGAAACGATTAAATAAACTTAGAACACTACTAAAAATATGTAATCAAGCCTTTTTGGGTGATGCAGGACAGAGTGCAAATATTCCATATTACATGAGAGCCTCTACGGCCATTTTGGAAGTTGTCATACTGGATTTGAGTTATTAACTGAAAAATAGACTTTACGATACACTACTATTTTTGAAATAAAGTGTGATTTTTAAAGACATTAACAACATTGTTTGGTATATTCTTTGTCAACGAAATTTTCATCACATAGGTCTAGAACATATACAAAAACTTGTCATTGTAAATTCATGATCATAATTTTGTTCAGGATGTAAACAAGCAGAGAGGAAACTAGCATACTATCGTTACGAAATCACACCTTATTTCAACAATAGCATCGGATCGTAAAGTTCCTATTTCACTGAATTAATTAAAATCCAGTATGATATCTTCCAAAATGGTCGCAGAGGCTCTCATGTAAAAACGTCTCTTCTATTCCAGACAAATTAAACTCAAATATCTTAGAAGAACATACATTTTATTATCACCCGAAATAGCATATCAAGTTTCTATGTGGACATAATATGAAACAACACCATTATATGAAATTACATCAATTTCACTGTTCTTAAGTCTCTTTTAGGCGGTGAATCCTGTCGTGAAACCTTCTCTATTTTAGCTTTCTGACGTATTTCCTGATAACTCACTTGAAGAAGTACTCGCAAACTTTCATTTTCACGTTGCTTGTCCTTCATTAATTCAATGAAAGAATGTATGTCTAAGTGATCCCTTGATGCCTTTCTTCGTAATTTGACGTGCCACTATCCTGCATTGTTAGTCGTTCGTTCTTGATCGTTTTCCAAGTGATTCCACAAGTCACTACAAATAGGTAAAAATACATCATTAGCACATTAAAAATTCAAAGGATTGCAGGAGAATCTACGTTAGAAAGTCGAAGCAAAATTTGGGTGAACCTAATTTATTTCTTTTGTAAATCAAAAGAAGGTGTTCTTTTGATAAATTACATATCAGTGTATGCAGAATCTTCAATACATGCACGTCGCAAGAAAATCTATATTACACTTTACATGAGGTGTTAATGGGGAAAATGCTATACTGTAGAGTGCTCGGAATAGCTTAATTAATGATTTAATACTTAAAAAAAAAAAAAGCTTGCACTAAACGCCATAGGAAAGAAAACACACTTACAGAGAAAATAACGTGTCACCATCATCCAGCCAATTGTCTACAAGATAATCATGGAACTCCTCCTTACATAGAACGTCAGGCGCATCTTCTTGCAAACGTGGAAACACTACATCTAAATGGGAAGTTGGTACCAGAGGTAGTGCTGCTGCATGTCGAATCCATCTTTCACTTCAGTGCTTTCTTTGTACAATTGAGAAAGTTCTAACTGCTGAACCTTCCTCCAACAGACTGAGAGAAGTGAAAGGAACATCCTCTGATTTTAACCAGGAAATACTTTATTTACAGCATTGACTGCTACTTTCTCAGGATCAATAGAAACTTCTTTCAATTTGACCTGCGGTCCAAATTTCTCAGCTTCTTCCCTGATTACCTCCTTAATCTTACATATGTGTCTTGCTTTTTACTGGGAAATATGCAGAAGAGGAAAACAAATACCTGGCCGAAATATTTTCCGTGCAGGGTGTACATTTGAGAGAAAAGGCGAGGTACAGTCTTAAGTGTCCCATCCATTACAATCCCTGTCGCACTGACAAAGAATCTCCAAAGTACCAACAGTGCCGAAAACCTGTTGAAGATAGAAATAACACAGACATTCTAAAGAAAATGCTTTAATATTAATATTCTTACTTCTATTACTATTGTCATATCAGATTTTCACGATTTTAAAAAAAAAAAGAAGAAGAAGAAGAAGAAGAAGAAGAAAGTAGGATATGATAAACTATTTTCTTGATTACTAAAATATAACTCACAAGAATTCTACTGGTGTCGACGCCTTCATCCCTCAATAAAAGTTTTTGCGGTCGTGCGTTTCGCTCCACGATCCTTTCACCTTCAATTTACTCAATCTTTGCGATAGTGGTGCCCGGTTCATGCTCATACGTTATATAGAGAGTGTTTGACGGCACGAAAAATAGGGACAACAGATGCAGTTTCATCCCTTGGCAATCTTCTTCCTGGAGAGAAGAAAATAAATTCATCTTAAGCACCAACAGAAAAAAAGTGTCATACTTTCCCTCGAGAAAGTAAAGACAGACGGAATATTGCTTAACTACGACCGGTTAATTGTGTTACACTATAAATAAAAAATGGACTATGTATTTGTGTGCTAGCTAGGATGCCATTTGAGAAAAGTTCAACATCTGAAGTTCTAAAATAACTTTTGGAGAAGTTGCAAGAATAAATATTAGAAACATGCAGAGAAGCTTCAGTGTCAAAATTACTTATACTTTATTACAAATTTATATATACTGGTACTTACCTACATGTCTTAGTAATTGTTGATGTTCGTTCTTCCGCCGCTCTCTTCTTCATATGTGAGGTACAGATACAAGGCTACATGAGCAATTTTTTAAATAGTGACGCAAATAACACAACATTCTGAATACTTGCTTTGATTATACGCTGTTCTGTTCGCTCAAACGTAAATACTACTAGCCTTACAAATGTTTTCCAAAATGACACTAAATTTCCCAATCATGATTTGAAAATTCCCTTCGCTGGTGTAAGGCGAAATGGAAAGGGCAAATGGGAAATCCTGTTTCGCCTTACAATCAAATTAGCATATACTATCTTAGCGGATTCCATCCCATCTTGCCTAATCCCATCTCGCCTAACGATTTATCAGCCGCTGATATCTCCAAGATAAAAATGCCCGCCATTTTAGGCAAGATGGGAGTTCCCATCTTGCCTACTCCCATCTTGCCTAAGATGTAAGAAGGGAATTTCTGCACTAAAGAAGGAATTTCTGTAGAGGGAATTACTCCATTAAAGAAGGAATCATTTTAACCAGATGTTTCAATCAATATTTGCCGTTCGAATATGTCTGCAGTACAGATACATGGAACAATTATTACATTTTCTGAAACCATCACAAATCTCTGGATAACAATTGATCCATATTTTGAGTGGAAACCCCGTTCAACGTTGTGCGTAAGAAAGCGTTCTGGTCTTTTCATTCACTCACCAGACTAAAGAAAATTCTAACCATTGACACAAAATCACTCCTTGTAAAATCTCTAATATTTCCTCACCTCGAATATTATGATGTAGCTCTATCAGATTTAAATGAAGAACTGTTTATAACGTATCCAAAACGCCTGTATACGGTTTGCTTTTAATCTTAAACGATCAAACAGCTGGGACTAATGAAACTTTCCGATAGACGTTATCTGCATCGACTCACACTTCTCTAAGATTTTGCGCTTTTAACAACCCTCTTACTTATTTCAACGATTGCAACCATTAAATGCTCATCACGATCACGATACAAGATCAGGTGTAAATAAACTCTTTTCACTTCTCCTACACTCCTCTAAATATTACTAGAAATCATTCTTTACATCCACTGTCCGTGCATGGAATGATCTTCCACCCAACATACGACAATCTCAGTTAATCAATCTATTCAAGAAGTCGGTTGAGCAGACCATCCATGGGTCTCTCTAGACCAGAGTTTATCAACCTAGGGATTGCAAGAAGCTTTCATGGAGGTCGCGAAGATAATTGGAAGAGATAAATATAATTAGAATCTAATACAGAAAAGTATTTTTAAATATTATTTTGAATTTTGTTCTGATAGGCATATTTTTTTATACATACTGTTAAGAACAACAAAAAATGATGTCTTCCCGCTTGAGTACGTTCCCATTTTCGTACATGTCAAAATCCTTCCCAGTTGCTTACAAGTGCCAGATGCAATGAAATGTCATAATTTAAAAGCGAGATAAGAATTCCCATTTCCGTACAGGTTCAATAGCTGGTACTATTTCTGTGAATTTTTGTTTGTTTTTGAGCAGAGCTGGATGTGGAATCTAAAGGTTTCGTTTCGAGTAGCAGCCACAACGAATAAGAACCCCTGAATAGTTTCATTTTGCACGCCAGCACGACCTTCTTTATTGGCAGACATTTAAGAGCTACAACAAACTTTCTTCCCAATTTTTTGTAATTCATGCAGATATTGAAATTTCAATAGAGGAAACTAATGTGATTCCAGTGGTTTTTAGCCTTCTCCCGAACAAGAGAAAGTATATATATGAAAGGTTAAAGTCCTGAATTGGAATCCTGAAGTTGTAATGGTAGACTCAGTGTGTATGGAGGAAGGTGCAAAATCTGGGAATAGTTTGTAACTATAAAGAAAATGAAGAGGTTAGGAAATGGGTTCGGCGTGCAGCAGCGCTTCCCCTCGTCCCATTAGATAATGTTAGTGATGCATTCCTATACATTCAGGAAAATGCACCCGACGTTCGTAATAAAGAAGCCTTTCACGACTATCTGGTGGACTCTCGGTTGGACGAACGTGGAGCATTATTTCCACCGTAAGTATTCAAGGCTTGTTTTTCATTTGATCTAATTATGATATGTACATCAGGTTCGTTAGAGCAAGCTACTGATCATATTGATCATACAGAGTTACAATAAAGAACTGCTTAAATTATAAGAATATTATTTGATAGTTCCATATATTAATATTCCTAGTTAAGTTTGTATATGACAAGAAAAATTCTATCAGTCGCGACAAAGTAGACAGAGCATCTAATAGTATAAACTAGTATTGTGAACCTAAAATCCTTTATTAAGTGTAGTTAATCTTATGCTGTGATTTGAGTTTTTTTCTGCTTATATCAAATGTGTTGTTTACGTAGGTGGTAGTATGTAGCTAGTATAATTTTACTTATTTCTTATAATGCTACCACAGGGACTAGTTCCTCTAAAGGTTGTGTCCTTTATTTAGGTATATACTTATGTCTGTCTGTATTCAAGATTATATCATCTTTTTATTCATTCCAGCAAGATCTTGGCTACTCTGGCTACTCTGGCGATGGGAAGGTAATACGTATTCGTTTGTGCTCCGAAGTTTTTATGTAAATGTGATGGTTTTTCTGTGTTGTGATCTCAAGTGAAGTGAACTAGCATAAACAGTAAGTAATGTAGATTTGTTTGAATTACCTAACACGTCATTTGTCTAGTTTATCTACATTTAAACATTGAAAACCATGCTGCTGGTTAGCTGTGAAGTGTAAATGTAAACAAACAATTGATAGTTACTGTCATAGTTGCCAGCACCGAGTTAATATATTCGGAGTGCGTCCTAATATCACTAGGTTGTCGATTGTAGAAGAAACAAAACATGATAATAAAATGAGTGCGTGTATTGAATGTGAAAAATCTATACCAAGACAAGAATCGTCCAAAGTTCAGTGCACAGACTGTTATAATCTATGTCATTTGAAATGCGCAAAATTAACCAATACTGATATTGAATGCATGAAATCTATGAATCAATCATGGAGGTGTAAAAATTGCTCAAAAAACAGACGCGCTAGTATGCACGCGGAAGTTGCTCAAGATCCCGATATTCCATCTTTGAGAGATATCTACAAATTGCTTAAGGATCTAAAAGACGAAATGACGAAATTAAAAAGCTCTAATAAAGAACTTGAACGTGAACTGGGAAAATCATTAGAATTTGCTCACCAGAAACTAGATGAAAGTACAGCTCTAATAAAAACTCAAACTGAGACAATAAATGAGTGTGTTGTTAAAATTGACCAACTAAAGGAAGAAAATTCACTTTTAAAGAAAGAACTAAACGAAACGCGCTTATTGCTTGATGATGTGGATCAATATAACAGGAGAAATACTATTGAAATATATGGAATTCCACAGTTACCGAATGAAAATACTTATGAAATTGTAAAAAGTGTCGGTCATGCTTTGGACTTAGATGTTAAAACGGAAGCAATTGATGTATGTCATAGGTTGAAACAGACTCCAAATCAGCCTGAAAGTGGTATTATTGTTAAGTTTGTTAGGAGGGTTGATAAAGAGGAATTCTTGCGAAAAAGGAAGGTTAAAAGAAATTTGAACGCAATTCAAGTTGGCTTCAGTAAAGACCAACCCGTGTACATCAATCAAAGTCTAACTCGATATAGAAAGGATATCATGAGACAGGCTAGGAAAGTTAAACGTGAAAAGGGTTATGCTTATTTGTGGGTGGATGATGCAGGTACAATAAAACTGAGAAAAAGGGTAGATGATAGGAATGTATTTGTATTAAAAACACTTGAAGATGTTTTAAATATATAATAGATGGATTGTCATAATGGCATGACTGTTTGTTATCAAAATGTAAATGGTTTGAATACTAAAATTAATGAGTTTTATCTGAATAGCTTGTCTTGTGAATATGACATTATTGTATTAACAGAAACATGGTTGCATGATGGAATTACAAATAATGAATTATTTACTGATTCTTACAAAGTTTATCGTACTGATAGATTAAACAAAAGAGGTGGTGGGGTGCTGATTGCAGTAAAAGAGGATATCAGCTCTTATAGAATTGACCTTGGTAATGAAAATGAAGTTATCTGTGTTAGAATAATTTTAAACCACCAAGTATATTACATTTTTGGAATTTATTTTTGCCCTGCATCTAAAATTGAAAGTTATATATCTTTTTATAATTTATTTGAAACAAATTACGAGTGGTTTAATGAAAATGTAATTGTAATAGGAGATTTTAATCTTCCTTTAATCACTGATTCTAAGTATGATCTTACAACAGGAGGGACTTGTTACAAAACACTATCAGATTTTTTGAATATTTCTGGTTTGTGTTCACTGAATAATATTAGGAATTGTAATTATAGAACTCTTGACCTAGTTTTATCGAATTTTGAAGAAAGAATTGAAATCTTCAAAGAAAATGACCCAATGGTTAAACCGGATAAACACCATCCTCCATTAATTATTATGATTAAACAAGAAAGAGTAATTAACTATATAAAAAAAGAATATATTATTGAACGAAATTTTAAAAGAGCGGATTTTATGCAATTATATAAACTCTTAAGTGAAGCTAACTTTAACGTTGTAAGCACCTCCTGTAATGTAGAGGACGCAGTTTATAACTTTTATCAGATTTTGAACTCAATATTTGATGTAACTGTTCCCAGGAAAAGGATATATACTCAAAAGAAATATCCATATTGGTTCACGAAGAATATCATAGATAAATTAAAATTAAAAGAATATTATAGAAAAAAGTCAAAATTTTCTGAATATAATAAATTTATGTTCGTACAGATCAGGAGAGAATTAAAGAAAATGATAAGTATTGCATACTCTGATTTTGTAAAACAAATTGAAAAAGACATTAAAGGTGATATCCGTTCTTTTTGGAATTTAGTTCAAAATAAAAAGGGAAAAGTGAGACATAATACTAGCATACTAAAATATCAAAATAATGTATTGGAAACTGGTAAAAGTATAGCTGATGGGTATGCCCAATTCTTTCAATCTGTATATGAAACCTCCCCCAATACCATGGACTGGCCCACTAGTGATAATATGTTTGTTTCTCATAGTTTAACTTTAAATAGTGTATCCATCAATGAATATAGAATTGCTATAAAGAAACTTAAACCAAAAAAGGCTGGTGGACCTGATGGATTACCTCCTTATATACTTAAGGCATGCTCTGAACTACTTATGAATCCACTTTGCTCCATCTTTAATATGATTATAAAAACTAGTTGTTTCCCTACATTATGGAAAACAACTCGAGTATGTCCTGTTTTGAAATCAGGAGATAGCAAAGTAATTGAAAATTATCGACCTATAGCAATATTATGTGCACCAGCAAAAATATTTGAACAAATTTTGTTTGATCGAATTCTAAAGCATGTCAAACAACATATTTCGGAATTTCAACATGGCTTTTACCCTGGCAGATCTACAATGACAAATTTAATTAATTATGTTCAATACATATATACTATTTTCCATAGGCGTTCATCTGTCCACTCAGTCTATTTTGACTTTTCCAAAGCATTTGACAAGATTGATCATACAATACTAATAGATAAACTTGATAAATTTGGATTATGTTCACAATATATAAAACTCTTCCGATCATACCTTACGGATCGAGTGCAATATGTGATGTACAAACAATTTAAGTCCGTAGAATATAGATGTAATACTGGAGTACCTCAAGGATCCAACCTTGGACCTCTTCTTTTTATATTATATATTAATGATATATTTAATACTGTTAAATATGCCAACTGCCTAATGTACGCAGAAGATATTAAATTATTTATCGAAGTAAATAATCAAAGAGATAGCCTATATCTACAACAAGACATTGATGAATTGTATAACTGGCCAGTAAGAAATAGACTTCAATTTAATGTTAAGAAATGTAATTATATTGTGTTTAGTAATATTAAGCACAGCCCGGAAGTTCAATATACAATTAATAAACAGTTAGTTCAGAGGGTAAATTATATTAAAGATTTGGGTGTAATATTAGATTCAAAACTTACGTTTAACAATCACCTGGATTATATAGTTAAATGTGCATACAAACAATTAGGTTTTATTATCAGAAACGCTGCAAACTTTAGAACTATTAATTCTAGTAAAGTTTTATTTAATAGTCTAGTAAGAAGTAAGTTGGAATACGGATCCTTAATATGGAAAACTTCTACATTCTCCCATTCCAATAAAATAGAAGCAGTTCAGAAACGTTTTCTACGTTATTTGTATTTCCGGAAATATCACATCTCAGCTACAAGACATAGAATATCATACCAGCATTTGCTAAATGAATTTGATTATACTAAATTATCTAATAGACAAAAACTAAATGAACAAATATTTTTATACAAACTGATTAAAGGTATATACGATAACAGTTCGTTTCTGGGACTATTAAAATTTAACACAAAAATGGCTAATACTCGACAGAGGTGCTTATTATTATATGATACACCTAGAACGGAGCATTACGGCAGTTCACCATTGATCCGAATGTGCAAAACATATAATATTATATCACAGAAATTGCCGTATTTAGATTTTAATATGTCATTTCGAACCTATTGTGAATTGTTGCGACAAAATGTTTTATGAATTCCTAAAAGTATATTCACATGTTTATGTATAAGCGTAGTAATTTCATGTATTTCTGCTACTGTAGCTATTTTAGTTTTAAATAGTTTGTTACAAAATTAATTGTATATATTTATCTATATTCTTATTACTTTTTTTTGTTCTTTTTCTTTTAAATCTATTACAATAGTAAACTTGTAAAATATATTGTACAGGTCTTCTGTAATTGGAGAATATATTCTCTGTTGAAGACAATAAATAAATAAATAAATAAATAAATAAAGATGTGGAATCATTTCAAAACTGATAGTGGAAGGACGAACAATCCGGCGGAAGGATGGCATGCGAAATGGAACAGAAAATTTCCAGGACACCATCCCAACACATTTTCATGTATCCAAGCCTTACAAGAAGAGCAAGCTTCGAATGAATTAGCTATAAGAATGTTGGAGCTGGCCAATACCCCTACAAAACAAAAGAAGAAGTGGAGAATAATTAATGAAAGGCTAAAAAAACTTAAAACAAAGACTAGTGAGGGGAAATATTGATTTGTTCACTTACCTTAACGCAGTACCCCATAACGTTCACATAGGGTAGCTTCTCTCTTTCTCTGTGTGTATATACTATTTCATGGGGCAAATCATTGTGACATGAGCATTAATGTGCTTTCTTGTTGTATACTGCTTATTATATATTCATATTGTAGTTAACAGATATTGCAAATATTCATTGAAACATACTGAAACTAGATTATTGATTTTCTTATGTAGAAAGATTAATACATAGATTATTTCTTTTCTGAAATGTGCGTATGATTTCACAATTTCTTAGTGTTGGTGGTTAATACTAGTACAGGAATTCCCTCTTTAGAGCAGAAATTCCCTTCTTACATCTTAGGCAAGATGGGAGTAGGCAAGATGGGAACTCCCATCTCGCCTAGAATGGCGGAGATTCTTATCTTGGAGATATCAGCGGCTGATAAATCGTTAGGCGAGATGGGATTAGGCAAGATGGGAGGACACGATCTTAGCGTCATAGCCTGAAGTAATGAAAACAGGCACAAGGCGAAACAGGTAAAGGCCAAACGGGAAGACACCAAAAGTTTCATTTTAAAATCATCTGAAAGAATTGTTCGCTTACATTTTCCTGTGTTTAATTATTAAAGATATATTTTGCAAACGGAAAAATACGTGGACATTTCGAATTAGGTACAAAAATATGAAAACTGTTTTTGTGATGTATAATTACAATGTTCTAAAAAAGTTATATTTCTGGGATAAAAGTCTGTAGGTCTAGAGTAATTTACCATGTTAAATTCAAATCTGAAATCAGAATTTCGCTATCAGGGTTACTTTCTCAGTAATATACTATGTTACGTAAGTACACGACACATGTTCTAAAAAAAGAAAAAAAACTGAGAATGGAACTAAGACGTTAGCCTGTAGCATGTTTTGTAGTGGGTGTGTCTCTGTCTACTGATACATCATCAGAAGCCTTCTGACATGCTGAGTTATGTTTCTTTCATTTCCCATTCATGAAACTCTGAATTTTAATTAAAAAGAAGTAACAGTCAGTTTAAATCTCATAATCAAATTGAATTCATTGGAAGAACATAACACTAGTGGAAAATCCTGTTAACCTCTGAAAACTTAACCTGATAGTGTTGCCAGAAATTACATTTGAAATTTCCTTTTCTTATTATGCGTTGTGTTCAAACGGTACTATTCACATTTGACCTATCGTGTCCCTAAAACGGAAAGTTTGAGGGGAAAAATGAGACGTTTGGTAGAAAAAATCCCTTTTTTCTATTTTGGGTCACTCCGGAACACCCTGTGTTAACACACAGATCTCAAAATCTAATGAAAAATACTAAATGGAGTACGAAACGTGTGTACAAATTTTCAAGCTTCTATCTTGAATAGTAAGTATGGAAAAAAAATTACCAATCAGCTAAGAACATCACCACAGTGGCCCAGATGACTCAAAAAGATTCGGATGTAATATAAAAATTTTCTGAGACATCCTACGGTCATGTTTTACACTTCATTCTCTTCAGAATACAACAGTCTTTCAAACGGTACCATTCATATGTTTCCGTCATGTATCTGAGGCGGGAAACATTGCAAAAAATGCAATTTTTGTTAAAAAATATCCCTTTTTCATTAGCACCTCTGGACCCCTCCTCTTTTTGTAACACACACATCTCAAATTCAACTGAAAAATGGTAAGGACATAGTGAACATGTCTACAAAATTTCAAGCTTCTATTTAGAAAAGTAAGGTAAAAATGTGGTAAGAATATCCCCACAATACCCCAAATTCCCGCATAAAACGAAAATTTTATAAGACATCCCTATTTACCCTAGGATCATAGTTCGTACCTCATTTTCTTCAGAATGGAAAGTACCTTCTAACGTTATCAATCACATGTCATCATCATGTATCTGAGGCGGGAAAATCTCGAAAAAGGGATTTATTAAAATATCCATTTTTTAATTTTTTACCCGTTTGAACACAACTTGTGGCAACGCTGAGATCTGAAATATATCTGCAAAATACTAAGAATTACACTGAATGTATGTGCAAAATATCAATCTTCTAGGTGCAAAAGTAAGCCTGCCAAAAAATAATATGCCCATAGTACCATAAATTCCCGTTTAAAACAAGATCTCAGGTAAAAATTTCCTGAGACATCCTTATTTATACTAGGATTATGGTTCGTATCTCATTCTCTTCAGAATAAAACAGCCTTCTAAAACGGTACAATTCGCATGTCTCCGTGGAGTATCTGAGTGGGAAAATTGAGAAAAAGAGAATTTTTGTTCTTCTTCTTCTTCTTCTTCTTTTTATTATTATTATTATTATTATTATTATTATTATTATTATTATTATTAGTATTATTATTATTACTACATTCTTGCACCTCTGAACTGCACCTGTGATAATGTAGAGATCTGAAAAATATTAAGGGGTGCACTGAATGTTTGGGCAAATTTTCAATCTTAATAGGTGCAAAAGTAAGTCACCCAAAAAATAATAAAAATAGGTATAACAAAAAATTCTTTTGTTTTAAGTTATGACGCTATCACACCCTATGTTTCAACCCAGAAAGGTGTGAAACCATACGTATCGTGTTCTACAATGCTTCCATGCTAGAAAAAAAAAAGCTTTATTAGTACTTTAATACTACCCTAACGTATAATCATATACGATATATATAAGGGTTAATGCCGTGCTACTGTTTTTAATCTTCAATTTATTTCCTGCTCAATAGTAGACATACCCGTGTTTTGTCAATATTTACTTCAATATCACGAAATCGGGGCTTTTGGCCCGATACTGTAACCAAAACATTACAATTACGTGACCATGTATGACCTTTAGTAGGTACTCTACTATTGATATGTGCAGGACAAGGGCGCCGTTTTCTGTGTAACTTTGGGGGACCCTATGAAAGATATGCATTAGTAAAACGGAAAAACGAATGACCATGTACTGTAGAAATAGGAGAAACTGCTTCAACTTAGCCATTTTGGACCTCCTCATTAGAGGGCCATTTCAACATTGGGGGTCCCAGGCCACTAAACCCCCCAGGATCGGCGCCCTTGGTGCAGGACTACCAACTTATGCGAGCTAAATGAAATTCTTCTAAATAATCAACCTTCATCTCATAAGAATCATTAATAATAATAATAATAATAATAATAATAATAATAATAATAATAATAATAATAATAGTAATAATAATAATAATAATAATAATAATAATAATAATAATAATAATAGCGCTTCGGAGTTCACGCATGCATCGGATATTTTTAATGAGAACCTAGCAGTCAGCACCATTTTTGTTTTAAAGCTGAAATTATTTTCGAAATCATACGTACTTTTATGTAAATTGGTAGTATGAGTCACTTGCATGCACTCGTCACGTATTACTGATGTGTTTATACTATGATTTTTGTCAAGTGATTTCTTTTTCACTCCTTCGAAATGAATCACAAGCAAGTGAGATTCCTTATTTGTTCACTCCTTTGTAGATTTGTGCAGGAAACGCGTTCCTTCTGAGAATCCCTTATGGTTTTGTCTGTTTTCTTGTTCCTATTTTTGTTTTGCTAACGGTACTTTTCTTAATAACTACATATTTCCACTACCTAACACAGTAATATAGTATTTTAATATACACTTACCTCCGTTTTTTTTAGCATTTAGCACCCAAACAAACCAACACACACAATAACAACTCAGAATTCGCTCCATAACAACACGAAAACCAGTCGAGCATGCGCAGCAAGTGCTGGAGACTAGCTTCAAACAAAACACGACAGGTTACGCGCTTATCAAGAAGAAATGCATCCGCGAACAGATGCAAACATCTGCATCAATCGAGTAATCTTAAACCACAATGCATTTAAATGTCTCAAATGATCCGTTTCTTATTTTCGAACGTTCTCTCGGGTTGAAAATGCTGCACATCAGTGACAAAAACTAAATTTATACATATTAACGCGCCATTTGATGCACGTAAATGTTTCAAATTTCCTATGATGCACTTGTAGTTCTGTGTAGTTCTATATATACGAAACATCGGACTTTGAATCTAACTTGTTTGGTGATCCAACCCGAGAGCTCAGATAGCAAAGATGAGTGCCGTAGCTCCCACCACAAGCTTAAGGAAGTTCCTGTTTTAAAGTACCAATTAAACACTGAGATGTGAAACGGTAATAAAGTATTTGATCATTTTGAAACAAAATATATTGTAGTAATAATTTACTCTATTTGTTAAGGTAATGAATATGAAAGTCAAAGAATGTATTGGATAATAACTGAGAAATTGTAAAATTTTAATTTCGGTACGATTAAATACATTCGTGATTCTATGTGTTGCGTTATTCGTTAGGAGGTATTGAACAATTCTGATTCAAAGGATGGAAATAAACTACTGTATAGTACTGGGGTTAATTTAATAGAGTTTAATTGTATAGGCAGTACTGAAGCTATTTGAGACAAAGTCTATTGCTGAAAGTGAAATATAAGTTACTATTAGGGTTTTATCCCAGGTATGTTATACCCACTGATAATTGAACCTGGAGCATACACATGGAAAGCATTAGCGCTAGCAAATTAGCTACGAAGAGGTACATCATACCACAATTCTAAGTCAAGAATGAAGGCAAAAAATAAGAAGCGGAAACGACAGACTGTACGATAATAATACTTTCACAATTTTAATTTCACACTATATATTTCGAGACTTTCGAGACGAGACCCGAGACGAGACCGAGACTTGGCCTTCGAGACCGAGACCGAGATCGAGACAGGCATCGGTTGACCGAGACGAGACCGAGACCGAGATGGCGATTTTTGACTCGAGACGAGATCGAGACCGAGACCACTACTTATAAACCGAGACGAGACCGAGACTGCATAAAGTCTCGTCTCGTCTCGTCTCGATACCATCCCTACTCGTTTCGGAGCGATTGGAAGGCCTCCATACTCACCTGATTTGTTACCATGTGATATCCTTCTTTGGAACTTTTTGAAGGCTGTGGTCTACATTCACCGATCTTATACTATAAAGGAACCACGATTTTCTAAAAAGAAAAAAAAAAGTACATACATGCATAAACAAAAAAATAATTTTTCACCCTTTCCAGCAAAATTCACTCCGCTGATTAAAATTACAAGGAAGGGGTTGTAGTTCTATTTAAATTTTAAAAGGATGGGAGTTTAAATCCTCATATAAGATGCGTAAAACGATTCTCGGGGTTGCGTGTAAGGCGGGACAATGGCTACGAATAAAATGAAGATGACTACGCTACAACCAGGTGCGACGGTAAGGGAACCCTTCCTCCCCCCCCCCCCCCAAAGTTATCAATTTCTTAACAAGTTGGAAAATTGAAATACATAGTTGGTAATTTAAAGAATGCCATTTTGTTCAAATGACTTATTTTGTTTAACATTTTCTTAGGTACCCAATTGCTGTAAATTATTATCAGTTCTTTTATAGACTTGGCATGCATTTTGTGTAGTTTCTCATCTTGAAATAGATTGATGTATTCCTTAAAGCTTATTTACTTGTTGCAAGTGATCACACTTAACTTTTGTTCATCTGATATTCCTAAATATTTTGGAGAATCTTTAATCAAAAATCGGCAAATTTTACCATTGAAAAAGGCAGAATAGAGGTGGCGTGCAAAATTAAAACACAGACACAGAAGAGGCGTTTCCGTGGCAGGTAGAGCATTGGACGCAAAAGCATTTGGTTAGAAGCAGTACCGTGCCTTGTTGGGGAAGCGAGCAAGGTGGCGGCCTCGGGCACCGAAGGAAGGGGCGCAAAATTCGGGAGGAAAAGAAAAAAGATATATATATAAAATGGAAGGTATAAAATAATAAAAAGTGCTCTAAATCAAGGAAAAGAGTCTTTATTTTTAAAAATGTTTTTACGCTTCGAGCCAACCATGGTGGCACTCCGCGGCCGCTATGTCGACCTCATCCATATCTACGTGCGTGGGATGGAGCGACGTCATATACTCTTGCCCCGGGGGCTGATTTTTCCCGCAGTGGCACTGATTACAAGAGCATAAACAAAACAACAGGCAGATTGTGGAGATTAATAAGAGATCAATAAAACTTGATGGGCCTTATGCAGTCGTTCTGACGCATGATTAGTGTCATACTAAGGAATTCGATTAACATATGTTTCCTGCAGTAGTCAGGCTTTTAGTATGACGCTAATCATATGTCAAAACGACTCTGCATAAGGCGAGATATTTATAAAACAAGAACAAGGCAGTGACTGGTTAGTACAAAGTTTTTACTATGTTTAGTATGTAAATTTGACAAATTTAAGAGTTACTTTTTAATAGTAAAATCTCAAAGGGAAGTAGAGTTTGATACCAGAGTGAATATATTGTGTAACTGTGTCTGCTTTGTGTGTCAATAGGCCTTTCGCTTTGAAACAAAAGGTAATCATATTAATACAGAGAACTACAATAATTATTTCAGTTCTGCTTTGTAGTGAGACTTTCTATCTACAGGGCTTTTCGAATAGAGAGAACTGAACAAAAGTGTATTTTGGGAATGGTATCATAGTAGGTTTCTGGGGGCGATGTTCGCTGGGGGGAAAGCTACAAGTGATCAGTCAAGTCATTTCGTCGCTTCAACTGTGAGCCTAAGTGTAACTTTTTAAAAGTAAGATTTCTGGATTCCAAACAATACGTTGCTGGTTGAAAGCATTGACCGGTGAGTGTTTTACTTCATTTTCATACAAATGTGTTGCCTTTCCTACCTTATTTTTAATCCCGTTGTTGCTTCTTTCGAAAAGTTAAACAAAAATTCCAATTCTACCTTTCTTTACAGTATTTATACGTTAAAGCATTACGTAACCATTGTATGCTACTTATGTATCTCGCAGGGCCGTAACTATGGGGAAGAATGCGAGGCACGTGGTTGGAGGGGCGCCTAAAAGGGAGGTTATATATTAGTATTTCTCCTGTCCGTATTTAATACTTTTCATCAGAGTGCGAAATCATGAAATCGAAGTGGGAGGAAGCTGTAGGACTAAAGAGTAAATAAATTAATTAATTAATAAAACATCTGCCAACTTTTACATTTCAAGGTTTCGATATAGAAAGTCCATGCACTTGGGCATCCATTTGTATTGAACTCTACAAAATTAGGTATTACGAGTATACCGCTGACCACAAGTTCACCTAATAATGACATGAAATACACGTTGATTACATATGAAAAACTGTAGTTATGCAAAGTTCTGACATTGTTTCACAGTATTGTTCCAGCCAGTAAGGCTTTAGTGTGGAAAATTTTGTCAAAAAATATTTTGTGGGGCAATTCCTCTGTTCCCCAAGGATTTCGCACCCTGCTTTTCATCATAAATTTCACTATTTCAATTCGATAATAAATAATAATGTACAATCAAATCTCATGCATTAAAATATGTATTATAGTGCATTTTTCGCTTCTCTAACCAAACACATTATTGATTTTGGTAAAAAATCATTCTACAGAGACATTCTCTTAGGCTTTCTCCCCCTTCTCTGCCAGAGCATTGTTCCGCACCCTACCCAACAAGCTCCAGCGTTTTACAACTTAGAGCTACTTTTAAGAGCTCCAACTCTGGATGGGTTTTATTTTATATTTAAAATAAAAATGTTTCCTCTTCTTAGGGGGCAATGGCCTTTCCTTGCGTCCGCTCCGGTCTCAGGAAAAGCCACACAAACAAGTGGTTCAGGCAAAAGTTAATTAATGACGTTGGTATGCTGTCCCGTCACAATCTCAATTTTGACCAGGATATAGACCTAGATTAGAATGGTCTCTCACTGAACCCCTCAATTGAATGTTGATGTAAATTAGATATCCCTACATCACAAGCAGTAAATTTGGGGGGAGGGTATTCAGATGCAGAAGGTATATATATATATATATATATATAGGACAAATTGCAGTCAAATTATGCCAAATATTGTATATTTGTAAATGAAATAGGGGCCCACTTGAGCTTCGGCGCCCTTGAATATAGTCTACCTTATTCTACGTTTTTAAATGTATTTTTACAACTGATTGTAGCTTTAAAGGTTCTCGTGAGGATTGACTGGCGGGGATTGCCTAACCTAGCCGTAAGTTGTCAAATTTAGTCAGGGGTGTAGACACGGGGGCCCATCGGGGCAAGGTCCTCCCAAATGATTTCCTGGCCCCCCAAATGACTAGGTTTTAAAACATCATCGTAAGATTACCTCGCTTCAATCATTTAGAAATAACAAAGTTTACACATAATTAATAATTTACAGTAAAATAGTATGGAGAAATAGTATTTTATCATACTGTTCGAAACATAGCATGCTTTCTCTTTCTTATACCGATCGGAAAATAATATGGTGTACTTTTTTGTGTCAACAGATTACACAATTTACTGCGATTTGTATTTGGCAGTTTGAAGACAAACGTTCTAACAAGTACCATAAAACAATGTTACTAAACTAAGGACATGTGTGGATAAGTATAGTGAAATGGCTCCAGATGAATCTTATAACAATAAGTGGGTGGTATGTAGGCAGCACCGTAACTTAGATTTTTTTCTGGAGGGAAGCATTAATACGCATATTTGGGACCCTAGAAAAGTTGTTTTTCTAATTCTTGGGCCCATCTTTCTCATACTCTTTATGCTCTACCTGGAGCCTGTGGACCCTCCCGCACGGCAAGGTTTTCGGGGCAGTAAGTCACGCTCCTGGGTTCGTTTGATACATGACAAAATAATTAAAGGAATTCTATTGGCAAATCTGAGAACCATTCAAATAAATGTTCTTTTCTAGGGTCCCTAATTGTAGACATTGCTTTCCTCAAATGGGTCCACGACTCATTTTTGTTTTATTGACCTTTTGTATGATCTTTGTTTATGTAATAGTGAACCTGTTTGATGCTTCATTTATAATTCCATGTTCGTATCGTATACTGAGTAAAAAAAAGTCTTAAAATGGGCCCCCCTCGAAGGACGGGGAGCTTCTCTGGGGAGAAGTTTCCCCCTTGCCCCCCACAAATTACGGTCCTGTATATAGGTACCCTCCAGATACATTAATCCCTCACGTTTCAAACCTCAACCATCATTGGTTCATGAAAAATGACGCAAAATCGGAAAAGTGCTAATTTATTTTTCAAGAATGACTCGTTCGTTTTTTTTTTTTTTCAAACTTGAATGTGTGTATAGGTGCATACAACGGCTTTGTCTGAAAAAATTAATTGCTCCTTCAACCATTTACCCCCTCAGGAACTCTGATTCAACATTTTGAACCCCTTTTGACCTTTGATGGTATGCGAGCACAATTACGAAAAAAATAAATTTTAGATGTGGCTTTAACCCTACAATCACATATATTTTTTTTCAAAATTGTATCACAGGTACGCCATGGTCAAAATTAGCCAAAACCAACCATACCACATATATAAGGCAGCAATTGCAAAAGGAACAATTTTTGATGTAGCTTTAGTATATTTGCTACGTGGATGAATGAGAAATGACATCTGAAAAGCACCAAACTCACTAAGGCACCATTTGATGGCCTGTGGCGTCCCCATCCCCATTTGAGCCAAAATGAAACTGTTGATATGGGTGTTTATTTCATATGAATCAATCAACCTGAACATGAATGTGAGGTTAAAATTGCCGTTAGATCCCCGTAAGGATCCTATTTGAGGATACCTGAAATTTCAGTGTGAATGTTCATATTAAAAACAATGTTACCTATACTTACAGTGTCAAATCAAAGTGAAATAACCTAAAGAGAATAACCAGCAACAACAACATAACGTAATGCAAGTTTGCTGTAGTGTCTCCCATAGGTCCTGAGAGAGGGGCGTTTGGATAAGAAATAGAGTACTGGAAAACTGCAATATTTGAATAAAAGGTATTTGATGCAAGAAATAGAAGAAAATATAATCCAAACGGAAAATAAGTTCCATGTAAGAAGTACAAGTATTTCAATGTATGAAATAAATAAGGATGAAAAGAACATTGTAGTATGTACTTCAGTCCTTGTCACTGTTTTCATTTATCAGCACACAAATGTTGTTGTGACCGAATATTTTGCTCAATATTTGTGCTGGTTTTCAGATCCTCTTCAAATACTGTATCTTCCATAACTTAGATAACAAATAATGGATACAACATGGGAGCAAGAGGCAACTGTTCGCAATCCATTTGCACAGTCGCAACAATACTTAATGACACTTTTGTAACTTTCTGTATTTGGTTTTAGATGAAGTATATGTATGTCTTGCTTTGCGTATGTTTTGAATGTAATGTCGTTTTCAATGTCTTGTCGTTGTCTTTAATATACTGCATATTAATACTACTTCTTTCATCGAACATTTCAGCCAAATAACATATTGCCTGTTTATATTGGAAGGATCCACAAAACAATCTTTTCAAATATTTTTCGGTCATTCGAGGAAAATCCTGAAGATTATGTGAATAAATGGATGTAAACCTAAATTCTCTTGTCCGCAATTTCTTCTGTTCAACAAAGGCTGCTAAGGTGTTTTCTTTTCCTGAAGTTTTCGCAGATTTCATGATTACGGTGATTGCGGAGTGGTTTCTGCAGGTTCTGTGTACAAGGGCTTAAATTCAAATAGTTATGCACAAAGGTATAATGTTTGGTCCGGGTCAGTAGTTCTTAGTAAAAAAAAATAATAAAAACTACCATAATTATAATTTATGAAGAAAAGCAATAAAATAAATAAATAAATAAATCTTTGAAATCTTTGAGTTTTACGTCTCACGGTTATGCCGGTTAGGCTAAAGGAGACGGTGATGATGAGTAATGAATGAAATGGTGGAATGAAGAAAGTCGGAGGAAACGGGAGAACCCCGACCAAACCCACGCACACGGTGTTTATCCATCACAAAGTTCACTTGGCGGGGGCTGGGATCGAACCCGGGACTCCGAGCACCAGAGGTGAACGCTCTACCACTGAGACACCGAGGCCCCGCAAAATAAATAAATAAATAAATAAATAATAATAATAATAATAAGCTAAAAACTGTTCTTTGTTTTCCGGAAGGAAACCAAAATTTTCGGTCTTTTTCAGGCCTCAAAAACACTAACTGCAACACATTTCTTTTTGTTTTGTACGTTGTAGCTGGACCGCATTAAAAAACGACGGGCCCCTACTAGAAAAACCAGCTGGCTACAACCCTGAATTTAGTTATGCATTGTGGGGGATAATAATCCCGAGTTGAGGTGGGAAATTGGACTCGAAAGCAGAACATGGATGGTTTGTATTCGTATCTGATACGGGGCATGCAATAGGACGAATATGAAAATAAACTTCCTGCAATAGTTTTCAACAGTGTTGGTTCGAAACACTAGGCATTTTTTTTTCAAGACTTGGCAATTTCAAGTTTAATCCCCTACCCCCCAATGCTCCCTATGCCGCTGGCTACAATTTGAATACCATTTAGTTGCAGGCCCTAGATGCTATCCTATACAGTACTTTCCTAAACAGCAAATCCATCATATCATAAGACATAAACCAATATTTTATTTATTATTTTTTGCAAGAAATACCAGTCATACACCACCTTCGTCTTGAAAAATTAGAGCCAAGGACTTAAAATGCCCCTCAATGGCCCCTAAAAAAATTTAAAGATTTATGAAATAATACCATCTCAATATCCTTAATCGCGCTTTTTTTTTACATCTTTTTTCCCTTATTTGTTCTCAATATATTTGGGTTGTCTTTGAAGTATATGATACGTATTAATCATTTATTTGATTCCATCATAAAATGTATTACTTATTACAGCACCCAATATATTTTTCTCAATGCTTATGTTGAGATGTTAGTAATAATCTGTGCTATTAGCGAAAATAAATAGTCTTAGTTACAGTCGTAATAGTCCTGGCATCTATTGAACATTTTGGAAGTAATAAAACTTATGCTAGCTCTGGGTTTAAAAGAGTGGAAGTGCTGTTCCATAGATTTTCTTTCAGTTTTTTAATCATATAAAATGAATCTCTCTGTCAGCAATTATAACTGGTAAAATTAACTATATAATGGCGGTTCTTGAGGAAAGTCACATATTTAAAATTAAATTAAAAGAACAAAAGAATAATAGCGACAAACTATGTATAAAAAGCTTATATTTTCTAACTAGTGTTGTGGTTATACATTTTGAATCTGCATGAAGACTTATTCTCTTCCATTGTAGTGGGAGGTCCGGGTTCGATTCCCGGCGGGAGCTCATGTGGTTCAGATTCCACGTTAATCAGTAGTTCCACGTCTCATATAGCCTCGCTGCTGAAAGGGACGCTAAACTAAAATCAACTCAACTCTTCCATTGCTGCGATAACTGATGTTACTTCCCTTAACAGCCGCCACTGATAAAGAAACAGAAGAATCAGGGAATCTGGCCAACATCCTGTACAAGGACATCTGAAACAAGAAGGAAGTGACAAAGAAATTTTTCGGTTGACTGAATCGAAATGTAACGTGTCCTTCGGTACAGAGGTAAGCTAAGACGAAGTCCATAAAATAATAAAAGAGAAAGAGTACTATATATATATATATATATATATATATATATATATATATATATATATATCTTTTCTAATTATAGAGAATCTTTTTTAAAAAAAATTATTAAGGGGTCGTCTACATTAGGTTTCTCCACATGGGAATTGCGAAGGTAAACGGAAGAATAAAATATAATTAGAATCTAATACCGGGAAATATTTTTAAATGTCATTTTAAATTTTGTTCTGATAGGCAGTGGCGGACGGTGGATTGTGGTTTCGGGTGTTGCAGTACGAACGATAAGAGACAGAAGATATAAAGTTGACTCATTGACTAATCAGCATAACTTTAGATGCAAATGCTATGTGACATGTTAAATTAAATAAAATTCTGTTTTTAAAAATTAAAAAAATGCAGAATATTTTATCCGATTAATCATCTTAATTAATTAGTAAGTTCATTCTCCTCTCTTTGATTGCAGCAAATCTGTCTAATACATGCTTGTTGAACTCTGATATTCTTATTGTCAGGTCTTTTTCGATGGAAAGCATAACCAATGGTGATAACCTTTCTTAGGACATTCAATTCCTAGAAAGTGTCAATTCTTTCTCATGTGGAAAAAAACTTTTCGTCTTTTGCTGACGCCATAGGTACTGTTAATATTAATTTCAAAGCTTTGTAGATTCACTAAATATTTTTTCTAGATTATTGCGAACGATTCATTCAAGCAAACTCAGTCCTTGACAGTGACCCGAATTCCTCTTCAGCGTTGACTGAAGAGAATTTGTAGCAGAGATTAGTGTTATAAAAAATATACATTAAACACACTTTATTCACAGTTTATCCAGGGAAGTTTAAAATAAATTTAGGAAATGTATCTGGTGAAAACAACACTACTGAATAAGATATCCTGTGAATTTAAACTGGATTTTTGTTTTTCGAACACTCTCCTGAATTGCCTTTTGCTTGTTTTGTCTAAGCCTTAATTGCAAATTTTTCCTCAGTTGAAAGCTGGTCAATGTTTTCTGAAAGTTATTTACAGAAGTCATGGTATACAATTCATTCTGAATCTGTAGGTTATTTACAGAATTAAAGCACACACAATAAAATTAAACCTAATAATTAAAAACCAAAACAGCTGATACAAAATAGGTACTGGTATATGAATTCCGAATGTCACATATTCATACTTCAACACACACAGATGTGCGTAAAAGAAAAAAACTACATTCCAAATCATCCGTCTTGCTTGTTACGCAGTGCACGATTAATACAATATACTTCCACATGAGGCGAAACAATGCTTACCAATGTGATATGTTCTGAAAAGGAAACCTCGAAACCCACCAGATGAAGGATCAGCATGCAACAGAAGCCAAAAAAATCAAAGAACATCAAAACAAACAGCACTGCCAGTTCTACACCCGGAAACTGGGAGGGGTCCAAAGTATTTGAGGGAGGTCCAATACGTCTACATAATATGGAACCTGTCTTATACTGCACCCGAAAAGACGGTAAGTAATTCTTACTTACTGTCACCTATATTTTTAGAAAAAAATATAGAAAGATTATTTTTATAAGAAGAGTACATGATGGGGCGTAAAATAAAATATTTAGCCTACATCTATCTTTTCTGTGTTTAAAAAGTATAGTTTATTAAGAAAGTCTAAAAATGTTAGTCAAGTTTCGAAATTTTTGGGAGGTCCGGACCCGGTGGACCGCCTCGTAGCTACGCCCCTGAGCATTGCTAACTAGTCCCAAATTTAATGTGGCGTTCCCCATCATACAGTTTTATGTGGAAATTATCAAGAGTATAAAATATACTTATTTTATAAAAGAAATATGTTTATACTAAAATACTATCCACAGAGGGGGGGAGGGAGCGATTCTACATACTGACTTATTAATATTTGATTCACAAATTACTGTAGAAGAAGCCTTCATTATCAATATAAGCTAAGAACTAACTTGTAAATGTGAGTCTACTTTCATTTGTTTTCTCCTCTACTAGATATTTTCTTTCTTATTTTGTAATTTTGCAATCACTTTTTTTTTAATTGTCATTATATTGATTTGCTTCAGTATGGTCCGGTAATTTAAAAATATGAATGCATAAAAACAAATTCCATTTGTTAATTGCTAGTGAAAGAAAATTCAGAAATCTTATTTAGCGTGAAAAACCTTCTCGTTCACTGGAAACCGTGCTGTGTTGCAGAAGCACTGCAACGACCAGTCCCTTTAACTGCTGAGATAGGGGAAAGGAGACAACATTTGCTCCAATTGCCGCGCTGAAGGAATCTGGTCGTTGCATGCTCGCTGCAACACAATGTAAATTAGAGACTCTGTGACGGATTATTTTTCGCTTTTTAAAACGGATTAACGGAACGGACAGTTACAGAAGTAAAAAAATATGTTATTTAAAGTGTATATATGCAAGTATTAAAAAGTATTTTTTCTGTTCTTTACTACTATTGATAATATTTTTTCCTTGAAATACTTTGGTCGTTGCGCAACGTTGCAACACTAACATTAGCCGCCACTGCTGATAGGTATATTTTTATTCTCACGCATACTGTTAATAACAACAACAAATAATAGAACTACTAAACATTTTCATACTTTCCCAGAGCTGTGCTCTGAAGCGTTGCTCGTTATATGGTGACGATTTTTGGAAAAACCTTCCTTTTCCTTATCCTGGGCCTCACCTTCTGTCTCTTTCTCACGACCCGTCTGTCAGACTTATCTAGCCAAGGGCAGCCGGATCCACAGATCGAGCCAGGGGAGTTGCCCCACCTGGACAACTATCCAAACGGGTTGTCCCACCTTACTCATACTTCACATCACAATTCATTGCTTCATTGTTTCGGCTCACGGCTCTCCATTATGGCTGATCCTCCTGGTACTACTGGATCCTCGGTGGATGGACGTCATCACGGTCTTCCTCCTGTGTTTGCCATTCCCTCTGCTTCGGCTTCGAAAGTTGCCAAGCGGAAGGATTTGAGCAACAGACAGCGTACACAGTCAGGCAGTTCTACTGCCTCTACAACTTCTAACGTCTCCACGAGATCCAGATCACCGCATAGCCAACAGCTCTATGCTGATTCCGTTAAACAGACTCGACACCCGGCAAAGAAACAACATAGAGATAATGTTGCCGATACTTCTGACATGGAAGCCCAGCCGACAGACATTAATCGTTCATCTCATCTTCCTTCTTCCTCACCAACTCATCCGACACTTCACTCATTTCTGCTACAAAATTTTGATTCAAAGTATAGTAACGAGAAATTCGTAACTATTCAACTACGCAAGTATCTGCCGAGTGCTCCTTTGTCACAAGTCATCAAAACACGCAACGGCATGATACTCAAATCACCGGATCCTAATTTCGCGATCTTGATTCGGAATAAAGCATCCTTTGAAATTTTTGGGAAGCAAGCTACCCTTACATCCCTTAACTCTGTTAAACGCAAACAAGAGCCTCCACCGAAACGGCCTCCATTACTTTCCGTTGTCATTCGTGGGGTTGACCCAACGTATACCGATGAGGAGGTTCAAGAAGAGCTCCAATACGAAGGGCATACTATTCACAAAGCTGTTCGCATCAAAAACAATGCTGGTGCCACCTATATGGTGCGTATACTCACGCCCTCTCAAGACACCATTAACAATTTGCTATCTCGAGGAGCATATATTTATAAACGTCGACATCGTGTTGAGCCTTCTAGATCGTCTGCACCTTTACCGCTACGCTGTGAAAAATGCCAACAGTACAACTCCCATCACACATCCGCCTGTAAAAATCCTACTGTTTGCGGCTTTTGTTCTGGCCCTCATCCAACTCGTGCTTGCACAAACATGACACAGCCCCCGAAATGTCCTACTTGCACCGAACAACATCCAGCTTATAGTTACAAGTGTAAAGGCAAACCTTCTGCTCAAGAGTCCCACCCCGAACTTGTTGTTCCTCTGAGAACCGCTGAATCATCCACTTCTACTGATTACTCCGTTGACGATCCCGTCACAGTTAGTAAATTACTAGAATTCCTTTCTCTTACTTTACAAAACATTCACCCTTTTCACCGCCAGCATATTTTGCAACAAATTATTGCCGCTGCAAAATCTACATTCCATGTATCATTACACGCCACCTACTCTAATAACTATGTCCACTTTCACACCACTCGCCTTGAAACATCAGTATAATTATGCCCAATATGGATATAGTATTCTTATTTCTCAACATCCGATCTCTTCTTAACCCTCGAGAAGTCGCGCTGAAAAAGTAACGCGAGTAGTCGCGCGCGGTCAAAAGGACCGCACGAACATTAATTGTTGTAAATATCGTTTTAAACATTTTTTCTTGTATTAGAAACATAATTTTGTACATTTTCTGATTAAGAGGGATTAAAATATTTATTATTATAATAAGTTTCACAGTAGTAACTATTAGTGGAACCTACTATTAGACAAGTACTGTTTTCTTTTTTATTTCTTATTTGGAATAAAATGTTTTTCTCGTTACATATTTCTTTAGATAGATAACTACGCACTGGTTTTATTGAAAATTCTAATTCTGATGACGGTCTTTAGTTTTTGTCAACTCTTTGGTTCATCTGAAATTAGAAATGCAATAGTAAATTAGTAAAATAAATACTATATACACATAACAATAAAACAAAGCTTCAAAGCGCATTTTACATTCAATTATAGCTCACTCGTAGCTAAGCGGTTAGCATACGCGCCTTTGGCGTGGAACTTCCGGGTTCGATTCCCGATGGGAGCTCATGTGGTTCGGATCCCACGTTAAGCAATAGGTCTACGTCTTACATAGCCTTGATGCTGAAAGGGGCGCTAAATTGTAATCAAATCAAATCAAGTCAAATTTACATTGAATAATTTTACGGTCTTATTATTTTGAAATTCACCTATACAACACTACATTGAATTATTCTAGGTTATATTCAAATTTTCACTGTTGTACACTTCTTCGTCGTTTATTTCGGCCTCTGCTGCGCTGACTACATTCGGGGAGTCGCTGGTCATTTCTGGGTTTAAGATCTTCAGAGTGGCTCGCAGACTCCTCACTTAGACTTTCGTGTTCATTCACTTCTACATTATCTTTTTTGTTATGATCTTACTCAGACAAAGCTTCCACGAGATCATCATGGCTGATTTATCCGAATAGTCCATTCCTAACATTTCCCTCCTTTCTTTTAAGCTGTTTATTTCTAATTTCCTCTTTTTCCACACTTGGGTATCAGTTTGTTAACTCTGTCGACCTCTCTTCCATCCATTAAAATAATATTTATGTTTATAAAGCTTAAAACATCTCCAAAGCAAAGGTCACGTGCAGAGCGAAACACTGAGAAAAAACATTACACGGTTAGTCGCGTGCGGTGGAAAGCACCGCAGAGTCACTAAACAATCACTAGTATTTAAACTAAACAACGAATAAGGGAGTGATTCAGCAGGAATGTTAGGGAAGGTGAGGGGTAAGATTAGGTAGACGGTGGAGTATGTCGGACAAACAGAGTGAGCACACGATAAAAAATAATTTCCCTGCGGTGCTTTTGACCGCGGCGCGACTACTCGAGGGTTAAACACAAAGTAGTCTTCGAAACACTCTTACTAGAAGAACAAGTCACAGCTTTCCTCCTGAATGAAACCTTTCTCAAACCGACTTCATTCTGCTCCATATCTCGTTACACATTACTTCGCCACGATAACCCTATGCCAGCCCTCCGAGCCAATGGTGGAGCTGCAATAGGTTTCCGGCATACCATTTCGTTCCGTTCTCACAAATGTCCTGTCTTACATCTCCCTGAATATCTTATCACCACATTGTATTTCCGTAATATCGCCATCACTCTTGCTACTATCTATGTGCGTCCCGGCCTTCCTATACCTCATGCCTTCTTCTCAAACATTTCACATACGTATAAGCACTTCATTATTTTGG
This sequence comes from Thermobia domestica, assembly GCF_964235325.1. Classification (NCBI taxonomy): domain Eukaryota; kingdom Metazoa; phylum Arthropoda; class Insecta; order Zygentoma; family Lepismatidae; genus Thermobia; species Thermobia domestica. The sequence goes on along the minus strand of NC_137457.1, from coordinate 301,315,875 downwards.
CCGATGTCAACTTCCATAGTCGTTCAAATGCCGATCAAACCTCTTTTACTGATTTCATCACAGTTCATACCACAGGCAGTCTTCTCAATCTTCCTCGCTCTACTCGTCCTATCAATAATACCACTCCAGATATAGCAATAGTCTCAAATACCATAATTAATCGTTGCACTATTGATGTTCTCGACTTAATGGGCAGTGATCATGCACCCATCAAGCTCATTTATCATTCAGGACTGACTTCTGTCAACTCGCCACCTTCACCACGTATATCACTCCGTTACGACAAAGCCAACTGGCCTCAATATCGCACCTATCTCGAAAACACCTTGGCCGATTCCGAACCCCCTACTACACCGGACGAACTTTCACATAGGATTAACCTCATAACCACTTCCATCCAACAGGCATCTGCACTTTATATTCCTCAATCTGAATCAATACCATACCGTCCCAAATTACCACCACAATATCTCGCATTAGTCCGTCGATCACGCCAATCTTACCGCGAATTTCTTCGCACCAGAAACCCAGAAGCTCTGAGACTTCATCACCAACTTCAACGAACGGTCCACAACTATATTTCTGCTTACAAATTACGCCAGTGGGTTAAAACTTGTAATCAACTCTCCGATACAACTCATCCTACTCGCTACTGGAAACGCTTTAATTCTCTTTGTGGCAAACACTCTAAGACTCCATATCCTATTCTCTTACACGATACGCCATTACATTCCGATACCGAAAAAGCAAATGCATTTGCAGCCTATCTCCAAACCATCTTCACACCCTCAGAGTCCGACAACCTTCCTCATCCAGTCGATCAAGTAGATCTTAATTGTCCTTCACTTCAACCTCATATCTCTCACACAGTCCCCAATCATGCTCTTACCAATCCTATCACAGTCTCGGAAATCACCAGTGTTATTCAGCACAAACGCAACACCTCACCAGGTTTCGATTCGATTACCTATCGGCATATTAAAGAAAGCCCCGCTCTATTACTCACTCTTCTGGCCCTCATTTATACCTTTATATTACGCACAGGGTTTTTCCCCACGGATTGGAAAGTATCGAAGACACTTATGTTTCCCAAACCTGGCAAACCACAGTCTGATGTTTCTTCATATCGTCCTATTCAGTTGACCTCCACACTAAGCAAAATATTCGAGCGCATTCTTATGAAACGCCTCCATCCATATTTACTAGATCGCAAACTTCTTCCGACTCATCAAGCAGGTTTCCGTCCCTCGTTCTCCGTTAATGATCAGCTCCTTCGCCTAACAACGCTCATAACCAATCACTACAACTCCATTCAACCATCGTGTCTCGTCCTTTTCGACCTTGAGAAAGCCTTTGACAAGGTTTGGCATCTGGCACTAATTTATAAGCTCATTCAATTTCAGTTTCCGATGGCATACATTCGCATCATTTATCATTTTCTTGTCTGTCGTATCTCTTATATTTCCATCAACGAACAGCTATAAAATCCAATTTTTCCATGTGCGGTGTTCCTCAAGGTTCTGCACTTTCTCCACTCTTATATATCCTTTTTGTTGCAGACCTTCCACATCTTCCTACTGGAGTCCATCTGTTTCAGTACGCTGATGATACAGCCTTTCTCGGACTTGGCAAAACTATTCACCACATCAATCATTCATTACAAATAGCCATCAATCGCTTCACCCACTGGTGTTCTAAATGGAAACTTAAGATTAATGCCACGAAAACCCAAGCTATTGTCTTCATCCCGTCCCGTAAACGTACCAAAATCCATCGGAATCCATCTCTTTTGTCACTCCATGTCAATAACACAGCCATCGTTCCAACCCGAACCGTAACATACCTAGGCATTCTATTCGATCATCATTTAACATGGAAACCGCATCTCAATCACGTCAAAACTAAAGCTTACAACCGCCTCTACCTACTGAAACGGCTAACAGGCACAACCTGGGGTCTTTCATCACATACAATTCTCAACACATACAAGGCCTTCCTTCGCCCAGTTCTTACTTACGGGTTTCCAGCTTGGATTTTCGCTTCTTCCTCATACTACCAGAAATTAGCCATTTTTGAAAGACATGCCTTCCGCATCGCCTTCCGGATTTCTCTTCCCAGTCCAACTCGTGATCTGTATTCTTTAATATCATTTCCTATCCTCAGGTACCACCTCGAAACTCTCCGCTTAAAATTCATTACTCAACGCTACACACATCACCATCCTCTCTTGTTTGAAACTATGCGTCATCTTGCGCTTCACTCATGTCCTGCACGATATTATCATACTCCACTTCACCTTCTCTTTACTTTATATTGTTACACAGTACCTCCAGACCATCTCGATCAACAGATTCTCGAAGACTATCGTTTGCATATACATCTACCGCATATCTTCCCATCATACGCAGAGTGACTTCATTTCACTAACAGGGTTCACCATGTCTCCATTCGCCTAGAGCAGCCCCTAGGCAGAAGATAACTGCATTCGTCTTTCTAACAATTCTTTGTCGTGTTGTGGCGTCAAGTGCACCTCATCTCATCTCTCATTTTCATCATGCCTTCCAAATACCGCATATCTATCACTTCACTTTATAATTGTTGTCTGATTTCTCAACTTGCTATAATCTGTGTTGTTCTTTATCATTTTATTATATTATGAATTATAGGTACTGTAGTATTCTCTACGTATGTGTCGCATATTATATGTAGTATTTATTATCATGTCTAACTATGCTTAATGTTCCAGTTTACCTGCAAATATGATTATGATCGCAAAGATCATAATGTCCTTCCAATAATATGTTTAATAATAAAGTTAAATAATAATAAATAATAGCCCATAGACCAACCACCAATACCTTATTCCTCTAATGCTTCTCTCAACTCCCTTCCCTAAAAGAGGGTGTAGCCCTCTTAAAGGATGCTAGCCTCTGGCTAGCCTTAAAAAAAACATTTTCAGTTGCTTAAAATTCAATTTAAATGAAAGAGGTATGATATGAAAGTAATGAGAATTGCATATTAAAAGACCAGAAAAATACAAATGCAACAAAACTTGCATATTGAAATACAGTTAAAATTATAAACACTAATCTGCAATATAGTCCGTCGGTTAAAAGCCAAAATTTTAGTGAACTCTGCATTTTGTGACTAAAAGGTCACACTTCGCATAATTGCTCTTCACACTATACACAACCATTTGTGAAGGGAAGCCAAGCTGGAAATTCTTGGCAGGTAGCTTTGCCAAGAATGGTTGCATTACTATTTATTGCATTTTATTCGGCATTTGACGTTCCCATGTATCACATTTTTCTTCAGACTATACCCATCCAGTTGTGAGGATTACAAAACTGAAATTCTTGTTTGTTTTTCCTTAAATGCATAGTTCAGGGTCATGATTTCAGGTTTTGCCGGGTGGGGAGGGCAAGACCCCTACCGACATACGAGTTTCAATAGCAAACAAGTAAACAAGCGATTTAAGTACGTGTGGTTCTCAAAATTAGGAGGCAAATGCCCCCAAACCCTCTATATGATGCCCCTGGCATGGTTGCCTATTTCCTAGCGCAATGTTTTACTACCGCCTGCTGCGACAACACTGACCACAATCCAACATCATCGACAGCAACCGATTCATTCCACGGGACTGCCATTTCCATAATCTTTCATCCAGCTCATGAAGATGATGAGACTTCTCGTGTTGTTCTGAACATTGACGCTCTAAATGACATATCAAACCCAAGGAAATTTTACTCATTTCCTACGAAGTACACGAACGCTTCACCAAGTTTGTTTACTTTAAATAGATTATGTTCTTTTGAATGTGACTACACTGGCGTAACTACTATGGCACGAAATCAGGTAATGCGGGAGAGTCCGACACTCGAAAGGGGCCCTTCACCCCTAACTTCCTAATAGGTCGAATCAACATGCTGTTCAGTTTTATATTAGTCGGCAATGTTCCTCCCCTTTATTCGGCTTTGTCTTTGGGAGTCTTGACGTGTACGTGAAGCACCGCAAACAAAAAGGAGGGAAATTCGGTTCGGTTGGCTTTCATAGGCTTATGTTTTTCTTCGGCGACAAATATTGAATCAAACTTTAGAATTAACATCTATATTAACTATTTGATTCTAGTAAATTCCCAGTTTCATTGTCGTTTTACACAGAGTTCGAAGTGGAAAAAAGTAGAGGCGGTATGTTTTATTACGATTTCGACGGGACATACGGGCTAACTAAATGTTGAAATACAGTGAGGGTATCTTGCCTACAAGATGGCATTTCTATTTATATAATGACTGATAACCATTTAAGAGCTTCTCTGTAGTTACGAGGGAGGGGACATGGAGAGACTTTGGTCTCCTGCCAACAACTTTCTGAAAAAATCAAAAAAAGTAACCTGTTATGTTGTATTATAGAGAATTATACACGAAAATGCTCAAAAACCGAGTTTTTATATTAACACTTTCCTGCAGAACCCCCCCCAGAAACCCCACTCAACTGAGGGACATTCCAAACTCCCGGAACATCGCCCCCACAACAGACAAACTCTGAATCAGCACATGCTCAAAACACGACTTTTATATACATCAATGCAAGAGGACACACAAATACATAAGAAAGAAACAATTAAATATGGGATATCAAACTATAAACTAGGTGAACTTCTTTGAAGGGTCCTCATTTTAATAACAAAAGGTAGGGAAAAGATAACATAAAATTCGTATTGTCAACTTAGAAATAATTTCTCCAAAAGCAATAAAACTTTACTTGTTCGTCAATTACTGTGTATAAAAATGGATTTATCAAAGGTATTTGGAATCTACACTCCAGTGACAGTATGTCTTCATCACTGAGAAACCAGTGGCGGTACGGCATACCACCTCATACCGTCTCACTTCGACCACTGGGCTTACATCTTTGCGTGATACAGTATCCAAATTTTCCTTTTTGTTTTCTGAAAATATAATTCATCTCGCTTATAATGAAATTCTAAGAAGGGCACAGATACTTCAAACAACTTTCAGTTGTTATATTGGTTCTTCGTTTCTTTTGGAAGTAATTTGTTTTGTAAAACAGCTGAAATCTGAAATAAGTGTTACCTACAAGCCTTTTAATTGTGAAATATGTCATTGGCATCTAGCTCATCAGAACTTATTGCCGCGTATTTGTTATTTTTGACGCTCCCTGTCTCTGTTAGTTCTGCGGAGAGATTGTTCTCGAAATTGAAGTTAATATAAAACTATGTGAGAGGCACAATGGGTCAAAATAGCTTAAGTAATCTAGCACTGCTTTCAATAAGTGTGAGCGAAGTTGAAAATATGTATGTATGGGAGTTAGTAAAGGATTTTGCTGACATTAAAGTAAGAAGGAAACCATTCAATTAATTCTTTCTACTCTTCATGACGACTCACGTCACTGACTGTAAAGAGGAAAATCTACCTTTCATTGTGAAGCTTATTGAATAAATTACAGTGAAACCTGTTTTAACGGAATGGAGCGGGACTAGGAAAATTTCCGTTAAAGTCAGTTTTCCGTTTAATAGAGGTAGACCTTTCTTTTAAGAAAATACATGCTTATAACGAACATAGTGAGAAAACCTATTGCTGTACGTAGCTTGTTCACTTACAGTACTTCTTTTTTCTACTAACTAATACACACATATACACAAAACTTAAAATGAACACAAAATATGCTATGTACACGTTTACTCTATTTTTCCAATAGTCAAACAGGGTTTTTTGTATGCATTGCTGCTTGGCTGCTTCACTGTTCGCATACCTGTAGCCTGAGAAACTACACTAAGTAAATCAGTCATTATTCCTTAAGGCAAATTGTTTAAAAGGTTTAACAAAAGAACGAAGAATTTATCGCAGACAGTGTAATATATATGTTTGCCCCTCATACATAAATTTTCTGAACGCTGTAGTCCAGAACTCAGAATTTTCCGTTATTAGGTTTATTTTGCTTTCCGTTGTCCGCGTAACACAGTTTCCGCTTAATGAAGGGACTTTTACACATTTTTTACTCCAAAATTCATGGGACCGTGAAATATTTCCGTTTAAGAGAGTTTCCCGTTTAATAAAGGGCCCACTGAAGGCAGGTTTTACGTTATATGTATAGAAAAGTGATTTTTGTTTATGAATATTTAACCCTAGTATTTGCACGCATTTAACTCATTATTCACAGATACAGGGAAGTATGATTATTTATTATGTAATCTATCATTTCACGGAAAATATTATTAAAGCGGGGGCCCTGAGTATTCTCATGCGGGGGGCATAAAAAGTAGTTACGCCACTATGTGACTAGCTTCTCATTCCTGCTATTTCAAAAAAAATATATATACTTTTATTGGATAGATTATAACGATATTGTGTAATCTTTATATAATAACTTGTATTTACGGGCAAAATGTGCTTTTAAAATATGCACAAGCTGTTCAAAAGGAAGAAGAAGAAAATATAAAGAGAGAGAGATTTGATTTCTTTTCTGTTATTATGATTGATGTTCTGTTGTGATACTGATAGGACACGTTTTGTAAGTCGTCATAGCAACGAAGAAAACACATAATATATTGAGAACCCATCTTGTGAAACTTACATGTACAATATTTAAAAGTGTGTAAATGTTTAACTTATTACGTACTACAATAAAAGAAGGTAATATAGAAATGAAGTGCTTACTGTTAGATGAATTTTGATAAAACGGTAACCTAAATTACAGTAAAGCGTCGATTATCCGAAGTAATTGGGGGACATGGGTGTTCGGATAATCGAACTGTACATGTTTATTTGCCATGCGCGGAGCGGCACGCCTCAACTCTAAGCTGGCGCAGCTGTTGCTGTGAACAGCTTTGATACTGCCGCTACTTCTACAGCCAGTGCCAAACCGACAGAAGTGTGCTGATTGTTGAAACACAGCGACTGGCGGCTTGGCCGGTCAGCAGCGCCTTATGAAGGCCCCGTTAGAAGCAATGTTCCGCCAGCGGTGGCTCAGTGCGGCGACTACTGTGGGAAACTTGGTTTGGGAGTGAGGGGGATGATGGATGGTAGGGTGGGAGAGTAATAGGTGCGAGCGAGTACACAGTTCGGTTAAGCGGTCGTTCGGTCGACCGACGTTCGGATAATCGACGCTCTACTGTATATAAATATACGGATTGTGGGCTATAACGACTATAAAATTTGCAGAACAAGCACTAAGCTCATCACAAACTGGAGTTTTCCGTAGTAATACACATTTAGTGGTCTTTATAAATTGGTGGTTTGCCGCCTCAGGAGATTTGTAAGAAGGCAACTAAATAATCTCGTAAATAAATAACTGCACATTGATTTTAAGGTTACGTAGTAATTTTATTAAATGCATCAAAATGGAGTATACCTTATTAAGGAACGGGGGGAAAATTTACAGAAATACTAAAATGAGTCTTCTTCGTAGTGAAAATACACCTGAAGCAACTGATAATAGAGAAATGTACACTTCCTCTGACCTAGCTGACCTTATTAAACAACAGATTGGACAATTGAAGCAAGATTTTGGTGAGCAAATGAATCAGCAGATTGTACAATTGAAGCAACAACTTGACTGTAACAGTCAACATTTATCAGTTACCGAAAAAATTTCATCACAAGTTAGCATGAATGCATTAAGTGAACCTGTAGATCCTCAATATCATCGACGATGGAATATGACATCATTGATTTAAATGTGTGAATAAAATTTGCTGAGTGTTCGCAAAAACATACTGCGGTTTTGGTTGAATTAGATTATCCCGACTTCTCTCTTTATTCGAATGCTTTTGATTGTCTTACTGATGCTGCGTGCAACAAAGATTTTAATATGCATCAATATGCGAAAAGTTATGGTCATCTTCGTCTAATGAATGCTATTGATTGCTTGCATTCACGGTATATTCAACATAATATTAATTCTAGAGACGAAGTAATTGTAATAGAATCGTTTAATGATATGTACACGACATGGTTCATGTAGCAGGAAGATAGTTGATTATAGGATTCGGGAAATTCAGAAAGAGAACTTGTGTTCATACCAATGCTTGTAGTGAGTGGTCGATTGATTTGGAGCTGTTGAAATGTTCACTCAACGAAAAGACCAAAATGATAATAGTGAACATTCCCATGGTGCTTTCGTAGAACGTGACGGAATGCGTTGACTTCAATCGTCTAGGTATGACAATGCAAAATTTTGAAAATCCATCAATGGTGCAATACAATACTAACCTGAACCAAACTAACCTTAATCGCAACCAAGTTCGAAATATCCATGTGAGATTAAAGAGTGATTCCAATGTAAAAGTATTATTAATTTCACGTGTAATGTTAATGCTAAGTTCAGTAATGTTAACTTATTACATACTACAATAAAAAAGGTAATGTCGAAATGAAGCGCTTAGATGGATTTTGATAAAACGGTAGCATAGATTATATAAATATGCGGATTGTGGGCTATAACGACATATAAAATTTGCAGAACAAGCATTAAGTTCATTAGCAGTACACATTTAGTGGTTGTTATAAGATCTTGGGCAGAACAGGTCACATCAGAAGCTGGAGAGCATCTAAATTTGGCATCCTATAATGAATAATTTCAATGGCTATCAAATGGATTGACAAAAAATTGCAATTTTATAACTGTTTTGCGGAACCGTCTCATTAAACTACTATGATGCTGCATTCTATGAGAAATGTGAAAGACATCGTAAGACATGCCAATGAGAAGCAAATACATACCCAATACTATTTTCTCGACCAGCCACTGTATGCTATATTCAAACAGGTTCTGTACGCCCTTCCAAACAGTTCCCTTGGAAAAAAGAAGTTTCTACTAATGATGGATGGGATTCACATCGAGCAAGCTGCTATACGAGTTTTGAACCATCTTTTGGAGGACAGTGTGTGGGTGGAGATTTTAATTCAAGCTGGAATTACAACTAAAGGCAAAGGGGAATCCACGCTTCGCGCTGCACATATCAAGAGGTGTCGTTAGGAACATTAAATCACAACTGCGGCTCTTACAGCTTTGCAAAGAAAGCATACATTAAGTCTTCTAATGGAGATAACTCATTGGTTGACGAAATGTGGAAGAAACATTGCCGTGAAACGAAGTCGCAGTTCCAATTCTGGGATAATACTTTGACACAGGAGTTGACTGTACTCACGTTTGTTCGAGCTATACGTGAAGAAAACTTGGACTTGTACCTAAAGTCTATTACCAACATACTACCATGGTTCTTTGCATTGTGCCACGCACACTGCGCTCTGTGGCTTACAGCTCATATTTGTGACCTGCTCTCACTTGACACCTTACATTCCGACGTGATAGCAGCTTTCAAACGAGGTGCCTTTATTGCACGAAAAAGTCGTCGATCTTTTCAGCGATGGCTCTCGACCAAGCTCACGCGCAAATTAATGCAACACTCAAAGACGACGGGAGAATTATTGGACTAAGGAAAAATCCAGAAACATTACGGAGATTTCTTTTAGCATCCCAGAAATATGTCGATACATTGAACACATGGAATTCACTTTTAAATGCGCATACGAACATGCTAAACATCATGAAACATCTAAAAACCTTTACTGAAAAATTTCAGAGACATTTCATTCGTTAATATTGACTTTCGAGTATGTAGGTAATACTTTTCGGAAAGCATCAGGAGAGCTTTACCGGATCGACAACGAAATATTAGCACAATCTAAAGGAGCTGATACCCTCGAAATGACGGAAAGAGAAGGACAATCGCAATTGACAAGATTTGTTGAAGAGGCTGAAGAACAAAATTAAGAAAGTTACTGATATGCAAGAGGTTTTCTATATTCAAAAACCAGCAGAAGAGACGAACACATCTTGCTAAAAAGTGCATCAGCCTTACAAATGACGTTTGTTGTTTAGTCGTCTCTACATTGCATAACAATATAGGTCAGGCAATTTGGACGAATCTTTTAAGCATGAAAATGAGTTACACCTTCCGTCACTGACAGTAGGAGACTACACGTCTGAGTCCCAAGTCTAATTTGCTCAAATGAATTGAATTTCTCCAAAAGGAAGAATTTTTTCAAGAATCTGAAGTAGACGTGAAGGTTTTTTGATGGAGCAGCTATTATTCATTCCTCGAGAAGAAGCCAAAACTGGTCGATTGTAATATTGTCAAATACTTCCGAAAAAGCCTGCAACAGCTAAACAAATGATGTGAGATGGGGCGAGTATTTCCCAACTCTATAAAGGAAATGACCAGAGAATCAAGGAGAATTAGTTAGAAATATCGCGCCTCACCTAACACTTCAATTACCGAGAACTTCCCAACTTCAGTTCATGCGATCAAATGACAATAAGAGACAAGTTTTTCCATTAATGATTCCGACGTTGATGGAGATCGGACAAATGAACAAAGAAGTTTGCACCATCAAAGGGGCGTTTGCAATTACCACTGCTAACCAGATCGAACATGAATTGTTTTGGCCCTTGCAACCTCGAGGAAGTGGACATATGGATAATGCTTTATCTTGCAGACGCTGTCTCTTGTGGATATCGAAAGGTGCTCATTCGAACTGTGAACACAGATGTTGTGGTTTTGGCCTATCAGTGTTTTCGACAAACTGGTACTGGAGGACATATTCATTATCTTTGGATATGGCCAAAAATTTCAGTTAGTACGCAATGTCATTTAATTAAGGATTTGACGTTATAAGGTTGTTTCGAGAAGGATGGAATCGATGAAACCGTATTCAGTTGGAATTGGAGTCAGCATTAGTTGTCGTTATACACATTTCAGAATATCTACTGACATAATTTTTTATTTACTGTATAATTAAGATTAGGTATGGAGTACCATAACTGCTAGAAATTATAGACTATCCACAAATAATCGCTTGGCCTTCCAAGCAAATATATATATATATAATGTCTATAAACGGGACAACTCATGGTGTAGTTTCCGGCGCGCCAGCACTTCCCTAAGAGCGAAAAAGTGTTTGCTTAAAACTTTCTTCTATTTATTTAGTTTTATTCTTTTATTTACTACTAATCGAGTGACACAGTACGCTGCGCTTACTTAAGCATAGCAAACGCCCAAAACATGTGCTTTTTCTATATTCAGATACATAAACATGAGACAAATTTCAGTCATTGGGAACCATCAAAGGCGGAAGCACTTCCGATTTTCCATGTGTCTATGGGATGTGATACCACTTTGTCATTTTACGAAAGAGGCCAGAAAACAGCATGGGATATTTTGAACGCAGTACCAGAAGTGACTGAAGTTTTTACTGCACTGGCCAACGGAAATATGGATGAGGCGATTCCGTCATTACAAAAGCACGTTGGTCCAGTATTGATAAGTCATCGATTATAGATTCTGTAAATGAAGCAATGAAACATGTATTTACAAAGAGAAGAAGAACGATTGAGTTAATCCCATGTACACAAGACGCGCTGATTCAACATGTTCGCAGAACATCTCATCAGTCTACGATTTGGGCTTAATGTTTGAAGCTAATCTATGACCTTCCCCAACCAACTTCGTGGGGTTGGAAAGAAAATGAAAGCAAATTAACCCCGAAGTGAATCACCGTCACCATTGCTGCCGAGACCTATTTACAGTTGGTTAAATGCGGTTGCAACAGATATGTTCCGAGAATCGATGCAAAGGCCGGAAGTGTTCATTGATCAGCACACGACTTTGCTACTGCGGAGGAGACTTCGAATGAACTGTTTCGAGTACTTCTTTCTAACTTCTTTGGCTTCTGCTTTTCCTTTTAGCAATTACTTTGCAGTTTTAATACCTTGTGACGGCGTAAAGTGTTGTTAATGACAGTTAAATATGGATTGCTCTTATAAAGCAAAAAAGGTTGATTTTACTTACATTTGTGCTCATTTTAAAGGTACTCTTATGCTATAATTAAACGCTCTTGCAATCAGATACTAGTGACCATTGTTTTCAGTTTAATTGATTTCTGATTACCTATTCAGTTATACAATTTGACAAAACATATGAAGGATGAAACACTTTAAGGGCTGAAATTTTAAGAGCTATCCTGAAATGTAGGCAATACGTTATTAAGTCTGCCCTCTTTTAATCGAACAGTTCGAACATTGTTAGTAGATTTAGTTAATGATTGACTCGTACCATTTGTACAAATTTTGTGTCGTAGGAGATACGTTTGAATGCGAAATACTGAATCAAACGCTACAAATAGTAATCCACTCCTGTAGGTAAGTAACAATGCTCGCAAAATCCACGCGTCAAAAATTTTAGCTTCGCTCCCCTTCTTAACCCTTTGCCTGTGTAATTTTCGGAATAAGACTTGTCCTTACCTGTTTAATTAAAAACAACCTTCACAGTTTTCAACAAAAATGTTTCAGAATATGTCTAGAACGCCTTGGGAAATTTCAACCAAACTTTGTACGCTGATGACCTGAAACCTGTAAATGAAATCTAATGGGTAAGACACTCCTTGTTTACAGGGGTGAGGGTTTGAGGCGAAAAGGGAGTGACATGTGAAAATAATCGAAATTCACCCATATTAATGTAGAATCCATAGTTTTTGAGGTCGCTGAGGTGAATAGGGACACATGAGTACGATTGCGTGTCCAGGTTGTTTCGTCACTACTATTTGCCCCTTTGTTTTCCGAAGTTTCTATATCAGAAGAAGTTCTATCAGAAAATGAAGAATTTGAATCACTATCGCTAGAATTCATTAGATAAGAATATTTTCTTCTTCTGGGTTGTGTTTACTTGTCATTCTTCCTTTTGTCACCAAAAAAGAATAATCGCAAAAACGACCAACTAATTTCTACACAGAAACATACAAATGTATTTTTCCAGTGGCAATATTTCAAAGAATCTTTCTTTCTTTCTTTCTTCTTCTTCTTCTTCTTTTAATACATCTACCGCAGAAAAACTAGCCAAGAACATTAAAACCTATACCCTAAAATTAAAACAAAATCATGTTTTTAGCAAATGACGGATTATAGAAACACAGGCCCGAATACACACGCACTTCTCAGAACGTAATATTACGTCAAACAGAGAATACGTAAGAAGTACTCCTGACGGATTATTCCGACGAGTACAGGCAAGGCGTTAAATTGTTGACTAGAGTCCAAAGAATATCTGTGTGAAGTGTGACTTTTAGTCATAAAATGCAGAGTTGAATCCCTTAACCACCGGACTAATAAGTTTGTTGAAAAATCAACAGTGGACAAATTATTCTGTCGACAATGAAACGGATACCCTTTGTTTAGAATCCTTTGTTGATTTTTAAAGAATTGTATACGTACGTATGTGACAACGAAATAGTCTTAATTCCAGGAAGCTGGCCACAATGAAGTTAAATGTTTGATGTGGGATTTTATGTTTAATATATTTTAAATGTAAACAGGTTCCTTTTTATTGTTTTTGATGATACTAAACACATACAGAATAATGTACCAAATTCACAAGAATATGAGAAAACTCAAATTGGTGACCTCTTGAAAATTAAAATATTCAAAATTTTTTTAAACAACTGTCCAAGTCTTTTTTCTTTAAATTAGAAATCACTTTATTTTTTATCATATGACCCAAAATTAAGGGAGTTATGAAATTTTAAAATTTTCAAATGGCATTCAATTTGAAACAATATGACCGATCGGATACGATATTTATTATATCAATGAACTGACGAAATTTGGTTTTAATTCATTCGCTTTTTGAAAAGTTACTGAAATAGATTCTACTGTTAGAGAAATAAATGGATATCGTGAGATCTCCGCATTAGGTATATGAAAAATCCTACTAAAGCTTACTACAAATGACAAATTATAAGGTGTTCCTAGCAAGAGGATGTGTTGAAATAGGTGTCGTTAAAGGAATTAGATTGAAAACCACTGGCCTACATATTACATAACTCAGCAAAGGGGGATTGGATTAGTTATGTTTGTGTTCGCTTTCTTTTACAGCGGTTTCGATAGACAACAGCGATGAACCAAAACCGTTCATTATATCCTAATTAATTTTGTTTCTTCGTTTCTAAGCCTATTGTACCGAAATCGTAGCTTCCATTATTATTTTCGTGTTTTGGGGGTAACTCCCTTCTTTTCTCTTTTTCTGTTTGTTCGTCTTCTAGATTAGAGTCCTACTTTGTCTTTTCATATTGCGTACTTTGATTTTTTGATCTTCCTCCAAACTTGTTTTCTTGGGTTTTTTTGTGGGTTCAAAGTAAACAACTGCTCTATTTCTTGTGAATCTAAATAGATCAATGGCTACCACAATGAAAGAAGCTTCTATAAAACAATTTTGTTAATGATTGAGTTATCAGCGCAAGTCACGTTCAAGATACAGAACTTTGCGTTCCTGAGCTGGGCTAAGAATCGAAGCACGGATTCGAATCTCCGTACCCTAATATTTGGTTATCTCCGAACAGGGACATAAGGGATTGAACCTGTTTCCTCATACCGGTAATGATAATAATTAATAATTTCCGATTTGAACGATGATCACCATAAAAACGAAAACGGTAACAGATAGAGGTCAGTGGTTTCATGAAGTCGATTGAGAGTTCCAAGAAAAGATACTATTCATCCACATCGTTCTAATAAAATCGAAAGTTGTAGAAATTTAGTACCAATTCCAGTTTCAACGTTGATTTTCATAGAGCAAACCAATTATTACTACAGTCTCGGTGTCATCTTGGTTGATTAATAGCGGTCTCGATCTCGTCTCGGGTCAAAAATTGCCGTCTAGGTCTCGTCTCGGACAACAGATGCTTGTCTTGATCTCGGTCTCGGTCTCACCTTAAAAGTCTCGAAATACATTGAAATTAAAATTGTGAAAGTATTATTATCGTACAGCCTGTCGTTTCCGGTTCTTGATTTTTGGCTTTTTTGACTTAGAATTATGGTATGGTGTACTTTCCATAACTAATTTGCTAGCGACAATGCTTTCCACGCGTGTGTTCCAGGTTCAATCGTCAGTGGTATATCTTCTATCGATTTTCAGCCATTTAGAAAATCGGCATTTACTTTTGCTTACAAGGTGACTCGTAATAACGGCACCTCATGCAAAATAATATTGTCCAGGGAGATCTTGATCAACTTTCCGATTATACTTTATCTATTTGGAGATATCACATAGCTACTGTAAAATTAAAGGTATTTTAATTTCGCAGTGATGGTGCCTCTTAAGTTGCAAATGACCAAATTTCGACTTGAATCCGTTGAGTATGGAACGCCTTGAATTTCCATTTCATTTTGACAGTTTACGTTATTTTCTGTAAAATTTTCATTAGTTTCCGTTATTATTTTTTATTGTAGGAACTGTTTCGCTCTCTGTTTAACTTGTATCGTAATATATTGTTGGTTGTTATTTCTAGCATAAATTATATGTCAATACCATGGACTACCGTATTTAACGAACTATTAGACGCTGCATACTATAAGACGATCGTTAATTTTTAAGCAATCTTAAAGAAAATATCATTACATTTTTATTACTTTATTATTAGATTGCAAACCCAGACTAAAAAAAATCATAGTTTATAAATTCGAACTGACCTTTCAAAACCGTGAAAATCGTCTATGGTGGGGCGGGGGGAGAGAGTGTTAGCAAGCTTTTGAATCCCCGCAACTCATGTTCGTCGCATCGGTGCACTGCTGCTGTCAAATGAATCCAATGTTGCCAGATACAAATAAGTTTCCCGCGGCATCGAATATATGGCCATTTTTAAGACTGGCGCACTGCGAAAAATGATTGGGTTGAAGCGCGACCGCGCATTGTAGTTAGAATGTTTAAAATTATTCTTATTCTTATTATTATTATTATTATTATTATTATTATTATTATTATTATTATTATTATTATTTTGAACGAGGCGCGGTCACTTGCAAACCAACTGCTTTAACCGTTGAGTTGGCTAGTAAAATAAATAAAGATCGTGTTTCGTTTTCATTAACTTTAAGTTTCAGCTTATTATAGGATCGACGAAAGTCGATACTTGTAATCTGCAAATTCACGTTAATCTGCTGAATTTTTTTACCCAGTACTGTATCATCTGCATATTAAAAGATATAAGTTAGAGGCTGGAGATGGTAAATCGGAAGCATCTAGGATACACAGCAGAAGCGATAAACTTGACCCACGGATTATTAAAATTTATAAAAAGTCACACACACCACTTCTTTGAGATCCAAATTAGAGCCAAGGACTTAAATTGTCCTTTAACAGCCCCTCAAAAAAATTACATAAAGATAATTATTACAGTGGGCCGCTGTGGGTCAGTGGTACAGTGTTCATCTCTGTGCTTGGGGTCCTGGGTTCGATCCAAGTAAGCTTTGTCGTGGATAAACTCCGTATGCTTGGTTTTCTCGGGGATTTTCCGTCTCCTCCCACTTTCTTTATATAAAAATTTCATTCATTTCTCATCATCACCGTCTTCTTTTGCCTAGCTGGAATAAACGTGAGATGTAAAATTCAAGATTTCATTCCGTTTCATTTTTAATTATTAGCTTACACGAGACACGTAATTTCTGTTAGGCTGGCAAGAGTCTAGAATCCTTTAAGACGGCTACATCCTCTTTTAGGGAAGGGAGTTGAGAGGAGCATTATGAGAATAAGGTGTTAGTGGTTGGGATAAGGGCCGTTATTTATTTATTAAAGTTTATTAATTAACATGATATTGGAAAGGATACTATCATCATTGCGATCATAAATATACTTGTGCGCAAACTAAAACATAAATCATGTTTAAACGTGAGAACGAAATACTACATAATAAATAGTATAAAAAGATGGGTAAAGGACATACACAATATGACGAGTATGAGAAATCAGAGAACAAAATGTAATGTGAAGGTATAGAAACGCAGTATTTGTAAGACATGATGACAATATCATATGATATGAAGTGACTTGACCCACAACACTACAAAAGAACTAAGAAATCGAATGCACTTATCCCTACAACTGCTCTAAGCCAATGCAGACGTGGTGAACCCTGTTAGCGAAATGGAATCACTGTGCATATGATGGGATAATATGCGGAAGATAAATATGCAGACAATAGTCTTGGAGGGTTTGGACGTCCAGATGGTCTGGAGGGACTGTATACTAATATAAAGAGAAAATGAAGTGGAGTATAATAATACCGTGCACAAGGTGAGAGAAATGCAAGATGATACATAGTTTCAAACAGTAGATTATAGAGTTATGTATAGCATTCAGTAAAGAATTTTAAGCGTACAGTTTCGAGATAGTAATTGAGTATAGGGAATAATATTAAGGAATATAAGTCATGAGTTGGACTAAGGAGAGAAATGCAGAAGGCAATACGGAAAGCGTGTCTTTCGAAAATGACTAATTTCTAGTAGTATGAGGAATGAGCGAAAATATAGCCTGAAAATCATAAGTAAGAACTTGTTAGAGGAGAGCCTTGTAAATGTTGAGAACAATGTGTAAGGAGAGACCTTTGGTTGTGTGCCTGTTAACCGTCTCAGTAGGTTGAGGCAACTGTATGCCTTAGTTTTTACATGATTGAGATGCGGTTTGAACGTAGCCGCTACTGTCGGTAAGTGTTGTGTGGAAAGAAGAAGAATTGTGTCCGTGTGAGTGGTCAGAATTGAGCAAAGTGAAGAAGAAAGTACTATTTCATTAGCAAAGAGATCGGAAGGGAATGTTTATCGAGATACGACAGTAATTAGATGTTACTTTTTCCGAATTTAACCCAGTTTGGAAGTCAACCGTCGAAAGAGCCATTTGACATTTTGTAGAAAGTGGAAATGTGATTAGAAAGGCCAAAATTCCTTAGCATGAGGCATTTTCTTTAAATGTGTTACAATCTTTGGTGCAAACTCAGCAAACATTGAGCACTACCATTGCCAACATGATGGTTATTTCTCAGAGTTCAGAATTCACATTTAACAATTTTAAACCTTAGAAAGTGCGTTTAGTACACGAACTGACGGCAAATGATTTTCATAAGCAAAGAAATTTGCAAAGTAATGATGCAAAACATCGATCAGACCAGCATTAACGTAAATTACATTGTAACAACATTTACGTTGAACATTTAGGCCAACTGACGTAAACCACATTTGATAACTGAACATCTTCCCCTATTGGTGCGTTGAAAACAAGCACTGGATAGTGAAACATCATAGCAAATATTCACAGAAACTGAACGTTTGTGCAGGACTATAGGAAACATCATTATTGATCCTTTTTTCGCTGACGGAAATCTGACATATGAGAAGCATTTAACAATTCATCGTAAACAGATTTTTATGTCATCTAGTCTCCACATATAACTTTGATCACATTTGGCTCCAACAGGCGCCGCACTAGGGGCTGAATATTTGACGAGACTTACATAAACAACTCTCCACAACTATGGATTGGAAGATGAGGTGTGATCGAATAGCCTGCAACATTTTATATCTATCACTCCTGTCTTACCAACTATTGGAGTACATTATGAACAACGTGTACCACACCAAACCATATACCCTGAACGACTTACCCAGGCGCATTTTGAAAGAAACAAGAAACATTTCTCGTGATATGCTACAACATGCACTTTGCAATTTGTACGACCAATTGTCGAAATCCTACGCGCGCTTCCTCTATCCCACTCCTCCTAATGCATACTTGCTCGAACTGAGCTGTCCCACCTGGCAACCAGGTTAACAAAACCTGGGAGCCAGGTAGGGACAGCTCAGTTCGAGTGTACCACACAAAACCATATACCCTGAATCAGGGCCGCCCACAGGGGGGATGTATGGCGCAAGCTGCGCCATTGAGAAAAATTTTGGGGGGGATATTACTCTACTTTCGAACTAGCAATTTTACTGTCGGAATAGCATTAAAACACGATTTTGAGAAGCTGATTTTCAAAAATTTTCCGGGGTGAACCCCCGTACCCCCTGCTTCGATACTCGATGAATGAAGTACCGCGCAAGTAGCCGTATGAAAGGAAAGGTTGGTTCGTTTTAAGAGAGAAGGGCCGCCCACAGGAGGGATGAATGGCGCAAGTTGTGCCATCGAGGAAAAAATTGGGGGAATAAAAAAATTGGGGAAGAATTTTACTCTAATGTCGAATAAGTAATTTTGCTGTCGTCAGAATAACATTGGAACACGATGCGATTTTTTTTTTTAAATCTTGAGAATGAATCCTCCTACCCCCTGCTTAGAAACTCTGTGAATGAAGTACGGCGCAAGTTGCTATATGAAAGGACGGCGCCAAGTTCTGGTGAACAACAGTTACAAACACTCAAGGAATCACTTTCAAATTTAGATTTGAAACTTGCCTATGTTGTTTGTTGAAAATTATAAAGTTGTTTGACATAATTGTGAGCTAGTGGTAACCATACAGACAACAGCCAAGTTTCAAATCTAAATTTGAAGTGAGCCACTGAGTGTTTGTAACTGTTGTCCACCAGAACTTGGCGCCTATTTTTGTGATTTCAATTCTTTTTAAGGCCACTCGTACTTGGCTCTTTTACAGGAATGTTTTTTGTTGGACATCACTTCTTTTTGTAGGCTAATTTTGAGGATAACATTTTCTTTTGGTATCAAACTCAATAACTTGTAACTTGCGTCTTAATTTTCATGTATAAGGGAATTATATCAATATTTTGTAAAGAAAGAAAATAATACTACTAATTGTAAAAAAAAGAATACCTGTGCCATACACAGTATGTAGAAGTTTTTATACCCTTCAATATCCTTATAGAACATATTTAGTATTGTACACTACCAAGACTACTAATAAAAGTAATGCCATTTTTATAATTACTACTGCCCCTAGTACTACTACAAGCATTCTATAATACTACTACAGGAAATAAAAACAACAACAAAAATAACAATTACTAGTACCATAAAAATTACTGCTACACTGGGCAATTGTTTTTAGAAGACTTGAGTTTTGAGGAGGGAAGAGATTATTAGTTTTGGGGGAGTGCGCCATCAGCTTTGGGGGGGATTTGCACCCCTGCCCTGAATGACTTATGGAGGCGCATTTTGAAAGAAACAAGAAAAAAATCTTCTGATATGCTCCAGCAATTTTTACGACCAACTGGGCTATTGTCAACAATCGATAAAAATTCAAATAAATGTAAGTAAATTTCATCTTTTCTTTCTCTGTAATATGCAGTGTGCAGTTATGTAGAGGAATATAGTAAAGGTATTTTCACAAGCATCTTAATTTTAATATTAAACGTAACACACTCTATTTCGTAAAGAATTAGCAATATGTGAAGAGTGATTTCAGATTTTTGTTTAAGGATATATCCGAGCCAATATTAATATGCCGCACATATTCTTTTCATAAAAGGAATGCTATGTGATATCCAATGTGATGGAATCAAAGTTGACTGCCACGGTGTTCATATCCCCATCAAATTCAGTTTTTGTATCAAACCCACTTGCTACGTTTGCTTTTTCCTCCGCCACATTATTACTAGATTGTCCCGCTTCTTTTGTCTATCACATACAAATGTCAAACATAGCACACCTACCTCGTAAAAGAATGGGAATATGTAAAAATAATCATATTCTCTTTTGTGGGAAGTTCAAACCTAAGTTGGTGTGAAAAACATTCCCTTTCTCATTTAAAAATAATGTGTGATATCCAATATGGTGGAATCCAAGATGGTTGCCATTATGTCCACATCCTTATTCAATGCAGATTTCGCAGCAACATTCACTTGCAATCTTTAAATTTTCTCTTTCCACGTGCCTCGTTATTAATAGCCTATCCAGATTCTCTAACCCTTTTTTATAGAACTCAATATCCAGCCTCAATCTCAATATATCAGTTTGTAATTCCAATGCAATTAGATATTTTATCTTTATTTCTTGATTTTCCTTCTACATGTTTTCAAAAATTTTAAAAAGAAACTTGTTTCCATTTTCAATCATAAGGAACTTGTTTGTGACAAAGGCAACACTAGTTCTCATATTTTAATAATAGAGTATTACTTCGTTTATCCTCTCTCAAAAATATAAAAATGAATGTAAGTGATTCTTTCAGGTATCATGATTATCTTATCCCGTGACATATACCTAGATATTGGTGATACTACAGGTATTCGTTATTGCCTTTCAGTTATTCAAATACAAACAGATCCATTGGAATTGCTAATACCTATTCATTTATTAATTGCACTGTTCAACAAATTTTGATCGAAAGTATTTAAATTCTTTGAAATTGCGATTTTTCATTCATTTCAGCATAATATGGGAAGAAATGATAATAGAAAAAATTTCTTAGCTCAGGTTGTAAAAAAACGCCCTTGTACAACAGTAGCTGTATATATACAAATGTATTAATATTTATAGAACATTTAAGCAAAATCCTTGTAAAAACCTACATTTCACTTTTTTTTTTATCTATTTCACTGTGATGTGATAAGCTGGAGAGTTAACAAGTACCCTAACCTATAGCTTTCTATACCCTTGTACTTCCTTTTTCGAAATTGCGCAAATACCAGTTTCACAGCGATACAGAAAATAAAGTAACCGTGGTCAAGTTAAACATGAACAATTCCGTAATAAAAACCAATATTAACATCAAAACATGAAAAATATGTACAAATATCTTTTTTTGCAAGAACTACACTCCAATGTAGACAAAAGTTTCAAGTGATCCCTTGTAGAGGATTATGTTTATTTTATTTTGAGCGTCTTCGCTTGGCTTGCTTTTGTAGGTTACATCTGGAGCATCCCTTGCAGTAGTCCAACAGTAGTCGGCAAATATGTTAGAACTCCACTTTCCCTCATATCTCTTCTCCATGGCTGCAATATCTTGATGGAAACGCTCACCATGTTCGTCACTTACTGCTCCACAATCTTCGGGAAAGAGGTCTAGATGTGAATGAAGAAAGTGGAGTTTCAGAGGCATATTGCAACCAAAATTTTCGTAGCACAATAACAACTTTGCTACCAGTTGTTTGTAATTTGTTGCTCGGTGTCTTCCCAAGAACTGTGAACAAACACTCTTCAAGCTTTCCCACGCAGCTTTCTCCTCACCTTGGAGAATTTCGTCGAACTTGTGATCTTTGAATAGTTGCCTAATCTGTGGCCCTATGAAAACACCCTCTTTAACTTTGGCATCACTTAATCGAAGGAATTGTCCTCTTAGGTACTTATAGGCCTCTTCCTCTTGGTTCATGCTCTTAACAAAACTTTTCATAAGACCTAATTTAATATGTAGAGGGGGAAACAAAATTCGGTTACGGTCTACCAGTGGCTCATGCTGCACATTTTTCACTCCCAGCTGAAGAGTTTCTCTGGTACTCCAATCACTTTTGCGGTAATGAGATCCACGATCTCTACTGTCCCATTCACATATAAAGCAACAATACTTTGTATACCCTAACTGCATACCTAGCAACAGTGCTATTACTTTAAGGTCACCACAAATGAGCCACTGAAAATCGTAATATTTAATGGCTTGAAGTAAACGTTTCAAGTTTTCATAAGATTCCTTCATATGAACTGCGTAACCTACAGGAATTGAAGGAAGTTCAGTTCCAATATGTAAAAGCACTGCCTTTAAACTCACCTTGGACGAACCTATACAGAGCCTCCACTCCGTAGGTTCGTAATTAATTTTAAGTGCCCTCATGAGACCATTTACATCTGTACATGCCACGTGAACATCTTCTCCCTATTCCGATACACTGAAATATTTACTTTTCCTGCAATAAATTCCATTGCTTTAAGCGTGACGCTAAAATTTCGGCTTTGTTTTTCGACAGGTCCAGGTCTCTGTTAGATCACTTAGTTCCTCTTGAGTAAGTCTACGTGGTTCACATGGAATTTCTTCTACAACAAACGTAGGGTCCTTCGAAGTACTTGATTCAGGAGCTTCAACTTCTTGATCATCATCAGAAAAAAGATCGTATTCTTTAGGTGGGTCAGGAACAGGTAGTCCTTCTCCATGTGGAACAGGGCGCATTGCAGAAGGAATGTTAGGATAGATCAAGGCCCGCTTCTTCTTCGTGGAAATTACCTTCTTGACGGAAGGAACCATACAAAAATAACAGTCTCTGATGCGGTCGCTTGGCTCCCTCCAAATCATGGGCACTGCAAAACGTATTGAGCGCCTCTTCCCATTAATCCAACTTTTTAGATTGCTGGCACAAGTGTTACACACAATGTGGGGTGCCCAAGATTTATCTTGGTCTCCAATTTTACAACCAAAGTAATATTGATAGGCTTTTCTTATTAGTGGTGTTATAGTCTGCTTTTGTGAGGAAAATGTCACTTCCCCACACACGTAGCAGAAGCTATCCGCACTGTTTACACAATTTCGCAGCATTTTTGTTTATTGAAATCCTCAAAATATCACTTGAAATAGTTCCGACAACTATTTAACAATATACATTCTAAATACCAGTATTTTGCGTACTTGCGTATTTTTATGTCCTGCACTACACAAACGTCACATTCAAAACGCTGATAACTGCACTAAATCTGTCTCTTCTAACAATAGCAGAACACTACTGAGATAAGGAACACAATGAAACCAAGCGTTCATATAGTTTCTCCAGTGTTGCCGGATCAGTGTAACATTTTACCCCAAACGAAGCGAATATATTTATTTTTACAGTGTTATTATTAGACATGCCTGTAAAACAAAAAATGGAGTTAATATTCGAAAATAACTTTCAAATTCGTGATCAGCACCACAAAATCAATAAGAATTAGCTGATTTTGTTCAATTTATTTTCGTTGTTGAACAGTGTTATCTGGATATTCTTTAGCTTAATTATTAAACAAAATGTTGATACAAAGATAGTATAAAGAATCAAAGATCCTGGGTTCAAGGATAGTGATGTTCAAGAATATTCTACTCTTAATTGACAGCAGAGGCGTAAGTTAAAATATCGCATAGAGCATTTAATAGAGAATTTCAAAAATCATTCGCCAGATAAACGATTACAAAAGAAAGTAATATTGGGCTCTCTATCTATTCTAGAATACTCCCGACCAACGTCGTATTTAGATCTAGTTAACTTTTACTGTAATCATCTTAATTAATCAATCGTGCACACTGAGAATATTAAACTTATAATACGTACATAAGTACAATCATCCTAACAACTTATCAAAATATTACGATGAGTAAAGTTGGTGTTAGGTACAAGCACACTTTGGCCGTAATATTAATAAGCTAATCAGTCAATTATTCGAAGTCATAAGTTACTGTCCTACAGGCCACGGACGGCCTTCGCGGGTTATGAACTACGAAAGACATTACCGAGATGAGAACATGAGATCCAGCGCACACTTGGGACTGAATAGAACTGATTACAAACTCAACTGAGTCAAGTCGTTATATGCCATCTAAATTCTCTTCCACATCGCAAACTGTAACTTTAACCAAACTACGTCATACACCTTTATCCTTTTACACTTTGGCCAAAATATTATTTTTTATGTTTCAAAGTTAGTTACTGCTTCCCCCTTTTCTTTAATGAGGATGCATAGGTTTATTTCCATGGAAGAACTCACATTTCTTCCGTCTCTTTCAACTGTGACGTCACTCAGAAACAATTTTGTATACGCACATTGGCTGTTAATAGTTTGTTAGGAATTCCCCTCCGTGTTAAAGACAGTTATTTTTATGCTTTAGGTGAAATTATGTTTTACTTTTCCACTAATGTCTTTATGCTTTTCTTTTGGAAATATTTTAAATAAAAGAAAAAAACTATTTTTCTGGATATCGTCTTTCTCTTCACTAGAGCGTGGCACTCCCATACTAACGATATAGACAACTGGAATACTGAAATATATTACAAAGTTCTTGTTTCTGGATACTATACTTCTCTCTACTAGAGTCACAATATCAAATCTGTGATAACTAAGTAACACGTGTTTGCTACTGTTCGAGAATTAAGTTCTTGTATTTGAGAACAATTAAAAAATACATGTTGGGGTTTGTTTGACCATTTGCTTTAGCACTGTCCATGTGACCTTAAAATAATACGAGCTAACCATGATTTATGAATGTAGTATTCAAATACAATGTCAACTTACCAAA
Organism: Thermobia domestica; assembly: GCF_964235325.1. Lineage (NCBI taxonomy): Eukaryota > Metazoa > Arthropoda > Insecta > Zygentoma > Lepismatidae > Thermobia > Thermobia domestica. The sequence goes on along the minus strand of NC_137457.1, from coordinate 301,290,841 downwards.
TTTAACTACAATTATCAAGATGTCTGTTTCCAACAAAGAAATATATATTTTAAATATTGTAGTTGTGACTGGTTTTGCTGCTTTTCTAAATTGCCGCTCAGTGCAAATGCATGTGTGGCACTAATGGTAGAGCCATCTCTGCTCTCAGTTCGACCGCCAAAATGATTAGAAACTTTGTGGAAGCTGCAGCGCCTATCGAACGTTCCCCAAAAATGTCCATTCGTAAGCAGTCACAGCAATTGGGTGTTCCATATTCGACATTACAAAAACTTATGAGTAACGATTTGCACTTCAAGGCACTTAAATCTTCGCTCGCAAATAGAATTAATGACAGTGACATGCCAAAACGTTAACAAGCTTGCGGACGACTGCCCGATGGTTTTACAACTCTTTCTTGAAAGGAGAGAGTGTTACTCTCCGACGAGATCTATATCGCAGAGCAAAAGCCAGAAACGTTTATTCCTGGAATATAGGAAAACCATATATGAAGACTCTGAACACAACCCACCACATGTCATAATCTCAGCTGCAATGTCTACAACCCACTTGACAGGTCGATATCTCTTTGAGGGGCTCTGAATCACGTTGTGTATCTTACCATGTTACGTAATATTTTTCTTCCACATCTGCAAGATCGGGGACTGCTCGATCGTTTATGATTCCAGCAGATTGGAGCACCTTTCAATTCTGTTATTACCGTTAGTGAATATCTTAATGAGGTATTTCCTGATAAATGGATTGGACGTAGTTCCGTCCACTTGCACCTTTGGAGTGCCCACTCCGAAGTCCTGGTCCTAATCTGTCATCTTGCGACAATGCATTATTGGAGTTCATTAACAAAAAAGTTGCTGCCATACATTACGAGACAGTTGAGGAACTAAAGGATGCTGTGTGACATGCATTCATTGCCATCAGGCCATCAATGTTAACTGGAATTTCACATCGTACATGGAGAAGAATTATACTCTATTATGAAAAGGATGCTGTACACAGACAGACACTGTGGAATAAATAGTAAAGAATAGTCACACTATCTCAAATTTGTCCTCTGTTATTATCCCATATTAATACAACGGGACTGTCTATGAATATGTGAACACGCGGTAGGGGGTACGGGACTTTGTGATCACTCTGTAGATACAAATGCCAAACTTAGAACCCTATGTCGTAAACGAACAGATAGATGAAAAATAAGTTCATATTTTCATCTGTGGGAAGATTCTAGCTTAAATTGATTTTTCAAACCTACCAGTTTCTAATAAGAAATATTGTGTTATATCCAATGTCTCTGAATCCAAGGTATTTGCCATGAGTTTGAACCCCATTCAATGCTAAAAGTGAAAAGAAATCTTTAACTTTTACGTAAAAAAGATATGCCGGCTAAGCTACAGGAGACGATGATGACGAGAAATGAACGAAACGATGGAATGAAGAAAGTGAGAGGAAACGGGAGACCCTAAAGAGAACCCACGTATACGGTGTTTGTCCTCCACTAAGTTCACTTGCCGCGAGCTGGGATCGAACCAAGGACCCATGCACCAGAGGTGGACGCTCTAACACTAAGCCACTGCAGCTTTCCCATTCAATGTATATCTCGGATCAATACCCAGCTGCAACATTTACTTCTTCTTCGTCCACGTGTATTGTTATTACTAGTCTGTCGTAATAGTTTTTACTAAACGTATATTTTCCCACATGTATGCTCTTTCAATACAAATAAATTAGATACTCTCCATTTAATAGTTTTCAGCTAATGAGTGTTTTTACACTTCTCAGACTTCTTTAACATGGTGCCCTGCTTACTCAGGGACCTTTTGATGAGGGGCACTTATGATAGTGGCTATTTTGAGTCGGGCCTGTCTTTAATCGCCTTTTGATCCCAATCCTTCTAACGTGACACCGCCTGAAGCAATAAGGGGACAAAAGCCCCAAAGCCTACTTGGCGCAGAGAGTCCTTGTCTGATTCGCTGTCCAGACAAAGCATGATGCTGTTCTAGGAAATTTACCAATGACCATAGTTCATTCCCACGAGACATCAGGTGGGAACAAAATCTCCACTAATTTAAGAATAATATTTTTTTCTTCACTGCGAATATTCCAAAAAAAATATCAAAATCTGGCCACCAGCGAGGCGACATTCAAAGTTCTAGAACGAAAAAACTTCATATGCAAATTGCGAAGAAATAGCTTTGGAGAAAATGCCTTTAGTAAAGTTTCCATATACTTTTTTCCTGAGCTCGAAATTTCGATTCCAAAAGCATTCCTACTTTCTTTCACTCTGACTATATCACCTCACACTTGATGACCCTAAAATGTTTGGTAAACCCTATAAATTACGAAGTTTATGCTGTTCCCTATACCCGTTCCTCTTGTTTACGAATATTCGTCTCAGGTTTTTATTTGCAGATACTCTCAGCCTGTGTTCTTCCTTCAGAGCAAGCCACCGTATTATTTAACCATAGAACACAACAGACATGGTTATCATTTTATATATTATAAGCTTAAAATTCCTCGACAGAATTCGCGATAGCGAAAGAATTTTCTACTGAATATTAGCACGAATTTCCTGCTTTCAGTCGACATTTATTTATTTTTTCCTGGTTATATTTTGGTATGTTAATATTGATTTCCGATATTTGGAAGTATCCACTTTGTCAAAAGTATTATTTGATGTTATAACGCATTCGTAATTTACTGCATTACAATCAGTTTTATCTGCATTTACTTCTAAATTTATCTCCCTATAAGCATACAACAAAACCTTTATATTTCTTTCTATTGACCTTATACAGTCAGCTTCCTTATGACTTAAATCATCACCATACGCTATACGAGTAAGCTGGTAAATACCATTAAGCTCCAGACGTTGCTTTCTGTCCTTGGTTGTCGTTAGTCTTGATTTCGCTTCCTAAACTTCTGTAAACAACATTATGATCATACAATATGGTTGTCTTACTACATCCCAAAAAGTAACCGAACATTTTGATTATTATACTTTAGTTTAAAAAATTACACACCATTCACTTCAGAAAAACTAGAACCAAGAACTTGAATTGCCTATTAATGGCCCCTCCAAGAATTTCGCAAAAAAAAGTAGAACGGTACAATCCCTTTTAAGCATTTTTTCTTCCTATGCCAGCGAAAAGTCAGCAGCCGTTAGAAGGTCGCGTCTTATGTGCGGTAAGAGATTATGCAGGTATAATTCATTGGAGCTCAGTTATAATTTGATGGGCTATGAGATGTTCGTAAAGTAGGAGTAGAATATTCTATTTTATTTTCATTAAATGGGATTTAATCATCATTTTATTCAGGTTCTATTTTATTTTATCATTGTAAAAAATGGGAGAAGTAAATGAAAAGAGGAACATGAAGTTCACTATCACAACACAACACATACGTGATAGTGTAACAAATGTTATGTTATGTTCTGTCCAACTTTGGACGTGATAAAGACAAACGGTGCCCTGGTAAGACATGAGGTTCTTATTATGCAGAGAATGAAGGTGCTGTGTAATGAGGAACGACGGATGATGAAAAAGCTGCAAGTGCGTCTAAATCCGGATGATCAGGAGGTAGGGTATAGCGGTAAAGTGCAAAGAGGAGCGACAAAGGTGTATCCAGTAATTTGAGAGGTGGTTTGAACGGGATGTCTGCTTGCATTGTGATTAGGAGTAAGGGATGCCGGAACTCGAATCTGTTAGTAATATACTTCGTCCGTAAAGCTTCAAGATGGAACAGAAAATGCGGAAAAGGCATAATGTCGTAAAGATCTTGAGTAGGACTAGGAAGTTTTATTCTCTAGGCTATTCGTATGGGGTGTCGTTCTAGTATTTTCGTTTTTTCATAATGAAGCTAGAGTGCGGCTATCCATGCAGTGAATCCGTAAGTCAGGACTGGTTGTAAGAATACTTTGTAGGTGTTAAGAACGGAATTAGCTCGTGTCCCCAAGTAGTACCCGTGAGACGTTTGATTAGGTTAATCTTGTTATATGTTTCTGTATTACATTCTGAAGGTGAGGGCGCCAAGTGACATGGTGGTCAAAGATAATTTTCAGATATGTTACATGTTTAGCTAGATGAACCTGCATGATGAATCTACTTGGATATTCAGTACTGAAGGATTTTGATCTACTCGTGATCTGCATTGTGGTGGGAGAATGACTATGGCTTGGGTTTTATCAGGGTCGAGTTTCAGACGCCACCTCGTACACCAGGTGAGAAAATTTTGAATTGTTGCATTAATTTCAGTACTTATACTATGAATAGTTCGGCCTAATGTAAGAAATGCAGTATCATCTGCATACTAAAAATAGGTGTGTTAGGCGGCCTTGGTGTCATATCTGTTGCATATAAAAGATAAAGCAAGGGTGATAAGGCAGACCCTTGTGGTACTCGAGAGAAAATAAATATCGGTGCGAGAGAGTGTCATTAAAAGCGATATAAGCAATACGGTTGTGAAGAAAATTATAGATAAACCTGATGTACGATATGGGAAATGTCAGACAGATTAGTTTAGATATCAGAGCTGCATGCCATACCTTATCGAATGCCTTTTCGTGGTCGAAGAGCACTAGACAAGATGAAAATTGTGTATTAAACTGATTGGTAATAATATTAGAGAGACGAAGTAACTGATCATTGATACTAAAACTAGGGCGTAAACGAGCCTGATGTAGAGGGATTATATTACGTTTTGTTAGATAGGAATGAAGTTGTCGAACAGGGTTCTTTCAAGAAGTTGGCAATACACAGAAGTAAGTTGAATAGGCCGGTAAGAAGAAACAGTAGTTGGTGGTTTCTGTGGTTTTAGAAACATCAGTGTTTTGGAAGTCTTCCACTCACGAGAAACAAAGCCTGTCCGAAGGATGAATGTCTAAATGAGAGCAAGAAGGTAAAGCAACTGATAAGGCGCTTCTTTAATATGTCGGTAATTAATACCATCGAAACCAGGTGCAGTATTTTTCTTGTTCTGGACAGTTCGAGTTATATCCGTTACTGTAATTGGTTTTGTAAGAGCAGTCTTCTGCGAGAGAGTGCGATAGATGTCAGGTTGGAGACGAAAAGTGTCGAAATTAAGTTTCTCAACCGGATGAAGACGCTGAGAGTATGCAGGTAGTAACGGAGTAAAGATTCCCTGGAGATAGCCTATGTTGAAAAAGCGTCGGCTTTATCCTTGTCACCTTGTAGTGGGGAATCTTGATCTATTGACGGATATAAGTACGAGTGGATTGTCCTGCGAGCTGATGGAAACGCTTCCAGTATTGTGTTGGATGATCTATTTCGGCTAAGGAATTACAGCTTTTATCCAATTACGTATTTAAGAGCTTTAACGTAATTGGTGACGGTGCGTTGAAGTTGACGATGATGACGAAGAGCTTCTTCGTTTCTGGTATGGATATATTCTTTGTAAAGGGCTCTGGAACGTCGTATGAAAGGTTTGTATTGCGGAGGTAACGGAGGGCGGCATGGAGAAGTAAGCTTGGTAGTAGGGATGTGTTTATTCCCGCCATTTTGAATTGCTATGTTGAAATTATCTGGTATAGTATAAAGTGTTTCTTCAGTTCCTTGAGTAGGAGTTTCCACCTACGCAGTAGCTATATCAGATCTATAAGCGACCCAGTTTGCTTTATCGAAACGCAGATTACGTCGAGCAGTACGACTGGATAGAATTTGAGATTTTAAACACGTGATTGTTAACTTAATTGTTAAATGATCGCTACCCAGATTCCCCAGAACTGTAACATTACAGCGATTATGAAGGGAGGCGGAGATAATCACAATGTCTGGGATGGTTTGTGAGATGGGTCGTGTGTGCATTGGAAGTTGATGAATGATGCCTGTCGTGTTTGTTCCAATGAAGTTAATTGAACTGTTGTTTCTCTCGCTCTGACCTACTATGAATGTTAATATCTGCCATAATGATATAATTAAGAAAGTTATTGGAGATATAATGAAAGAAGTTAAGTGGGTTATGGTGACCTGGACGTATATAAATAGTTGCAAGAGTGAAATACAGTTGGCGAAAATAGGTCGTGACTATAAGATATTCCGGAAGATGAAATGTGAGGAAATGTTGTCGGATGGCAAGAGTAACAGGATAGCCAATAGCTACGCCGCCATTTGCGCATTGTGCTGGAACAGTGTTATCGTGACGTACAAATTGACACTGTGGTATTTTACAGCTTTGTAAGATATGTTTCATTCAATAGAAATGCGTTAGCTTTTTCTTCAAGAAGAAGATGCTCGAACAAAAGCTTGTGCGTTAGTAGCGATCGAATATTAAGAAATATAAACACAAGTTCCATGATCACTTTATGCTTAGACTGATGTTTCGAGGGGGGCAGCGTGGAAATAGACAGATTGTCCGGAGTATGTAGCTTGAGGTTAATATGAAGAACATTTCGGGCAGCATATTGGATTTGTTGAAGAACACATGGCCTATCAAATGGGTGTATGTTTTGAAGAACCATGGTTATGAAGGAGAGTAGCTGAACCACAGTTACCGTTTGTTGCGTTTGTGTAGGAGGCATTTGAGTTTGCTGTGTTGTATGAAGCCGAACTGGAACAACTAGACTTGGTTTTGTTGTGTCAGGTGCTGGGCGTGATTTACATTTAAAGCTGTGTGTCGGGTGACTCTCAGGACAGGCAGAACAAACAGGTTGCGTTTTCAAATTTGTACACTGATTAGTAGCATGGGGACCGGAGCAATAACCACATTTCGAGACGCTCTTACAAGTAGCTGTAGTATGGTCGTTATATTTTTGACACCTCTCACACCGAATTGGTAAGGGCTGTGTAGTTCGAGAAGGTTCTATACGGTGGCGTTTCTTAAGGATTAGAGATGAGTCGTTCGTGAATGATTCGATCCAAAAGATCAAATGTTTTAGGTGAACGGAATGAATGAATGTCAAAAAAAAGAACTGATTAATTTGGCTGAATCATTCGGAGTTCAAAGTGTTGGGCTCTGTAAGGAATGAAAAGATCGAGTTTTCACAAGCAATAGAATGGAATGAGAGCAACAGAAATTTTCGCGCATGCGTATAAAGCATAGCAAATTGTACTCACTTCCTGTGTGTTTTCCTCCGGAAAACCTATGTACAATGTCCTCTTGCAAACTCCGTCCGGACATTTTTCTAGCTCATGGATGGGTCGAGGCTCCAGGGATAGCGGTTAGCGTGAAATATCACTACACTGAGACATCATTCCCGATGAGTGAAGCATTCTGTATTGTTCTCTTTTCATACCTTTTGTTTCATTCATATTTTTTTAAAACAATACTTAAGATACGAGTAAAATGATAGGACGTAGTGACAGTATATATACCGTAGGTAGGTATATATATGAATATTATATACCGTATTGGGAGTGGCATTTACTCCTCCGTTCTCACACTCTGCTATGGTTCTGATCTGATCTTAAACAGTATGTTTTATTCTTAAAATTTGCTCTATTCATATGAAAGTCGCAAACCAAATTCTAATTTGAGATCAACTAACACTCAACAGACTGTCTACAATTTGAGATCGACTTAGTTGACAATACACTCTCAAAAATTGATTCAATACAACCATACGAACCCTGAATATGAGTGAATATCTAGTCAGTACAAGGTTAGGTTAGGAGCATCGTTAGCTTCTTAATTCTCGGGTCATATGGGTTTTGAAAATATAATCACTAAACACATATTTGCTTATTCCTTTCCCGCACCAAGATATTTTCAGAGCCATTCTATGCACACTTTATTGTGATCCAGTGTTAGTGTAATGCGCTCGTCAAATTGAAGAGACGCTGTGTTGAAGCAATAGCTTATTATAACCTTTATTAAATATTTTTGTCTTAGTTTCCGTACAACTGTATATTTGTTTAAAAAAAATTGGGGGAACGTGATCACCCAGACGGGTTGGGTTTTCTTGTTTTCGCTCACTTCATTTCACCATTTCATTCATTCTCAACATTATCGTTTGATTTAGTTTATACGATGAAAAAATAATGGAACATAAAACTTTAAGATTCATATCATTTCACGTTTATTCAAAGTCTCCTCGCGCTAAACCTTGTAAAATCATCACAATAGTATTAAATATATGTTGATGTCTAGAATGGAAGAAAGTAGAAACGCTTTCAAAGTCTTGACTGGTAGACCCATAGGAAAACGACCATTAGGAAGACCTAGGCGCAGATGGGAGGACAATATTAAGATGGATCTCGCAGAGATAGGAATACAAAGTAGAAACTGGATGCAATTAGCTAAGGATAGAAGTCAGTGGAGAGCTTTTGTGAACGCGGCACTGAACCTCCGGGTTAAGTAGGCCATAGAGTTAGTTAGTTAGTTAGTTAGTTATATGTTGATGTGTCAACTCCCTCTTTTTCTCTATCTCGAAGATCAGTATCTTTTCCAGTTAAGAATAAAATAGAACATATTTTAGAATATAATAGAATAAAATAGAAATCTTGCAGTTTAACGTTCCACGTTTATGTCCATTAGCCTAAGGAAAACGAATGATTAAGGGAAGTAAATGATGATGGAAGAATAGGTGGAATGAGAGTGTGGGAGGAAAGGGAGTACCCCAACAAAACCCACGGACATCATGATGTACATTACAAACTAACTTAGCAGTGGATCAAACCAGGGACCCCACGCACCTGAGGCAAGAGCTTGAAAATAAATTTTTATAACTGCTCGTATCCCGTGAAAATCTTATGAAGTATATTTCAACAAAATATTTTCTCGAAAAACTTAAGTTGGCAGAAAAAACGTGGAGATTGCAACATCTTTGTCTCAAGCCCTAATATGAAACCAGAATGCAAAAATAACAACAATGGAAGTAGATCAAAAGCATATTATTGAAACTTCATAATTGCACTGAAGTTTACGAGTTCCCGAGCCACTCCACTCACAACAATACAACGCAGTCCGTGTCACTCGGCAAAGATGATACACGAGATTGCATTTCCTCACAAGGAATTTATGAAGTTGCGCAGAAAAGAAGTGCAGTAGCCCAAGCGATTCATATGATCGAATAATTCCCGCTCAATTCATATGATCCAATAATTCATTTGCGCAAAAGAGATGCGCGAAAACCTAACTGATTCAATGAGCGAATCATTCCCAACCAATTCACTTGCGCGAAAGGAATGCGCGGACGACCAATTCATATGAACGAATTAAATGATCGAATGATTTTAGTGCATCAAAGTAAATGAATCGATTCTTCAAAATGAATCGTTTTGTCCATCACTACACTTGAGAGCCAAGGACCTAAATTGTCCATTAATGGCCGCTCAAAAAAATTACCAAAAACTTTCTAAATCAACCAACGTCTTTCGACGTTCTTTCATAGCTAGTCAACATTATGATCACACAATTTCGTTATCTTACAACATCCAAAAAAGTAATCCAACTTACACATCATTAGAGATGTGTCGTTCGCGAACGAGCAGTTCCTTTGGAATGAATCCTTTCTGAGAACGAATGGAACGAATCCTTGAAAGGAATCAAACTCATTTTGAAAGGAACGAGTATGCACTGCAAAGCAGTATGTGTATCGCCTTTGGCAAATGGAAGAAACACTAGACGTAGACGACACTGGCTGAACATCTTCGGTTGAACACTTCCGTTTTGCTGCGAAAGTTAACGAAATTCCCTTCTACAAAGCTATAAAGGAAAGGACGACCATTCCTTCCTCTCGCCCCGCCATCTCCTAAACAAAACAGAGTGGCGTGAACGAAGGAATCATGGAATCAAATTTTCCTTCGTTTTCTCTACATTGTCGTACAAACTACTACGAAAAACGAGGAACGAGGGGCTTCCCAAATATTCTAAAGTGGATGTGGAACGAAAGAATCAAAAAATGCAGTCAAAACTGGCAGTGAACGAAAGAACTCAGGAAAGGGAATCATATTGGCCTTGTTTTTGAGTGGCGAATATATACTTCTGATTTACCACGAAGTTCAGATTTAATTATGACCGGGCCAAAGGATATTAATTTTTTCGATTAAGTTTAGAAATTCTGCTTTCGGAATGCTTGCGGCCTTTTGAGTCTGAGTTAAATTTAATATATTACAAAATTTATTTGAATATAATTAGTTTTCATGCGTTATGATGTAACTTTTAATGATGTAATCAAAAGGTCACTGGGAAAGTAAATAACACCTTTCTTCCTCTGAACTCTAACTGTGAATTAGTCCAGTGTTGAATTCAGACATGCTCAAGGGGGCTCAGCCCCCTTGAATATCTATTTATAGTGCATACCTAGAATATAGTGTATAGCTAGTATATATCTAAAATATCTATTTCCCCTTCTTGTACAAAAATCTGAATTCAACATTGAATCAGTCGTATACAATTACTCATATGTTCGTTGCAGCACAACAGTGTAATAATCATAAACAAAAGAAAGGAAAGCTTTAGTTTAACGTCCCACGATTATGACAACAGAATGCTAAAGTAGACAGATGAAATTGCAAGTGAATGATGATGAAAGAAAGCGTGGAAGGAGAAAGTGGGAGGAAACCCACGAGCAACGATGTTGTCCACCACGAACTTACTTGGGCGGGATCGAATCCGCGACCCTTCGCACCAAAGGTAAGTGCTCTACCACTGAGCCACTGCGCCTCCAATAATCATAAACAGTCCATTCACAAGTAGTAAATACAGTTTTAGACAACGTAACAGTTGTCATGCAAAGATAGTTTTCTGATAATTAGATATTTGTGTTACATAGTACAATCATTGTCTCATTTCGAATATCTGTGTTGGGAAAATACATGAAAAGATTGAATTGCTTTATAGGCCCTGACAAGAATTTTGCGAGAGAGTGGGGTGAGATGAATTTTCGCCGGGGGACCGAGAAGAATTTTTGCGTGGGGGTTGATTCTTAAGTTCTGCCACTGTTTCCTTGGTATTACAAGTAAGATAAAAAAGAATGACAACCCATTCTCATAGTTCATTTACCTTGAAGAACTTTATTGTACTCGTTCCTTGTTTCCAATGTTCATTTTTTTTGTTACTGTTTTCTTTATTTGGGTCCGTGCCCCCCAAAAGAGAGAAAGAGGAAGAGAAGGTAGGTACGGGTAGATAGACGGAAATTTTATGTTTCTTCAAACAATACCAATATGGATTGAAGTTTTTACTCTTGACCTTGACGCACAGGTTCGTCTCTTTTGTTTCCTGAATGAGGACAAACTAGAGAACAAGAGCTTTGTTCCAAACCAGAACTCTCCCTTGCCACACCAGTAGAAACAGATGAGATAGCATTTTTTTTTTATTTTTACAACTTTCTGGAAGCTTCAAATGTATTGGTTCCACCACAACCCAAGGTTCCCGAGTTTTCACGATATACAACAGAAGAAATGAACGAACATGTGTTGCTTGCATCTCCGATGGAATCAAAGTATTCATGTAGAAAGGTACGACTCGTTCCATGGAGTCGTTTATTTTTTAAGAGTTCTTCTAGTGAACGGAATCAAAGGAGTCGATTCCATAAAAGGAATCAAACTTCCCATTTCTACACCAGTGATGCTAGGTCCTTAAGTTAAAACTTCCCTCACAAATGCTCAAAAATTCCCTTTTTAATATAAAATTTCCCTAATTTCAGTTCACTATATATATAACATTGTTTAAAGAGAACATTATTGCGTAACTATGGATTATTTCATGTCTCCACAACATACATTTGTGCTTTTGATCTTCTGTTATTACTTAAATGTTATCTTGATTAATGACATCCTCAAGCCAGCACGCGGAAGGCTTCAAAGAAAAAAAATAACTTGTTGGTTTGTAGGATTCTGGAAAGAATGACACCGTCTTTCGTCATAATAGCTCAATATCCCTTCACATTATCTTATATTCGTAAAATCTTCCCTTTTTCCTTCCTTAAAAAGATCTTTGCTAAATCTCCCTCCGCCGCGGGAAATTTCCCTAAAACTAGCATCACTGCTCTACACATCATTCACTTGAGAGAATTAGAGCCAAGGACTTATATTGCCCATTAATGACCCTTCAAAAAATTAACAACTCAGTTTGAAAATCGATTCATGGAACGTCTATTGACTTTTTTTTTTTTTTTTTAGAGGGTAGTGGTTGCAGCTAACATTTTATTTCTATATACGGAAGTATGAGGGCATCTTATTATGGGTGGAACAAACTTTATTTTTGGGAAATTTGAATAAACATTAGTTGTATGTAATCTGCCACTAGAGGGTTTCGCCCTCTCTCTTGGCCTGGGGTTTGAGATCATCAATTATTCTTTATTCATATTATGGTCGGTCAAGGAGCTGTGAAAGAAATATTTATTTTATTCATTAACAAAATCAAAATACAAAGAGTATATCAAAAAAGATTAATTTTATATATCAATATCATAAACAAAACGAAATATGAAAACAAAATGTTATTAAACAAAACAATATTAAACAAGTATGAAACTATTAAACAAAGGTGCGAGTGCAGAAAAATAACATAAGTGTAAAAAAGTGATAATAGAAGTAAAGCAGAATAAAATTTTGTGAAATGTATAGAAGGTACTGTTGAAAGAGATTATAGTACAAATTTATGACAAATGAATGTTGATGAGTGAGGTGCTCTGGACGTCACAACACAGTAGATGGATGTTAGAACAGACAAATGCATATTAATCTTCTGTCCTGGGGCGGCTCAGGACTGATGAAAGACATATGGATAGCCCTTATTAGTGGTGTGGAGAAACAGTGCTATGATGGGAAAAGATGAGGAATGTGCTGCTGGATAAGTTGGTGACGAAAGAATGCTGTGTGATGATGATCTGCTGGAATATTGCGGAGATATATTGTAACCAGGACGCTGAGTGGTGTATAACAGTATTCATATGCGGATTCTTGCTGTAAGTCTGTAAATAGTGTATCAAGAAATATATCCTTACGATTCTGGAGATTCTTGGCTATAAATTTCTCACGCAAGTTGGCAATGTGGTGAACGAGCGGAGGAAAGTCAATTTTATCATATACGTCAGTGTTGTGATAAGGAAGTTTGATCCGATATGCTAAACGAATGGCGTGTCGCTCTAGAATCTCAAGTCTGTTGTAGAATTTTTGTGGGGCTGAACACCAAGCTACGTGACCAAAAGTAAGGACACTCCTCATGAATGCTTTGTAAGTATTAAGTAATAATTTAGAGTTCAGTCCCCAGTTCTGACCGACAAGGCGACGAAGAAGTTGTAATCTGTTTTTAGCCTTCGTAACATTTTTTTGTAACTGAGGTGTCCATCGCAACTTATCATCAAAGATGGTACCTAAGTATGTAACAGTTTTAGAGGGGTGAAGAAGGTGATCGTCTACTCGTATCTGTAACAAATTAGGATTACGCCTAACTTTACTACGACACTTTGTTGGTAGAATAACTAGTGTCTGAGTTTTGTCTTCGTTTACTGATAGTCGCCATTTACGACACCATTGCAGAAAAGCTGTAATCGTAGTCTGCAAGTGTACGTTAATATGTTGTATTGTTTTGCCTAGTGTTAGAAAGGCTGTATCGTCAGCATATTGGAACAGGTAAGTATTCGGCGCTGGAGATGGCAAATCTGAAGCATACAAGATGTACAAAAGAGGCGATAAGCTAGAACGTTGCGGTACCCCCGTGTGTGGAAATACTGGATGGGATAGAGAGTTATTGACGCTGACATAGGCAATACGGTTAAGTATGAACGAATAAATAACTCTGAGGTATGAGAGAGGAAGACTCAATTTAAACAATTTATAAAATAATCCGTAGTGCCAAATCCGATCGAATGCCTTTTCAAGGTCCATCAGTATGAGACAAGACGGAAGAGATTTATTGTAGTGGTTGGTTATGATGGTAGTTAGGCGAAGTAACTGATCATTTATACTGTAATAGGGTCTAAATCCAGCCTGATGAAGTGGTAAAAGTTGATGATCAATGATATAGGGGTGTAGACGTAAGACCAGTATTTTTTCAAAGACTTTCCCAAGTGTGGACGTTAGTTGGATGGGACGATATGATTGCACAGAATGTGCTGGTTTGTTCGGTTTCAAAAACATACAGACTTTGGATACCTTCCAATCGGAAGGATAGTAACCTGTTCGAAGTATAAATGTATATATTGTAGCCAGAAAAATGAAAAAGTTGGCCGAACATTCTTTCAGAAGTCTGTACGATATTTGGTCAAAGCCGGGGGCAGTGCTACGTTTCCGTTTAATGACGGATAGAATATCACCAGAAGTGATTTCCTGAGTTAAAGGATTATTGCTGTCTAACTTGTGATGGATGGAAGGCTGTAATAGCTGGTTTATTGTTCCTTCGGAAACTTTGGGACTGCTGCGGTGAATACAGGTAGGAGGTGTAAAGACAGATTGGAGATGACCGGCGAAAGCTTCTGCTTTCTCAATGTCCGTATATAAGGTTGATCATTCTGTATAACGGGATAAGATGAACTTACTTTTTTCCCAGTTAGAAGGTGAAATTTTTTCCAATATTTCGTTGGATGTGACTCTGTGTTCAGTTGATTACAGGTTTTGCTCCAGGTAATCCGCTTGTGAGCAACAATATAATTATGCACCGCCCTTTGCCACCTACGAGCTTGCGTTAGGTATTCCGGGTTTCGTGTTTTTTCGTATTCTCGAAAGTAATAGCGAGATTTGCGTACGAGGGCCAAATATTGAGGAGGTAACATTGGCTGATATGTTTTACCTCGATACTGAGGTATATGTTGGTCAGCGCTATTTCTTATAGCCTCTACAATGCTTTGTACGGTACCTTCAAGCTCTGATTCAGTAGTAGGTGGTTCTAAAGGAGCAAGAGCGACATCTATATCAGAGCGATATTGATCCCAGTTCGCTTTGTCGTACAGCTTGATAGTTCTTAAAACTGGTTCTGATTGTTGTCTTTTATGGTTAACAATCACTTTTATTGGAAGGTGGTCGCTGCCATTACAATCCAGAATCTGTATGATGCATTTATCGACAATTGAAACAGTACTAATAACAACGTCAGGGGTCGTCTGACTGCTTGGTCGCGTATGTTTAGGTAGTTGATAAACATGTCCATGCAAATTAAGTGATATATGATCGTGAAACTGTTCTTTATCTTGTACAGAGCGACTATGAATATTAATGTCGGCTAATATTATGAGATGTCTAAATTGATGAAATAAGTAAGTGAAAAATGCAAGAGGAATGACGTTGCCGGGACGAACGTAGATTGTAGCCACTGTTAGTGCAAGATTTGGAAGGTAAACTGTTGTCACTAGGTGCTCTGGTAATTGATAATGCAGTGCAATAGAGTGGTTTCTATGAGTGATTTTATTACGTATTCCGATTGCAGCTCCGCCTTGAGCTCTTGCGTTGTGGTCTGGGTAATCACAGCGAAGAAAGTAATATCGAGGAAAACGAATATATGTAGTTGGTTTGAGCGCTGTTTCATTCAGAAGAAAGATGTCTATATTCTCCTCAAGTAGTAATTGCTCAAACAGTATGCGATGTGACGGTAGGGAGCGAATGTTCATGAAAAGAAGTGCAAGAGCCATAATTGTATAAAACATTATGAAATTAGACTGCGGTGTCTCTCGGTACAATGTGGAAATGAACATAGGGCCCAGAATATGTAGCATACAGATTAACTTGAAAGATAGCTGAGGCTGCTGCAATAACGTGATCCAGAATAAGTTGGAGTTGGAAAGGAAATATATTTTGAAGGATAAGCGTAATGTAACGGAGAAAGTTTTCAACAATTAATGGAGTTGTAATGGATTGTGACACTGGTACTGTTGAGTCTGTAGTCCGTAGTGGGAGAGTCATCTCAGGGTGTTCTGGATTTGCTGCTGGTTTAGCTTTACATTTATAGCTATATGTCGGATGCGTGCCACTGGAACAAGTAGAACAGTGCGGGGCCTTTCCCGTATTTGGACAATCTTTGGCTTCGTGAGTGCCAGTACAATATCCGCATTTCGCAACATTTGGACATTTTGCAGTAATATGTCGATTATAAACTTGACACCGTTCACACCGAATTGGCAGAGGGTGATTGGTACGAGATGGTTCTACTCAGTGACGACGCCAGCTTTAAGTTCTTAGGGGGGCAAAGGAGGGGCAGATACATTTTCGGGGGGGGGGCGGCTATTTGCCATACCAAAAATGACATATTTATTACGTTTGACTTATTTTACATTACATTGTGTATTTCGTTGCTGTTTTCATATTAGACTTATATGATTATGAATTAAACTTATCTCAAGTAAAATTTGTAACTAACAAATAAGTAACGTCTGCACATGAAATATTTTTCAATGAAATTTTTGAAGCCTAAACATAAACTGAATTACTTTTGCGTATGCTATACAAGTAAAACATTCGTCTAGTACTATATGCTATGTATATATCTTCTCTCTCTCTCTCTCTCTCTATATATATATATATATATATATATATATATATATATATATATATATATATATATAGAGAGAGAGAGAGAGAGAGAGAGAGAATTTACGAGGAGCTGCTGAAAATGTAGTCCAATCCAGAAGGAGTGTAGGTACTAGGTAGAAAAGTGAAATTAGTTTAGAAAAACATATCTCTGTATGTACAAATACAAATTTTCATATTAATAATGAAATTCTTATTGTTTCTCAGGCCTCTGAAGTGATTATGTGTGCCCAAACAGATAATTTCACAAACATCCAGATCCTAACTGTTATAACATTTTCGTTACATCAAGGAAAGTCACCGAAGTAAATTAATTAGGAAATCAGTGAAACACCACGGGACTCTCCACCGTTATATAGAGTGGTGAAGAAGTAAGTGGGTTAGTATAAACGTGGCGATTTCTCAACAAATTATGCTTTACATCCAGGGTGATTAAAAGCAATGACTCTTCCCGAAATCATGGATGCAATTTGTGACATTATTCTTGAAAATTGCACCATTTCAGCAAGTGGTGGATATAGCCCGGGGCCGGAGGGCCTAGGCCACCCCAGTTTCTGAGTGACAAAAATAATTTAAGCTACTATTTATATAGTTTTTAAATTGTATAGTAAACTCGCGATATACTTATTATAGTCTGAGGTCTGGCTGCACCCCGCTTTCTCACTTCTTACCTTCTCAGCAAAACTTGTGTCAGAGATGGTGAGCATTTCTTTTGAACGCGTCGGTAGCATAATTCAGAATGGCTTGGGTATGTGCAAGTTCTCGGCATATTGGGTTCCCAAAAAAATCTATCAGGAGAAAAAAAGAGTGACGGCATTAAAAGAAGTCTTCCAATTTGACCGTAATGCTGATCAATTTCGCTCACGAATAGTAACCATGGACGAAATATTGTTGTGCCACTATGATCCTGAAACGAAACAACAGTCAATGGAGTAGTAGCACTCATTTCTCCCTCGCCCCAAGAAGTACAAGACACAGAAGTAAGTTGAGAAACGGTTTGCAATATTCTTCTCTGATAAGTATGGAGTGGTACTCATAGACTACCTCCGCAAGGGTCAGATATTTAATCCAGAATCTCTACATTACTTACAAAACTGGAAGAAAAATTCAAAGTTCAACGCCGTGGAAAATGAAAAGAAGGGAATTCTGTTCCTTCAGGAGAATACACCTGTCCATCAAGCCCCTGCGAACATAACTGACATTGCATAATCTAGGATTTCAGTGTCTAGATCATCATTCTTTTCCGCAGATTTAGCTCCGTCTAACTATTACGTGTACATATTTCCCAAACTTAAATAACACTTGAAAGGACGCCATTTTAGATTTGATAGAGGTAGTGCTACGAACAGTGGTGCGAGGAAATTTTCAGATTTTTTAACTTTTCTGCAAAAACTGGAGCACTGTACAAGATAGTATATTGACTCTCGGGGGAAGTGTAGAAGAAGTAAAATTTCACCATTCTACGTGCACTCCTTCTGGATTGGGCTACGAATTTTTCAACACTTCCTAGTCAATATGGTAGACGTCACGTCTGTACTTTGAAACAAAATAAGTAAGGGAGCACTAGTATAAACCAATTACTAACTAATGATCAGCACTCTGACAATACGTTTTATTGGGAATCAATTTAATTCCATAAATTTATTATTATCATTTGCAGGAAGGGAAAACACCACTCTTTTTATCCCCTTCAAAAAATTAAGCCCTGGTAGTTGCAAACTAAGCTGTTATAAGCACAGAAGAATGTGCTCTTTCTCTCTGAATATTGAAAGCCGAGAAGAATGTCTCAGAAAAAAGAAGAATAGAACCTTTAAATAAAACAAAATATGAAACTGAAAACTTAAAACCTGGACAAATACAAACAAGTTACGTAACTGGTTTTACCTATCTTTTGTTTCTAATCTAAGTTTATCCAATAAGAAGAAAACAAATCAACGAAATCTAGTATTGTTCGCTGGGCACAATAATTAAAAATCATAAGAAAGAAATATAACTAAAATTTACCTCAAAAGGTGCTAAATTAGAAAACAGAAATATGCGTGCATATCCAGACGCTCAAAGAAGAAAGCTTGAGGACTAATCTGTCACATAGTAAATGCATGGAAAGTAGACTACAATTTGAAAATGAGATTGGTTATGATACTGATATAAAATACTACATGTAAAATGTTTAAAGATTGTAGGAGTCTGGGGGGGCAGTCTAGGTGGCAGTCAGGGGGGCAGAAGTAGCTACTAGGGGGGCGCTCGCCCCCCTTGCCCCCCCTCTGGCGTCGTCACTGGTTCTACTCTGTGACGCTTTTTGTATATAAATGCGCCCTCTTGCAACAGAATATCAATGGCTGATTGAGAAGTGGTCAAAACTCGTACCATATAGGTTGCGCCGTTATTGTTTCTAATTCGGATACATTTTGAAACTTCAATTCCCTCAGCTTTTAATTCTTCAAGCACTTCCTCATCAGTTATTTCCGGTAAGACACCTCGAATAACTACTGACATCATAGGAGTTCTAGGAGGTGGAGGATTTTGTTTGACTCTATCCGGCAGTTTAGATAACTGGGCAGCTTTACCGAAAATTTCATAACTCGCCTTATTACGAAGTGTTGTACCGAAATTTTCATCTTCAGACTTAATAATAACACCACCCCTGGTGAAAACAATTTGGTGAATACTGGCTCGTGGTAGGTATTTAATGATTTGATTAAATATGTGACGAGTATTACTGTATTTAGGATCGAAATTGGTTAGAAGAAATGAGTAAAGTTTCGGTCGTGCAAGTGTGGCTGCATATGACTGTTGCATAGCAACAGTGGACGTAGTAGGATTGGATGCGGTAGTCTGCATCGGTTCTGGATCTTCTGGACGTTTGACAAAGGTAGGAGAACGAGACCGGGATCTTTTCTCAACAGACTCTAAACTACCCTCCGAGAGCTGTCGGCTACGCCGATTACTTCGGGGATATCGTTTGGCATCCGCCACTGGTTTAGGTGTAGGTCCTTGAACTAATCCCGGTAGCTTATGCATGGTGCGATAAAGAATATGCACCGCATAAGTTAGGGTTTATACGAGTAAAGAACAGCAAGTTCGGATGTGTGGTACGATCCACGGAGATCAACAGGAGTTGGTCAGGATATGAATACCACAATGACCTTCAAAAATCTAAGTATAACCCTCCAGAAGATGAGAATCTTCTGTCAGTCTCCTATGTAGAGTATCTCTACTTTCCTCCCAAGTACGTCTGCAATACTTGTTCACTGCTTAGTACAGTAACCAACTACAAGAGGAGTTAGGTTAGAAGTATGATGTCACGGTAATTTTTTTTCAAGGTTAAGCCGATCAAAGGGTTACGCCCTTTCTTCGGGACGAGGATTATAGGTATGGGGAATTTTCTTTATTTATTGGGGGGCATTGAGGATTTGGAGCATTATGTTATTTTACTTCATTCTTATTTGTGGGCATCTTTTTTATTATTATTATTATTTAATTTTTTTTATTTTTATTTTTTATTTATTTATTTATTTATTTATTTATTTATTTTTTATGAGAGATGAGGTGAAGTGCAGGTTGACGTCACAAACACGAGGGTATATGTTAGTATGGACGAGTGAATGGTTATCTTCTGCCCTGGGGCGTCACAGGGCTGATGTAGACAGATGAAGCCCGCTGCTAGCAACATTGATGGAACACTAGTGCAGAGATGGATAAATGCATGGACTAAGATGAGGTGGATGATAGATGGCAAAGTCGGCCTTTTGAGGGTCATCGTCGTCTAAAGTGGTATGGTATAGAGAGAGAAGATGTTGTAGAGGAGTGGATTGGTGACGTGGGGGCGTATCATGTATTATGTCCTGTTGAAAGGTGTCTAGAAATATCGGATTTCCTTCTGCAATGACTTTTGTAATATATTTAGTGCGAAGTGTTTCTAAGTGCGGAAGTATGGTTGGAAAGTTGATTCGGCGATAGAGGTCGGCAGTCGGTGCTGGTAGTTTGATACGATAAGCAAGTCGGAGAGCATGTCGTTCAGAGATGGCGAGTCTATTATATAGTTCATCAGGGGCAGAGATCCAGCAGATATGGCCATGTGTGAGAGCAGGTCGGAGGAATACTTTATAGGTCGTAATGACGGTGTCGGTATGTAACCCCCAGGTTGTGCCCACTAGCCGTCGGAGGAGGTTTAAGCGGTTCGTTGCCTGTGATCGAATCTTTTGTAGGTGGGGTTTCCAACTGAGTTTAGAATCAAATATAATCCCAAGGTAGGTAACTTGTGATGATGGGCGGATGAAAGTGCCATTTACATGAATGTGAAGAAGTGAAGGATTGCGATGGATACGTGAGCGGCAACGAGGTGGGAGAAAAATAAGAGCTTGTGTTTTGAGAGAATTGATGGTGAGGCGCCATTTTGAACACCAGGATGTAAAGGCGTCAATTGCCTGCTGAAGTGTTGTGTTGATGTTTTGAACAGTAATAGATGTGGCAAGAAAAGCGGTATCATCTGCATATTGGTATACTGAGATATTTGGTGGGAGAGGGGGCATGTCGGCGACATATAAAATATATAGAAGAGGTGAAAGGACAGATCCCTGAGGGACGCCACAGTGAAGAAAGATCGGATAGGAAAGGGATTGGTTGATATTAATATAAGTCATACGATTGGAAAGGAAAGAAAATATACATCGGATGTAGGAGATAGGAAGATTGAAAGAGTGAAGTTTTGCGATGAGGCCGGCATGCCAAACTTTGTCGAAAGCCTTCTCCAGATCGAAAAGTAACAGACAAGATGGTTTTGAGGTATTATAATGATTTGTTATAGCAGTGGTGAGGCGCAGAAGCTGGTCAGAGATACTAATATGTGGGCGAAAGCCGGCTTGATGTAGAGGGATGAGATTATGGTCGGAAAGATGAGTATGCAGACGGCTGACTAGAAGCCGTTCAAAGATTTTGCTAAGGACTGATGTTAATTGTATTGGTCGGTATGATGAGAGTGCAGTAGGAGGTTTGTTTGGTTTGATGAAAAGGAGAGTTTTTGAGATTTTCCATTAGGGAGGGTAAAATCCGGTGCGAAGAATGAAGTTGTAGATGGTTGCGAGAAGTGAAAAGAGGATTGGAGGAGATGATTTGATGAGTTTATAGGTAATGTAATCAAGGCCGGGGGCCGTGTTTCGTTTTGATCGGATGGCGGAAGAGATATCGTCAGGAGTTATGAGATCGTTAAGAGGAGAAGCGGTAAGTTGGTGATGAAGATTGGGTTGGAGTTGAGGAGCGTGCGGATTTGCAAGATGTGCAACACGACGGGTGAGAGTTGGATGAAGAGGTTCGGCGGTTGGGGTAAAAATATCTTGAAAGAAAGAGGCGAAAGCATTTGCTTTGTCAGAATCAGTTTGAAGAGAGTGGTTATGGGAGATGATAGGGTATGAAGTATGACGGTTTTTGCCAGTTAACTGATGGAATTTTTGCCAGAATTTGGTAGGGTGCGAGGTAGTGGATAGTGTGTTGCAGACTGAGATCCAACGTTTTCGTCTATAGGCATCTAGGTAATTGTGGAGCATACGATTCCATCGACGATGATGTTCTAATGATATAGGATTACGTGTACGTTGGAAGTCACGGAAAGAGCGTCTAGAAGCAGCAACGATAGATCGATATTGTGGAGGTATTGGAGGTTTGTGCGGATGACGTGTACGAAGAGGGATGTTGTTTTGGGTGGCTGTTTCAAGGGATGTTGTGATTTTGTCCACAAGGTTATAGAGTTCTTCTTCACTAGTGGGCTCCTGTAAATTTTGTAATGAAGTTGTGAGATCGGTTTGAAAATTAGCCCATTTTGAACGAGTGTAGTCAAAGAAGTGAATTGGCGGGGGTTGTGTTTTGGGATGTGCAGTGATAATAAGATCAAGGAGTATCGGAGCATGATCGCTGCCGAAAGGTGGTAGAACTCGGAGATTGTGAATAGTCAGAGAAGGAGTACTGATAACTATGTCGGGTGAAGTATTACTTATTGGGCGTGATGGTGATGGTAGATGATGGTAGTCGATGGCTAGAATATTAGAAACATAGTTGTGAAAATGTTGTTTTTCTGTCTGTGGACGACTATGAATATTGATGTCTGCCATGATTATATAATGTCTGAACGTATTGTCGATGTATTGAAAAAATTCGTAGGGAATAGGGTGGCCTGGTCTGACATATATGGTGCAGAGAGTAATGATTTTTGTGCGAAGATACAATGTGACTATGGAATATTCTGGGAGATCATGTGGTTTTGGGAAAGTATGAGGCCGCACAGGAATAGTATGATAGGTTCCAATTGCTGTGCCACCATTCGCTCGTTGATAGGGTCTAGGACAGTCATGACGTTGTAATTGAAAATGAGGAATGCGGAAGAAAGGGTGAATATTCTGAAGAATAAGCGTCGTGAAGCGGAGCAAGTCTTCTGCTGTAATGGGTTCTCGTAAGGAATTAACGGGTGGTGTAGCGGAATCGGTCGTGCGGATTGGAACGGATAGTTCAGGTTTATCAGTTGGTGGGGCAGGTTTTTGATGACATTTGTAGCTATATTTTGGGTGCTGTTGATGGCAGGTGTTGCATAGAGGTGGTTTTTTGAGGTTAGGACAGTTGATAGTGGTATGGTCCTCATTGCAGTGTCCACAGCGAGGTGAGTTTGGACAGTTTTTAGTCAAGTGAGAAGCATATGTTTGACAGCGTTCACAGCGGATAGGAAGTGGTGGTGAAGTGCGGGATGGTTCTACTCTGTGTCGTCTGCGATAGTTATAGGCTCCATTTTGAAGCAGATCGTCTATTGTTTCTTTGGATGCTGTGAGGACTCGAACAAGATAGGTGGGGCCTGACTGACACTTGATACGAATTCATTTATGTATTTCGTAACATTCGAGTCGTAATTCGTCAAGGATTTCTTCGTCAGAATAGGCCGGTGGAACGCCTTTTATTACTGCTGAGAACATGGGCTGACGTCTAGGTGGTGGTGGTTGCTTTTTTCTGGTTGATGAGAGAGCTTGAATGTTGGCTTTGTCGCCAAAAATGTGAAAGCCTGCTTTGTTTCGGATTGTAGTAGCGAAGTTTTGGTCTGGAGATTTGATGATGATTCCGTTTCGACTGAAGACTATTTCTGATACATCGGCTCTTGGATAGTATTTCATCAGTTGAATTAGGATATGTTTTGGATTGGAGTATTTGGTGTCAGCATTGGTCAGAAGAAAATTGAAAAGTGGTGGAGGTTGGTTTGAAGCAATGTCCATATTGTGATCATCTATGTCACTATCGGATGCTTGACTGCAAGGAGATCGTGTTCGAGTTTCTTTCTTCTTACTTTGTGACTGAAGCGAATCACCTGATCGCTTTTGAGGATTGGGACCCGTTTTGGGTTTGGCCCCCTAGCACTTCATCGAGTTCAGAGGGGACACACCCACGGATCTCGAAGACTGAGGTAGGGCCGAAGCCAGTACAATGTGTTAGATATAAGCAGAATGAGAAGATAAGAACAACGATCAAACACAGATGTTCAAGTGATGTGAGATGATAATGGAATCCACCCTCCAGCACTGAAAAGCACTGTCAATCCCAATGAGAGTGTATGCGTGCTAATCTCAATTGTGCGTATGCTACACAATATCCTCGGTGGCACGTTAACACTTCCCAGTTAGGCTAGGCTTAGAGCAAAATACAGCTTGTGACGTATGGTACGTCAAGCTGGTGAAAGTATGTCACGGTAATGTTGTAGTTTTGTGGGCGGAAAAAGCTCTCACGAAGAAGATGAAAGTGACGATGAAATTAGGTTCAAAAGCGTCCTCAATCGAGAGGAAGCCCAGGATTTATTATTAACTACTGTAGGAAATATATCTTTCTCAATACAGAAGTTAAGATAGCAATAATAGTTTGTGTTATTAGCTAGAATCATTTGGCTTTATTGAGTTTACAAAGCTGCTCCCATCTAGTGTAAATTTTGCAAGTAATAAAAGTAGTATCCTTGCGTTTAAATGAAAGGAAATTGTGGTTTATGGACTTAAAAAAAAACAAATATAATCAATCTTTCTGTCAGCAATTATGACTTGAATAATTAATAATGAAACCAACTTCAAATACATGAAACATAGTGGATCCCGAAAAAAGTCTACGTTAGTTCTTTAGATCCTGTTTCACCTGCACCTTCCAGCAGTATTTTCTCCTTACCAATCATCGGTGACTTAAAAGAATGGGTACGATCTTGTTCGGAAAACAACAGTATCACATTTCGGAGAATTAACACTGGTTAATTGAACAAAACGATGTTAAAATATTATTAAAGTACTACCATTTTCTAATTCTTTGATTTGCTGGCGAAAAACACTAAGACTGTAACGAGCCATCTTTCTCCGGGAATGAGGCCTCTCGAAAAATGGACTCGTTTAGAATTGGAAAAAGAAGAGAAAAATATTGAGAATAATTATGTACTTTAAATGATTTATTCAGGCTATATTGTTAAAAGAAATGGTTAATTTAAATCTATTTTGTTTCTCCCTTTAAATTTATAAAAAAAAGAAAAGAAAAGAAAAGCAAGAGTTAAAATCTAGAACGATACACTTGCTCAAATGGTTGTAACTGCTGGAGAAAGAAAAAAAGAAGTTGTTGGGAGTGGGCGTGGTAACCGCATGAGTGAAGTTATGAGACAACGCAGCACCTTGTGCTCGCTGACTTGTAGCTTTGTTTCTAAACAGGAATGATCTGGATTGTTTTGATCGCTTCAGTTTCGTACGTAGCTCGATGTGCCTGTTTCGTAGTGGAATGAATTGGAAAGGACGTGACTATTTGATTGTTAATGCCAGTGATTATAAGTGGAAGATTAATAAGTGCAATAGATTATGTGAAGTTTTATTCGCAATTTTATTTGTGTGTGATATATTTAGTGAATTTTTTGCTGCTCGGGCATTTTCTTGCTTTGGGGCCGGAACTGCGAGCCTGGTAGTTCAGTCGGAGTCCACTTTAAGTTTGAAGCAAAGCGGTTAATATTTTTCCTAAAGTTTTGTGCCGAGTTCCTTTCGGTATTGGCAGTGAAAATTAAGGCTAAGTTCTTATAATTTTTGATGGCCCGTAATAAATTTGCTTGAAATTACATTGTGTAACAGATGTCGTTTTCTCACCATTTTGATTAGTAATTTTCCTTCACTGCTGGTCGATATTTTAATCTGTACCAGTTAGAATTTACGTAGAAATTCTTGGATTCACGCTGCACTGTGTGGTAGATGATATTTTTGTCTTATATATATATATATATATATATATATATATATATATATATATATATATATATATATATATATATACAGAGACTCACTTTAATATTCGGCCACCACATTGTATTGGCGTTTTATCTTATATTATGATCTACAGTAAAGTTGAGTGATAATATTGTTTATGCTATGTGAAACCTCTATATTTTCTGCACTTTTTTTTACAAAAATTAAACCATAAAATTTTAACTCTAACGTACAAAAATCAGAATACTTCTTCTCAAACACAAAAGTTATAATCACTTTAATATTCGGCCACCACATAATGTGGAACTTTCTTGTCGCCTTCTTCGATACAAGAAAAATGTTTTAATACCTAGTTGGATACCCTTTATTGCGTATCACCCCCTTCAAGTGATTTTGCATATTTCCAGTTATTTTTGCGGTATATTCAGGAGCAATATTGGCCCATTCTTCTGTTAACCTTCTCTCAAGTTCCTCCTTTGATGTTACCACCACTTTCCGAACTCTAGTATCGAGTTCATCCCACAAATTTTCAATGGGATTGAGGTCCGGATTTTGGGGTGGAGTTTCGATAACTTTGAAGCAGTTGTACAGAGCTCACTCACGTACAACATGCGCCTTATGTTTTGGATCGTTGTCGTGATAAAATTTAAAAGTCTCGTGGATTCCAAATTTGTGAGCACTCTTGTGTAAAGTCTCTTTTAGAATGCTGAGGTATTGTTCTCTTGTTATTTTAGTATTTATAAACCTGAGTTCATCCACACCGACAGAAGATATGCACCCCCAAATCATATGTTACCACCACCGTATTAGACTGTTCCTTAGTTCCTTATTCAGTTTCCTTAGTTCTTCATTAGCCTTTCGCCACACTAGAACCCTGCTATCTGACTTAAAATTGTTGAATTTGCTTTCCTCAGCAACAATAACATCTTTCAATCATCCTGGTTCCATTTGCACGTAGATTTTAGCGAACTGAAACCGTTTCTTTCTGCTCACTTTGTTGACAAATGGTTTCTTTCTAGCTACCTTTCCGTGGTATCCTTCGTTTCTCAGTACTTTCCGAACAATCTCTGGGTGTATATCCTTTCCACATCCTTGCAACAATTCCGCTGCAATCTTCGGTGCACTTAATTATCGGTTTTTCTTAACTTTTCTCACACACGCACGTGCGTCTCGTTTATTTAGCTTGCTAGGGCAACCCTTTTGCTTCACGGATTTTATCCTGTCTTCGTTCTTATAACGTCGCAAGATATCACCGACTGTACTTCGTGGTTTATTCAAGAGACGGGCAATATGCATATTGGGATACCCCTTTTATGACGAAAAATGACCAGCTGGCGCTGCTCAAACATTGTGTTACAACTTTTTCGCCCCATTGGAAGTGTTATACTGCAAAGCCAATGCCCATTCACACTTTCTAACACGAAGACGAGAAATGAGTTATACATACGACGTTCCTTCCCCCAATCGTATTGTCTTGTAAACTGGAGATACAGCAATAAGATCATCAAGTCACTTTAGTGGCCGAATATTAAAGTCAGTCTCTGTATATATATATATATATATATATATATATATATATATATATATATTGGACAAACAACCGAAATATTATGGGCTGGCATTATACACCCAAATTGTCATTTGATATAGTTCAGGAGGTACAGACGTGAGAGAATGGAGGGAGCTTGTGGCAGCCGATAGCTCAAGGTAATCTAAAGAAATTGAGCAAAATTATTAGGTGAGTGAAAATTTGCTCTAGAAATTAGTAGTATGTGTGTCACGTTTACTTGTGTGTCTTGTGTGGTTGTGGTACTTGGCTCCATGGTCGAATTGATTTTCTCCCGACTTAATTCCTGTTCCTTCAACTACCACGGACATAATTTTGATTTTTAATCGAATGGATAAATTAAACGAACGGTTAACTGCGTTAATTGGCTAATTCCGGATTACTTAAGAAATCCAATATTTACAAATTATTTCCTTTTCAGCTGGTGACGATTTATATATTTTGATATCGTATAGAATTGTTTTTTGCGAATTGATAATTACACTGAATTTTTCTACTCTCCAGCAGTCTATGAATCATGATTTTGAAAGTATTAATTAGAGCAGTATTATTTGAAATATGAGACAAAATTTTAATGAAATGGTTGCATTTGATGGAATCAATCAAACCTTTGTAGACAGATAAATTAGAGTTTATATTGTTTGCTGGTTGTTCACTGAATTTTTGACATAAGTAAAAGCGCGCTAATCTAAATTTGAATGAGAGGAATTTGACTTAATTGCTGATTAACTTCATATTTGAATTCAGTAATTTGAATCGACTAGCTTTATTCTTGGATTTGACTGTTAAATATTTAATTGAAGAAATTTGGATATGTGAATTTAATCTAGATTGCTGAGAATTCAGAACTATTCAATTGAAATTTGTTAGGTTGCTAATCATAAATGATTCAGAAATGCCGAATTCTAGATAATTTAACTTTCAGCACTATTAATGCTTTTGCAAATTTTTGTCGTCGGTTCTATTAATTATATATTCTTGTTTTAAGAGTGTATTTGCGTTGTTCTAACGTAACAGCACATATACACCACCATCAAGTTGATTTTAATAAATTATTGAAAAATTGAAGTTTTGTGTTTCACTTGCATATGTATGGTTTATCCCTGCTTAAGAGTATAATTTTGTGTTTTGGTTGGAAATATTGGATCAGTTGGTGCGTTTTGTTAGAAACAAGACAATTCTGTCAATCCTGCAAGTCTCTCCTGCCGGGCTTTAGTTATCGGAACTCGAATTGACAGTTATTATTATTATTATTAAATTTCAAGGAAATATAGATTTCCTTTATAAGCACACATAATGGACATAAGGATTAATTTTTAACTTATGGAGATGGTCTCTGGTAGACAGTGTAGCTCTTTGTGGACAGAAGTATACAATGACTCAAAAACGTTGTCGAAAGAAATAAACGAATAAAAAATGGAGTGGCTCTAAACCGTGATCTTCAGTGTGAGAATTCAGTTATGCTACCCATAAGCCCACGACGGCTACTGGTAGGTGAATTTTAATTTAGTGATTTTCACCGAACTCTCCCGTGCTGCCCTGGTTGTTTGATGCATATTATATTTAATTCACAATGATATTCTACGGTTTTTATGCTAAAAATATTTTGATATGAGAAGTGTGTGATATTCGTTTGGAAACCACTCCGTTTGGAATATTCTTTAGAGAACTACTGAAAAAAATATTCCAACAACTTTTGAATCAGTGTACACTTTTTTGTAGTTGAATTTAGAATGGTCCATTTTGGAAATACTTTCGTCATATACCATTACTTGTTCTCGTGTACTTTGAAATCTATGAATCATAACTAGAGCAATCAATTTTCTCAAATAACTCACAACGTTTAAAATGCCATTATGTGATAGGAATATGCTTTGTTAGCCATTATGTGGTCATTTTATATTCATAAGAAGATGGTGTAATATAAGTTGATATAAGTTGAACAAAAAAATGCATAATGAATTGGGAGCACAGCATTAATTACAACATTGGCGATAATACGCTCTGAATAGACTCTATAGTGTTTACAATGATTCCAAAATTTCTAGAGATTTCTTGGACACATTTCGAAGTCATTTAAATTTACCTTAAAGTTTACTCTTGTCAAGGTTCTTTTCTCCCGAACATTTACTGTGCCAAAATTCCATTATATATGTTCATTCAATTTAAAGTTATTTGAAACCCAGCTTAGATTATGCAAAACCCATTTATAAGGACTGGATTAAAAATTAAGAAAAATGAGCAGTGCTTAGGGCATCAATGGAAAAGGTGCACGACAGAAATTCCCCATCCCCGAAATTGCCATATTTCATAGGGGTATGATGAGATGTTGCAACTTGTGCAGCTGAACCGGTTTTACAAGCAAAACCCACGTCGAAGGAAAGAGAATTACATAGAGATACAACAGGACTCAGAGGCCACACACCTCCAGACCTCCTGACCTCCAGACATGCATGTTTCAGAATCCTGCTGTACTCACACTACAATTTTTATAGAGGAAGTATGGCTACGGGTATATAGTTTGAAGTACTGACCAACCACCTCGATAAAAATTGTTGCGGAAGTACTACAACATTCTGAAACATGGATATTTGAATGGGACATTTGCTAACTGAAGTGTTGACCCGACTACGGTAGGTCCCAAAGTATTGGAGCTATGGTCCTTTAAAGTTCATATCTTCATGTTTACGGCATTCTATTCCGAAATTACGGATTTCTGCTCCCACGTTGGTCTTTACTTTTTGTCTTTTATATATATATATATATATAGATATAGATATATATGTGTGTGTGTATGTAAAGCACCAAAATGTTCTAAGTGCTTAGGAATTCTCAGGGTTTTAATCCGTCCCAGCATTTTAGAGTTAGGAATCATTCCTGATAAGAGCAATCGAACATACGCCCCGGTTCCCAACTTGACAAAAAGTATTACAGTATATGTCTCAAATACAGCTATAAATGCCTTAAGTAAATAAGATTTTGTCGAGGAAGAAATTAATATTTCATTAAATGCGGAAACACAAAATAAAAGTATGGCTATGTGTTTTTAAGTTAAAATAATCCAGTGTTGCCAACCATTTCATCAGAGATTATCGTACATACCACGTTGAACATATCGTACTTCTTGAATCTAGTAAGAATATTATCTTTTTAATATAATATCTCGTGAGCAACTACGTAGTATAAGAATCTGTATAGAATTTGAGATAGAGTTCAATTTCTTAACGATTGTGAGACTTATCTGTTTCAAGTCGTTACTAGTTTCCCCGGTGGAATAACTAACATATGTGGAACCACGTTTCATTGCGAATGGTATTATTTACGTCAGATACAAACCTTATTAATGGTTTACCTTCCACTTTAAAAATCGAATCACGTCCCATATAGCTTTGTTGTTGAAATGGGACATTAATTTCAATAAAGCAACCATTGAAGCCGCTACTAATAACATACATATGAAGGCAGGATTTTGATATGTGTAAATACATAAAGAACACATAGTAACTGTCTTCAATAATTTTTTATGTACAATATACCATAAACGTAAAAATATTCTAATTACTGCTGTATAATTTCACTTTATATTTCCCGCTCCAAGGCCTCCAATGGTCTTAATCCGGCCCTGTATATTTTCTATACGGAAAAAAACGGTGCTGTAAAATGTAAATTATTATTTAATTTCTACTTTTGGTATCATTTGAGATTTCAATTTAGCACAATACCTCAATATTAACAAAAGTATAAAGCAGGGGTGTTTTCGCAACATCTGGCAATGCTGGCAATGCTTGTTTGGGATAAGGTGACTGTATTGCCGGTACTCGACGTGTTATCGTTCTTTGTTCCCTTACTCCCGTATGCGAGGAGTGCGTGACGTGTTCCTTTCTGTTCATATACTGCTACTTACGATACGAGGCGGAGTGCTCAGTAAGAAATTCACCTCCAAGGGCCCACCGGGAAATTACCTGGTTTCCCGCCTTGTCTACGGCCCTGGTGACCGCCAACATGATTAGAAATTTGGTGGAGGCTGCAGTGTCTATGCAACGTTCTCTGAAGATGTCCATTCGTAAGCAGTCACAGGAATTGGGTGTTCCGTATTCGACAGTACAAAAACTTATGAATAACCATTTGCAGTTAAGGGCATTTAAATCTTCTCTTGTAAATGAAATTAGTGACAGTGACATGCAAAACATCAAAACTCTTGTGGGTGACTGCTTGATGTCTTCACAACACGACCCGCTCGGGAGAGTAATACTCCCGGAAGTACGTTTTTTTCGCTCGCTATTCTAGCCAGCTGTTTTACGCGCTATCTTAGCCAGTTGTTTTAAATTGATCACAAAATTTATATCATGGAGTACAAGGGGAACAAAACAAGTCCTATAACATGGTGTACAAGAGGAACAAAGCGAGCCCTGCGGGACTTCTAACCCGTTCCTACTACTACTACTACTTATCTGCACAAAAGTAAGTACATCACTTTTTAGAGTATTATTTTCATATTATTTTAATTTAAAAATGTTATAAAAATGTAAAAAAAATAACTTTCCTCTCCTGAGCTACTCCTTTCACAACTGGGTCATTCCATATCAAGTCACCTAATTTTAAAATATGACCGTGCTTCAATGTCTTGGATCTGTTCATTATTTTTTCATACATAAATACCAATGAAATTGTGCTAAATTATTTTTTCCCGATTTTCTGGATGAGAAATGGGCCGGGGAGAAGTTTTTGAAAAATGTGAATTTGGTGGCAATTTCATTTTCCAAACATCATCATGAAACCAAAATTACCATAACTTCCTTATTTTCAAGTTATTGGGCTCATCCAAGTGTGAAATGATAGCCTAATGTTCGCTCTTTCAGCAGATGCTAGAAAAATCTTGCAAAAGGCTACACTGTCGATTATTAATGGACATATAAATCAAGTTTTAGGGGGTTTCATTACAAATGGTGTCATTGGTCATAAGTTACAACTATGAATCTTTTGAAGCGGTTTTTTATAGAATCATTTTAGCACACATATGATATGGCTAAAAAATGAAAAGTGTTTCTGGTATTTTGTTATTATTATTATTATTATTATTATTATTCGTATTTTAAATGTTCAGAAATGTACAGTTTTAGTGTTGTTGACTGATCACTAAGTTCCTCTGAAGTAGGGATGGCCAATTCTGCAATTTTTACTGTCCATATTCCGGAAAGTAAAATCTGGAAAACTTCAGAATTCTGAAAATGTCGGGAATTCGCAAAATGTCCGATTTCGATAAATTCCGGAAAACGAAAAAATCCGATTTCGGAGAACTTTCAGAATTTTTCTTAATTCCGGATTTTTGGGCATTCTGGAATTTTGGCGAATTCCGAAAATTGAGATTTCCGATTCCGAAAAATTTTGGACATTCTTAGTTTGAAGTGATAACTGTCACACTTCAATTTTTTTTTTCAAATAATCATCTTAGTAAATATTAATCATGCGTCAAAATAAAACTGGTGTACTTTGTAGTTTTGGTTTTATCATAATATTATTTTCTTGTACTTTAATTATGCCTTTGTTTTTCCCCAATTGAACCATTGCTTACAACTATCAAGCTTTTGTAACTTTTTTATATTATTAATTTGCATTTACTTGGTAACATTAAATAACAAGAGGTATAGCTTTTTTGTAACAATTTTGTGGTTTTAGGAATGGAAAATATAGCCCTAGGCCTAACAATGTAAGGGGTTTAGTGATTATTACAAAACCTATCAACAAAAATAAGAAATAAGAGACTAATGCACTACTATGAGCAAAATAAACGACGCGTCTCTTTATTTTGAAGTTTTTTGAAAATATCTCCGTTTTCTTTATATGTTCGAAATTTCGGAAGGTTTCCCCAGCAGGAAACGTTAATAACAAACCCGTTTTTAATATTTGTGTTAGATATTAGCTTAAAATAAATAAATTAGAAGCAAAAAACATTAAATCGACCGAAATTACAAGAATTACCAACTCTCCTAAAGTGGGAAATTTTCAAGAAAGCAAGGGAATTCTGCAGTTCAACACAAAGCAGCGACATCTATGTCATTGAGAGAAATGTGGATTAAATCTACAAACGAAACTTTTAACGAAACATTTCTAATATGTCTTATTACGTGCATTATCTCCAAACTCCAAATATATGAATCTATGCCAACTATTAACGTATAGATAGAGCAAATAGTTGAAATTACCTATGGAAAAGGACGAATTTGTAGCACAATCGTAATGAAAAATCTTTTTACTGTAGAAAAGGTTTAGTTTATGTAAGAGAACAAATAGCTCAGTTAGTTAAAGCAAGAAGTCTGTATACCGGAGGTAGCTGGTTCGAATCATCATAGAAGTGCAACTGTAATTTTCATTAGTATGGTTATTTCATTTATTGTTTTTTTTATGTGGGAAAGAATCAAATTGTAACATATGTGCAAAACTCATGACGATACCAAAAAAGAAAAAAATGTCGTTGTCTCACTTGTATTAGTGTCCCTAATTTTTGTTTGCAAACAATTTCGTAATTATTTTCCCTGTGCTGACTGCTCACAATATGCTCGCTGGTGTATAACGAATGTTTTCCAGTAAACGTTAATTCTAATTTGGAGAATTTTATAAAGTTTCACAATGTTTGTCATTAGATAGTCTTCTATCTACTTGTTTGGACATTTTGATAACAGATTTTCCTATTAAAGGTTTAATTTTCCTTATATATATTTAATTACGGAAAAGTTTTACAATGTATTTGTTTTGAATTGAAATTGTATTGAGAAAATGAAATGAAATCTTTGAGTTTTACGTCCCATGGTTATGCCGGTTAGGCTAAAGGAGACGGTGATGATGAGTAATGAATGAAAAGGTGGAATGAAGAAAGTGGGATGAAACGGGAGAACCCCGAGAAAACCCACGCACACCGTGTTTGTCCACCACAAAGTTCACTTGGCGGAGGCTGGGATCGAACCCGGGACCCCTAGCACCAGAAGCGAGAAATTGTTTTGAATTTACCACATGAGGTAAGTAGCCCGAAGGAGGAGAACTGAAGTAGCTGGTATTCTACATAAAAGCAACCTATTGTAGAGTGAGGATGATTCTTACCTTCAGCACATAATCTTTACTTTAGAGAGTCAGATAGAGAAAAATCCTGTTTTTTCGCCCCTACCACCACCCATCTTAAACCTCTACTAAACCATGGTTCATCTTACACAATTTCGGTGCTCCAAAGACATTAATATAATAATAATAATCATAATAATAATAATAATAATAATAATATAATAATCCTGAATACCTCTGTATGCTATCCTTACCTAATGTAGTAACCTTAGACATCTTAGATTAAAATGCTTTCTTTAGTAATAATTTGAGCAACCATGTGGGAGGAGGTACGACTTTTTTTTGCCCCACAGACAAGGACAACGTTACTGACAAACAGGGACAACATTAAGTAATTTCTGATAAGCAGGGCAGACAAAATGAATAAGAAATATATTTATAGCATTCTCTCCCCCTTCATGATTGGAATATCACGTAGCATTTTTTATTCTACCGAAGATGGTCCTGTGCGGTTAGGGGTAGGTAACTTAGGAAATACCTAATATATAGCGCCTCTTGATTGTAATATTACCGCTTCTTTATTTGTTCGAGGGAGCTCGTACCCAACCAAGGGTGACAAAAAGAATAGGAGAAGTGTCTATTGATTCTAATGGCTGATCCAGCACGGACTCCTTGGAGGAAGGGGTGAAGTGAAAGATTCTTTTGATGATGTGAAGCTGTCACAAATTACCACTTAACTAAACTAAACATAATAGTGTGGTTAACCGGAACCCAGTCAGTTCAAATTGATGTATAAGTTTAATTTTTGACTTCATATTAAAGTTTTGGTTCCAAATGAGAATTTCAGTCCGAGTGGTCAACGATCAAATCTCGGGTGCTCTTCGGTGTAGAGGCTTTGACCCCCTTATGGGAAAGCCCCCGCCAAGTTAACTTTGTGGTAAACAAACCCCGTGTGCGTGGGTTTCCTCGGGGTTCTCACGTTTCCTCCCACTTTCTTCATTTCACAATTTCATTCATTACTCATCACCACCGTCTCCTTTAACCTAACCAGCATAATCGTGGGACATGGAACTCGAAGATTTCATTTCATTTTCCCCTTATGGGAAAAGGCAAAAATATTAAAATTCTTAAAACTTTTCGTCTATTTTAAAGGAATTTTTCGCTTCATACTAAAGTGTTTGTTCCAAATGACAATTTCAGTCCGAGTAGACAATGATCAAATCTCGGGGAGCTCTGCAATGTAGGAAAAATAATGACGTCTATATCGTGATCTTGTTGGTGACATCACGAGATATGACCTAAATATAGCACAAAGTAAATGGCAGGTGCTGTTGGGGCTCGTAGCTGAGTGAGCTAGCGCAACATGCTAGTAAGAAAAATTCCTTTTGTCGTGGGTTCAAACCCTGCCTAAGGAGACTTATTTTTATTATTTTCAAAAAAATTATAACACTTCTTTCGTTAAAAAATATTTAAAATAAATTCAAAAAATGGTTTAACGATTATTTTTTAAAATTTTCATTAAACTTCTTTCATTAACATCAGTTTGCCCTTGTACTATACAGATCCATAGCAAAATTAGTAGTAAAAGTAGTAGTAGTAATAGTAGTAGGAACCGGTTAGAATGCAATTCAGCATTCATTTGTTTCCGTGCGATGTTGCCAAACGTAACTCGTTTACAATGCCGTCTGGCTAGACCTTTGTGTGTTTCGAAAATATGCTTGTGTTCGGGATGAGGTTCCAAGGTTCAGCATTGACTAGAAGTTTTTGCTATTAATATCCCTTCTAATAATATTGGCATTGGACAAAAGTTAGACTGTGTTGAAGTTGTTTGCTCCTAATTTAGTTATTTTACTTTATTATTTAACGAATATATTGAAAATATATTTGTCAGCAGGCACGTATGCAGGAATTCATTTCGGGAGGGGTCCAAAGCTATCTGGGGGGTACGACTTCAATATTAGGATAAATTATAAAATTTTAAAAAATTACCCCAAAAATTAGGTTAAATTTACAGAAAATTTGGGATTTCAGAGGGGGGTCCGGACCCCCTGAACCCACCCCTAAATGCGTCCTTGTTTATCAGTAACGTTTCCT
Source organism: Thermobia domestica (assembly GCF_964235325.1). Classification (NCBI taxonomy): domain Eukaryota; kingdom Metazoa; phylum Arthropoda; class Insecta; order Zygentoma; family Lepismatidae; genus Thermobia; species Thermobia domestica. The sequence continues at coordinate 301,254,473 of NC_137457.1, read as the reverse complement.
CATTTTGAAACCCTCAGAAACTTCGAATATATAAATGAAAACGAGTTATTTTCGATAAAGTATCATTTCAAGGAGACGCGACATTTTTATTGCACATGGTGGTATCCAACCTTAACAAGGGCAAGAATTCAGTATCACGGTTCTCTTCCATTGCGTTCTATCGAAAGGTTAGGTTTGTAAAATATTACTCCTAAGAACAAAGTGATTGCCAGAGAACCGTGATACTGAACAGAACTCCACAGAAATGTATGCTGAACTTTCGTTTATAGCTACCCTTTGGTGTTTTTTGCCCTCAAGGTCAATCGAGTGATAACTCAGTTCAGTCCCTGTCCTTAAGCCGTGTTCGTATTACTTCGAACAGGTTTGAAGTATTTGTTTTCCAACCACAATAAGAACAAACAATCAGGGCAAATCATAGCATACAATACATTTAAGCAAGTATATTTGTCTGGAAATTATTACACACATTACCCGAAGACTCTTAATATATGAATCTATAATTTATTTCTATAGATAAAGCAAACAGTGAAAATTATCTATCGAAAGAATAAATTAACAGCACGACCATAATGAAAAGCATGCCTCGTAATGTAACAGACTTTTCCGCGTAAGAAATCGAAACTCAGTTGGTCAGAGCAACTAGTCTGTACGAATTATGTTGTTGGTTCGAGCGTAATACGAGTAAGGGTTTTCATTACTATTGTTTTTCTCTTTTTTTTATGTGAGGGAAAATCAAATTGTGACATCGCGATATCAAATGTATTTGGTTAGGTAACTTTGTCTTAGCTAAACTTTAAATATCAGTAACCGTCGAAATTATTTCGCTAACCGATCAGTTACTGAACATTTCAAACATGTCAAACCAGTGACATAACATGAAGGTTAACCTCTCGTCCGCAGCCCTTAGTCCGTACTTTCAGGAGCGGACCAAGGGCCGGGCCATCCGGGCGACTGCCCGAGGCGCCAGTCAGAGGAGCGGCAAAACGAGCCTCAAAAAGTAAATTTTATAATGTGTTTTCTACTGGCTTTTTTGGTTTATATTGTTGTAAAGAAGCGGCAATTACATAACCTTTTTCCATTTCACCATGGAAGAAGAGAGTTTCATAGTACTAAAGAGACTGTGTCGACAAATGGAGAGATGGCATGTAGAATAAAGAGTGGAGGGGGAGTAAGTATTGTTTGTTTCTTTGCTTGAGTTTAGCGTTCCACGGTTATGTCTTAATGGCCAAAGGAGATGTGGATACTGATTATAGTGAAATCCGAACCACGTTTATCGTTCAACAGTAATGCACCGGGAATTGGACCCGGGACCACAGAAGGCAGGCGTGCTAGGCACTAGACCAAGCGGGGGTGGGGGCGGTGTTCATATTGTATATACAAGACCATATTCTTTGTGAAGATTTCCTAGGTAATGAATGTCTTTTTGAAAAATGGTTTAAACTATTAAAAACACTATGATAAAATGTAAAATATATGCTAGTACTAGGGGGTGGTCGCCAAAAAGTCACTTTGCCCGGGTGAAAATTTGGCCTGGTCCATCCCTGCGTACTTTCTATATATTTTTTGGCTTTGCAGCTTGTGCGGTTCCCACGCCACAGAGTTGTAGGGGCGCTATTTACGCCTATGCTTCGAACGTAATTCAATAACTGTTTCAGAAATTCTGTCATCAGCGTGGAAACGGGAAAATATATTTTTCTAATAGTCCCACAGAACTTTCACCCAGAACACCAGATGCAATATTTCAGAATGGGCTCTGGCTAACTATAAGGAGGATCTGATGTTTCCTAAGCAAGTTCCTTTCAGAAAGTTTGCTATTTCTTTAACGGTGATATAAATAAACATACTCATCGTTATTAGCTCGACACCAAACCATCCTGGACAAATCCCTCTAGAGCAACGATCGGCAAAAGTTCATTCTGCCTAATTTTATAAGCGACTCAAGGGTGAAACACTTGTTAACGAAAGCAATGCTGTGTATACACTGCCATGCTTCTGACAAAATATAAAGTGTTTTGTAATCTCTAGACACTTTTTCTATTCTTTTTGTCACCCTTGGTTGTGTAGGGCGCCCTCGAACAAATAAAGAAGCCAAGGGGCGCTACAAATATATTACGTATTTCTTTTGTTACCTAACCATAACCGCCTAGGCTCATCTTCGGTAGAATAAAAAATACTACGTGATATTCCATTCACGGAGGAAAGGGTGCTATAAATATATTTCTTATCCATTTTGTCTGCCCTTCTTGTCAGAAATTAAATACTTTCTTTTGGGAGGGTGCTGAAAAGAGAGGGGCAAAATAAGACGTAGTGCCCCTCCTACATTTTAAATTTTGTTACGTGGTTGCTCAAATTATTACTAAAGAAAGCACTTTAATCTAAGATGTGTAAGGTTACTACATTATGTAAGGGTGGCATATTCAGGAATAATAATAATAATAATAATAATAATAATAATTATTATTATTATTATTATTATTATTATTATTATTATTATTATTATTATTATTATTATTATTACATATGAATGTCTTTGGGGAGCCGAAATTATGTGACACGAATCATTACATGTAGAGCTTTAAGATGAGTGGTCATAGGGAAGGAAAAAACAGGATTTTTCTCTATCTGACTCTGTAACGTAAGGATTATGTGTTAAAGGTAAGAATCATCGTCATTCTACAATTGGTTGCTTTTACGTAGAATATCAGTTACTAGAGTTCTCCTCCTTCGGGCTACTTACCTCATGTGGTAAATTCAAAACAATTCCAATTTAAAACAAATACATTGTAAAACTTTTCCGTAATTAAATATATATAAGGAAAATTAAACATTTAATAGGGAAATCTGTTATCAGGGTGTTCAAAAAAGTAGATAGAAGACTATCTATTGACAAACATTGTGAAACTTTATAAAATTCTCCAAATTAGAATTTACATTTACTGGAAAACATTCGTTATGCACCAGTGAGCATGTAGTGAGTAGTGAGCACAGGGGAAATAGTTACGTAACTGTTTGCAAGCAAAAATTAGGGACACTTATACAAGTGAGACAAAAACATTTTCTTTCTTTTTTGGTATCGTCATGAGTTTTACACATATGTTATAATTTGATTCTTTCCCACATAAAAAAACAATAAATAAAAATAACCATAGTAACAAAAATGACAACTGCTCCCTATGGTATTCGAACCAGCTATCTGCAGTATACAGTATTCTTGCTTAAACCAACTGAGCTATTTGTTTTTAGCTTCTTTATTTCTCTATTTGTTTAATGAAGATGTTATCATACGTAGTTTTCCAGAAAATCGTGAGAAACGATATTTTATGAAGTTAAAATATGCGTCGCTTGTTGCCAGTGTGATGCAATTGATAACTTTTATGCTGGAATAGTCTTATTATTATTATTATTATTATTATTATTATTATTATTATTATTATTATTATTATTATTATTATTATTATTATTATTATCATTATTATTATTATTAATCGTTTATGTACTCTAAAAGAAAAATATGAACCGTTAAGTAGTAGATTTTATCTGTTGTTTTTTGATATCTTCTAACAGTAATAAGAAATTGCTTGTAAATACGCAATGATTATCAAGGACAATGGCATATGAATGCAAGGACTACTCTGCAGACTAGCAATAAACAATAAACAATAACAGATAAACAATAGTCCCCCCCCCAAAAAAAGTAACTAACTTGGGCACGTCAGAATGTTCGCGAGAATATAGGGACGCATCGAGACTAGCAAAAAACGTGGTGTTATTATTATTCAAAGGGCCGTACGATGGAGGCTTTAACGTTAATGTTAATGGCACCAATGAGCACTTACTTGCTCTAACGGTTAACCTCATTTCTGAGATGATTCTTAGAAGTGGGCGTGTTGGCATGCAGTTGGAGTACTAACGATTTGAGTCACTATCGAACACTAACGTAGCACTAGCGACGTTTAAAGTCGAAATTGGAGTCTGACATAAGTGGCTTTTCAACTTCACGGACATTATATTTTCCTTGAATGCGAGAATTTTGCGCCCGGGAAATTTGCGCCCTACCACAAAAATAGGAAAAAATGCGCTCGCAATATATTTGCACTGGGATGTTTGCGCCCTACCCCAAAAAGAGGGGAAAATGCGCCGGTTATATATTTGCTCTGGGATGTTAGCGCCCTACAATTCAACTTATTATTGTATTGTGTAAAGTAACTTCCACTCGCACTTGAACTAGGCTTGCCTCTCATCGTCTCAGTGAGTTACTCCATCCGTTATAATATTCCGAACAAATGAAAAAAATACAATTTTAGTTCACTAAAGGGCAATCCATACAAATACAATTTTTCATTATACTACAAAATTTACAATAAACGTATAAATGACTGATATATAATTATTTATTAATATAATCAAAGAGTATAATTTAATCTACAAAAGGCTGTTTGGCTCTACCCAGATATCTCTGTTCACAATCCTTGCGAGTTGTTTGGCTTTTCAGGACACAAAATATAGAAAAGAAAATGTAAAGTGAATGTAAAATCAGTTCAGTAATATTATCAAGAAAACTATGTACAATGTGTTTACTTGCTGGAATTACACTTCAAACACGCAATTGCGTTCAGTCGTTCTTTCAGGAAAAATGTTCCGGGGGGCACATTTCGTATTCCGGAGGGGGGTCACTGCTGGTACTATTCTATTTATTATTATATTATAGACGTATTATTTTGGTCTCCTCCGAGGGGGCACTCTGAGAGCTCTGGGGAGGCCAGTGTTCCCCCAAAATCATCTCTGGAAGAAGCAGTGATTGCGTTGATCCGTTGTGTTCTTTTGGCTTATATTGAAGTTTATTCTCCCCTTATATAGCCACAATGAAAATAAATCACAAATGGCATGGTTGTGGGGGGAGGATTGTTTATGCTGTAATGTCAGCCCCTCCGAGGAAATGCGTAAGCTCCAATAGGTTCTTTTATTTCGCAGGGCTCAAACTTCCCGGTGGAGGTACATCGCAGGCGCAGGCGCAATTTTCCCTGTTCTTGAGGTAGGGCGCAAATTTCCCAGATGCAAAATTCTCGACACCGTTCGAATGACCTCGAAAGACGATATCTTTTTCAATACTTTTTTTATATTCTTTTACTCGAGATTTCTTCATAGCTTCTTATTAAAATACTTACTAATATATCCTCATTTTATTGTCCTAACCAATCAATATGGGTTTGTTGTCAGTAAAATATTTAGATTGATCGAGCCTCTGGTGTGTAACCACAGTATTTCATATCATGCCCCCATTAGAAATCTTGGCTAAACGAACCAATATATGTTGCCAATAAAATAGTTTAGAATGATTGAGCCCCTGGTAAATAACCACAGTATTTCGTGACAGACCCCCCCGTTCCTATTACCATATTCTAGCTACGTGCCTGACTCAGCTAATTCTCTACATTCTTTACCAAGCACACATTTTCTAAAGCGGAAAATGCTCTCTAAATACATAAGCTCATTATTTTCAGCAGATGCACAAACTGGGTAACATTCTATCTACATGAATGTTATATATGTCGATTACTGGAAACCACTTCTCGCTATCTATTACCATATTTACTAGATAATGATTAACGTTAAAACCGGAAATGGTTGTTTTGTACCGCTTCCGGTTTGAATATTACATTCATCAGGGAACTCGATTCTTAACTATTGACTCTGTACATCACGGCCAAAATTGATTGGTAATCCATCAGATAGTTCTTGAGACTGTTTGTTTCACTGACGGACAGAATGAATATATGGCTATAGAGTTTTGATAAACTAAATTCGTTAATGAGTGATGATGGAACAAATATAAGAAAGGGAACCAAGAGTACCACCGGGAAAATTTTCGAACACAAAATTAGCCATCGAAAACCCACATGTCCTGGGTTAGAATACCATAGATGAAAACTCTACCACTGAGTCATCAATCACCCGCTTATTAGTTTTGTTAACTATTATATTAATATAAATTAATGAATGCCTGCTTATGTTAATTATTGAACAATTACATTGTATACTTCGTAAAGTCAAAAATTATAAATTTGTATTTACTGTACATACAGTGAGCGCAGAAAGTGTTCGTACACCTATGCTATTGAAACGAGAATGCCTGCGAAAAAGAAACAGAAAATTTAAGAAGTGTAATAACACACACAATATGAATAATGAAAACGAAGCTTTATGAATATATCAATAAAGAACCACAAAGACAAGTTTAATGGTCAGAAAGTAAATAAATTCCGTAGAAAATGTATAGAGTAGACGCAAAAAGTGATCGTACACCTGACGTACGAATACGAAACAAAGATACCACAACTGGGGTTCACTAGTATTCACCTGAGTATACACCTCTGTATAGCATGACGAGTAACAGAATGAGTTTAGTTGTGAATAGGAGTGAAAAAACTGCACGGTGGGCTGTCGAAATGGGAAGCAACCGAACAGAAACAAATGAGGAGACAAGAAAAGTAACTATTAAAGTGCATAAGCAGGGTAAGTCTTTGAGAAAGATAGCAAACCTCAGGGGCAGATCCAGAGGGGGGCGATCGGGGCCATCGCCCCCCCCCCACAAGAGGAAACTTTCTTATTTTATATATAAATAAACCCATCCATAACAAGTTTGGAGCTCTTAAAAGTAGCAGTATTACTGCCGACCGCCTCTTCCCCAGAAGTCCGTCCTGGATCCGCCCCTGTATAGAGTAGCCACAATCGAGTATTTTCCGCTGTATATTTGGAGTCGTTGTCTTGCTGAACAATAAATTGTTTTCAAGAACCATCTTCTGCGCACTAGTATGGAGATATTCCTTTAATATGTTAATATACACTTTGTGGATCATCACTCCATCGATAAGATGGAGACGACCCACTCCTGAGGCACTCATACAACCCCAGACGAGCACGGACCCTCCTCCGTGTCTTACTTTAGGGACGAGATTTTGAGGATTCATCTTTGTATTCACCTTGCGCCATACCATACGCCTCCCATTGGACTCGATAAAATTAAATTTACTTTCGTCCGAAAATATGACCCTATTCCAGAAAGAAGCCTGATCCCTTATCTTTATACTCTTTTTCAAACTTTAGTCTCTTTATACGATTTGTCTTGTTCACCCAGAACATTTTCCTGGCTATCTGACCATGATACCCTGCAAATATTCCTCACTGTACTGGCTGATACTTTAACACCGCGTGTTTCCAGATCCGTTGCCAATTGCACAGCACTACTTTTTGGAACCTTTTTTCTTTCCCTAATAATGTAACGTTTAACTTGTTCACTCAATACTCTTGGTCTTCCAGTTCTTTTTATTATTATTATTATTATTATTATTATTATTATTAAAATTTTTTTTATGGTTTCGCACAGTGATAGAAACATTATACATCGCAATTATTGTTTGTACTGTTGAACGAGGCCTGTCTGCAAGGTTTGCCAGGGGCGGATCCAGGACGGACTTTTGGGGGGGGGCGGTCGGCGGTAATACTGCTACTTTTAAGAGCTCCAAACTTGTTATGGATGGGTTTATTTATATATAAAATAAGAGTTTCCTCTTGTGGGGGGGGGCGATCGCCCCGATCGCCCCCCTCTGGATCCGCCCCTGATCTCTATAATACTTTAAAACAGCTTCGCACACCTCCCCAATCCCCAGACATGAACCCCATAGAACATCTATGATCTGTTCTGGAGACAAGAATCAGAAGGCACAGCTTGTCTACTAAAGAAGGCCTAAGAAAAGCTATTCAAGAAGAATGGGACATAATCAGTCCCGAAGCTACAGAACTACGAACTACTACTGGTGAAATCAATGCCACGAAGACTACAGACAATCATTCGCGCACAGGGTAATCCCACAAAATATTAAATAACGTAATATACTTTATAAGCATTAATTCAAGCATAAGTGTACGGTGACTTTTTGCGTTTACAAAAAAGGAATTCTCTCTTTTCTTCTGAACAAAACAGTGATTGTGTTTCTTTGGCCTTTCTCTTGTATATAGAAATAAAATGTATGAATGTGTAGTCTTAATTCTGGTTATATATATATTTTCCACCTCCCGTTCTCATGCTAGCTGTTTTCAATATAAAGTATGCACGGTGTACGAACACTTTCTGCGCTCACTGTAGGTATATTGACAATAAGCGAATGTTATTAGAATATTTGTTGAGATTTCTTTTCCTTCACTGCCTTTCGCCTGGTTAAAAAGTAGTTTGCAGTGCTTCGGAGCAGCTGCAGGTGGGAACGCGATAATGTTTGAGACATACCGGCGACTTTTTTGTGTGTGAAAATAAGACCTTTCTCATAAAGTAGTAAATAACTGCAGTAGCAATTGTCTACGTAAATGATAAAGACATATCCAACTACAAAAAATTAATACAGTATATATAGCCTATTCATTATTGTGTTTCTCTTTTAACAGCTACTAGCTAAGGATGGCCAATTCCAGAATTTTTACTTTCCGGAATCCGGAAAGTAAAATCGGAAAAATTCCGATTTTTTCTAAATTCCAGATTTTTTCCGAATGTCGGAATTTTTCCGAAATCCGGATTTTTTCTGAATTCCGGATTTTTTCTGAATTCCGGATTTTTTCTGAATTCCGGATTTTTTCCGAAATCCGGATTTTTTTCTGAATTCCGGAATTTTTCCGAAATCCGGAATTTTTCTGAATTCCGGAATTTTTCCGAAATCCGGAATTTTTCCGAATTCCGGAAAGTAAATTTTCCGATTCCGGAAAACAAAATTTCCGGAATCCGGATTCCGGAAAATTTTGGCCATTCCTAGTATAGATTCATATATTTGGAGTTCGCAGATAATGCATGTAATAAGACATATTAGAATTATTTCGTTAAAATTTTCGTTTGTAGATTTAATCCACATTTCTCTCAATGACATAGATGTCGCTGCTTTGTGTTGAACTGCAGAATTCCCTCGCGTTGTTCAAAATTTCCCACTTTAGCAGAGTTGGTAATTCTCGTAATTTCGGTCGATTTAATGTTTTTTGCTTCTAATTTATTTATTTTAAGCTAATATCTAACACAAATATTAAAAACGGGTTTGTTATTAACGTTTCCTGCTGGGGAAACCTTCCGAAATTTCGAACATATAAAGAAAACGGAGGTATTTTCAAAAAAGTTCAAAATAAAGAGACGCGTCATTTATTTTGCTCACAGTTGTACATAGATGAAAACAATTAACATACATACCTGTAATAATTCTCACAATTACACGGATTTCCATACAAAATGTAGTGTCCTATATTTAACAGTTGATTGTTTTCACTAATGGTATGATGCCTTTGAAATTTTTCTTTCAATTGCCTAAGTCCGGGCTGATTGGCTTGTAAGTATCAGACAAGCAGTACTTGATCCAATTTGTTTTGCACATGCCCACATTCATGTTTAGTTACATCTAAATTAAATAAAACCAATTTTGTGACCGAACGTTATAGTAGCGTATGTGAATTCCGGGTAGGTGAAGGCTCATAAATATGCAAATTACTCATATGGGACGCTAAAATTAATACAATACACATTGATCCATGGAGAACTTCATATTTAAACCAGTTTTACAAGAATCCCGATGGGACACTTCGCGAATCTACCCTGTTAGTCTTCATTTCGCTATGTAAATTCCTGTAAACAGCATTATGATCATACAGCATTGTTGTGTTACAATACAACACTGGGATTATTAAATATTAGTACAAAAACGAACTTACACATCTTTTACTTCGGAAAAATTAGAGCCAAGGACTTAAAATTGTCCATTGACGGCCCCTCAAAAAAACTTCTATCCACAACAGAAATTCAACATAATTCCGAGTCAGTCAGTCAGTCAGTCAGTCCTTGTCGTGGCTGTTGTTGAGTAGTGAAGTGACGGGCTTTAGCCCTTGCCTTCCATGGTTGTTGCGGCGTGGCTTGTTTTGAGTGGCGTAACTGTTCTTCGGGGCCGCAACTGTCGCTGGCTCCGTGCTGGTCATCTGGGGTGTTCAGGGGCGAGGCATCCTGTACAAATGTCTTCTTGGTTCTTTGGTGGCGATGTTCTCAATGTGTGGGTATGCAGAACTTCTGACCTGGCGCCAGAAGGAAGCTGATTGTTGTTGTCTGACCTCATTCAGCGTCGCCAAGTTGAGATCTTCATGAAGTTGAGCCACCCTGGTGTCCCACGAGTGTCCTGTGATTGCTCTCGCAGTTTTGTTTTGAACCACTTGCAGCTGGCGGAGATGTGTGTGTGGTACGTGGCCCCAGGCTTGGTGAGCGTACAGCAGTACCGATCTGATGCACATCTTGTAGACGTGAAGCTTGGTTTCATGAGTGATTTGGGGGCTCAGAAAGAGCGGAAGGAGGGCTCGGAAGCGTTGTGTCGCCTTCTTCGCCGTCGTGGAGAGGTGGGGGATGAAGGAAAGTTTCTTGTCGAGGATGACACCGAGGTATTTTGCATGGGGACTGAGTGGGAGGTTGGTTCCTTGTAGGGAGAGGTGGATGGGTCTCTGCTTCCTGTTTTTTGTAAAGTCCACCAGGGTGGTCTTGTTGGGATTTATCTTGATGCGCCAATTCCGTGTCCAGTTTTCCAACATGTGAATGTGTCGCTGCAAATAGACTTCTGCATACCGGTGATTCAGATGGCTGGCAAACAGTGCGGTGTCATCGGCATATGTGGCAGTGGTGGTGTTGGCGGTCTGAGGGATGTCGCTGGTATATACGTTGTAGAGAATGGGGGAGAGGCAGGAACCCTGCGGAACTCCTGCTCGAATACTTCTTGACGTGGTGGTATGGCCTGCATGGTGTACATGAAAACTCCTGTTTTGCAGGTAGTTGTGTAACAGTTTCACGAGGTAGGTTGGGAAACTCGCTTGCATGAGTTTATGAATGAGACCTTCGTGCCACACTTTGTCAAAGGCCTTTTCTATGTCCAAGAAAAGTCCTAAAGTGTGCCCCCGTTCGTTAAATCTGAAAGTGATGTCATCTGCCACTCGCACTAGTTGGACTGTCGTGCCGTGTCCTGGTCGAAAACCAAATTGATGCGGCGGGAGGATGGCCTGGGCTGTGATATGCTGTTGCAGGCGCCGTTGGATGACTCGTTCCACAAGTTTGCTGAGGTGAGATAACAAACTGATCGGGCGGTGGTTTTTGAGTTCTGACCTGTTCCCCAGCGTCTTGGGGATGAGTATGACTCTTGCGTCTTTCCAGGCTGGAGGGAAGTGGCCTGTGTTGAAGATGGCGTTGATCAAACGGCAAAGGAGCACTATGACTTTTCTTGGTGCATGTTTGAGCGCTTGGGGTGGGATGCGATCCGGTCCAGCGGCACGGTGGGTCGGGAGATGCTTTACAATTTCTTCCACTTCTCTTGGGCGTACCAGTGGGGGGTGGTTCAACAGTTGAAGGTGATTGGCAGTGTGGATGGAGTGCTGAACTTCCACCAGCGTCTCGGCGTCAGGTTGTATATCATTCGGTTGAAAAACACCTTCCAGGTAGTCCGCAAAGAGGAGGGCTTGCTCCTCCGGTTTGTACACCAATCCTTGTGGACCTCTGAAAGTTTGCGCACGTGGTGGGCCAGTTGGTCGGGCAAGTGTTCTGACTAGTCGCCAGAAGTCGCGTGAAGGTGTGTCCATCTCCTGTAGGGTGTTATTCCACTTCTGCAGACGCCTGCGTAGCAACCTCTTCTTTATTCGTATGGAAAGGGAGTTCCATACACGCTTGTATTCTGGGTGTCGTGTTCGCTGCCAAAGTTTTCGTGCTGTTCGTTTGAGGTGGATAAGTGCCGATGTGCGGGCCTCTGCCGGGTCTGGTTGCTGCTGGTGAGATGGATTGTTGCTGGTGGTGGTGGTCACATCCATCGCAGTGAGGATGTTGGAAGTTAAGGATGCTACTGCTGCGTTGATGTCTTCGGGGGTGCGTAAAGGGAGACGAGGGTCCACCAACGCTGCCAGAAGGTCCGTATATTGCTGCCAGTTGGTCTGTCGCAGTGTGGGTAGTTGCCTTGCAGGAACATGTGTGCGGAGGGCCACTGTTAGCTTGATGGGGATATGGTCTGAGCTGAGTTCCGGAATGGCAATGGGGCCGTCCGTCAAGGCGATGTTTGCGCTAAGCACCATGTCCAAGATATCGGGCTGACCGCCATTCCGGGGAAAGTGCGTGGGTTCCGTGGGCGCGGAAGGCAGAAAGTCGACGCCACGGAGAGCCTGATAGAGAATGCGGCCATTTCGGTTAGAGGTTCTTGAGTTCCAGTGGGGGTGTTTGCTGTTTAAGTCTCCACCAACCAGCACTCGGTGTCCCAGCCTCCTGAGAAGAGTGAGGTCTGGCGGGTGAAGAGGCCCATTATGAGGTTTGTAGGCGGAGATCAGCTGCAGTGGGCCGTCCGGGGAGTGGACCGTGACTCCTATTGTTTCAAGTGAGGTTAGTGCCGGCGTGGGGAGAGGGTCGTGGGCAATGTGCGACTTTATGAGAATGGCCGTACCACCCATGGGTCCTTGTCGGTCTGAGCGATATGTTGTGTAGTTCCTGACAGTAAATTGCTTGTCGGGCTTTAGGTGAGTTTCGCTGATGAGGGCCACGTCTATTCTTTCTCTGGTGAGGAAATCCTGTAGTTCATCACGTTGGTCGGCTATGCCGGCAGCGTTCCAGCACGCCACTATCAGATTGCGGGTAATAGCAAATTTATTGCGTCCCATCATCCAAAAGGTCTGCGGCTACTTCCAGGACAGTAGTCATTTTGGTGATTGGATCTGTGGCTGCAACTATCTTTCTTAAACCTTTCTTCAGCTTCTCGATAATGGATGTGAGATTCAGTTCCTTGAAGAGATCTAGAAGTTCTTTGATAGAGGCTGCTAGCGAGGGTTCGTTGGCTGGATTGGTTTCTGCAGGTGGAGGCGTGGTCTGTTGGCGAGTGCGGGAGTGCTTGGCGGTGGCATCCGTGGGTCGCACTGGCGGAGTGTTTTTCGGAAGCTTAGCACTGTCACTGGTGGCACTATCACTAGTTTTACTGTCACTGTTCTTATGTGGTTGCTGCGGGGCTGTTTTAGATGGTTGGGGGGTGGTCTTGTTGGCGGGGGTGGACTTGACTTTGGGGGCCGTTGAAGGGCTGGAATCAGTTTGATCTTTCGTGTTGGGTGCTGCAGCAGGTTGTTCGGTGGAGGTGTTGGACTCTTGTTGGTTGGCTGCTCTTCTGCTCTTAGCCGTTTTGATATATTCACATCCTTGGTAGTTGGCGGGGTGATTGCCGCCGCAATTGACACACGACGCTGGCGATTCACGGGTCTTCTTGGGGCATTCAGACGTATGGTGCTGGCCGCTGCATTTTACGCACCGGGCGTCCGCTCGGCACGTCAGTTGGGAGTGACCGAGACGCTGGCAGCGGAAGCACTGTAAGATGTCAGCGCCTTTGTAGGGCTCAACTTCCACCCTATAGCACAGGATATAGCGGAGGTCATAGATTTTTTCCGCTTCCTTCGATTTAGTGAGGTGTACCAGAAAGAGCGGGAAGCGAGGACGCTGCCCGGTGCTGTCAGGTCTGCCTTGAAGCTGGGTCACCGAGATAACCGGGAATTCTTGGTCCACTAGATCTTCGTAAATGTCCTTAGGTTCAGCGTCTATGGGAAGCTTGCGTATGACCACTTTTCATTGGGCGGGATGCTTTGGGAAGTTCCGTGGAATAGGAGTAGCCTTGGCTGGAGCAAAAGGCGTCCAACTTCTCGAAGTCGCGCGGGGTAGTGCATTGAAACTTGACATAGTCGCGACGCTGCTCCAGTTTTGGAGGGGCAGATAGGGTCTTGACTATGGATTTCACGAAGGCAAACCTGTTGGTGATGTTATAGATGTAGATCGGGGGGATCTTCTTGGCTGCTGCTACCGGTGGGGGCGCTGTCGACGTGGAGGCTGCATTTTCATCACCCTGGGCATTGACACTCAGGGGAGAAAACATGTTTCGAAACTGCATTAGGGAGGAGATGGGGCCATCTGTTGGAGGTCGCGCCGTCTTTCTGGGATATTGAAATCCAGGGGGGGGATCTGAGCCCTGGCCTGTGGCGTCGTCCATGTCCACCACCACCACCACGTCATCGATGTTCAGTGTCGAGAGGTCCACTGGGGAGCTGGAACTGGGGTCGCGAGCAGAAGAGGACTCTTCAGGGGGGGATGCTATGGGAACTTTTTGTGCGGTGGGATCAACTGGAGCATACAGCTCCGTGTTCTGGAGGCTGTCTTCTAGCACTTCTTGGCTGCACTTGTCTAGCTTGCTAGCGGGGAGGGGTACTCGCTGGCGGGGGCCGGTGCCGAGTGCTGTGTATCGCAGTCCCTTGAACTTCTTTTTAATTTCCTTTGTCTGGCCCGGGGGGGCTTTCCTGCACTTGTTGGGTGGCGTGGACATTATATGCACTGGTAGAATGTATATTGGTTCAGAATAAGACCGCGTAGTGACGGGTCTAAGTGATAAGGAACTTGAACAATACTCTATTGGTATCGTCGGTAGTAATTTGTTGGTTCCTGTTGTTCTAACACTGGTCACGAGCGTACTAGACCTGCTCGGACTGGCAGAATGTTTCTTTTCGCCTTGTATTCCTGAGTTAAGATAGTCAGTCTTTATGCATATGGGGATCACTATCTTTTAATGCTCAAGCATCCATTTTGTTCGAACGCACCCTGCCGGGTGCTCGTAGCGCACTATACACAACTATACGGTAGAATCCGCTTGTATATGAGAGAGCTAGAGCTGGTTCAGCCAGGCAGGGGAAGGCGCTTTCGTTTTCGTCCGCGCTCTTTAATCACTACGATTTGAGCGTCAGTGCGTGGCGTGGGTGTGGGGAGTGCTTTGTCTCTTGTTGCATGCAGCATACGACATGCACACACGACCTACTGAATATTAACTATGCACTCCACTGCACTACCATAGCACTGAACTAGAGTTAACAAATGGTTCCTGTAATGTTTATGTTAGTAGGGAAAAGTTTATTTTTTACCAAAAGTTTATTTTTCCGTACGAAAAACACGATTTTAAAGGAAATGAAAACGCGCACGACTTGGCCGGTTTACACTAACATCCGGGTTCCAATTCCGAGTCCCTCCTACTACGATTTTTATCCAATTTTCTTTTCAATCATTAACGTTTCTTTGAGAGAATTGACATAGTTTTGATTACCTACTTCAAGCTATCTTAAAGTTCGTTTTTTTCTTTATTTTAATATATATTTTCCTTAACTTCTTTCTTCCCAAGCTGGTAATAGTCAGCTTTTTTAGAGTGAGAGGCTTCCTCCGTCACTGTACAACTCTGCTACCACCTAGTGACTGTGTGGAAAATACCAAAAGCTGTACTATTGTGGAGTGTAATAAAAGCAAACACTCTACGTCCGAGAAGTTGGCTTCCCCCATCGAGGCACTAATGATATCTTCTACTGCAATCGTTAGTGCTTCGTTAGTGCTTCTTAGAACACCAACTCCCAACATTAGTGGTTCAATAGTTTGGACGCTAGAAGCAAAAAACTTTGGGGCGGCCAACTTCACGTTAGGCCACCCCCAGAAAGCACTAAAGATTAAACCTAGTGCAATCGTTAGTGCATCGTTAGTGCTTCCAGAAAACACTAATATTTTCGTTAGTCTTTCAATATTAGTGTAGATATGACCAATTACATGTTACGAAAAGCCCATAAGGAATACATGGGGAATTCTTCATTGGGTCAAATTCCCGCCAAATTCAAAAGCGCTAATTATATCTTTTAGTGCAATCGTTAGTGTTTCGTTAGTGCTTCTTAGAACACCAACTCCTAACATTAGTGCTTCAACAGTTTGGACGCTAGAAGCAAAAAACTTTGGGGACGGCCAACTTCACGTTAGCCACCCCCCAAAAAGCACTAACGATTAAACCTAGTGCAATCGTTAGTGCATCGTTAGTGCTTCCAAAAACATTAATAGTTTCGTTAGTACTTTAATATTAGTGTAGATATGACAATTACATGTTACGGAAAGCCCATAAGGAATACATGGTGAATTCTTAATTGGATCAAATTCCCGCCAAATTCAAAAGCGCTAATTATATCTTCTAGTGCAGTCTTTAGTGATTCGTTAGTGCTTTTTAGAACACCAATTCCCAACATTAGTGCTTTAATAGTTTGGTCGCTAGAACCAAAAACTTTCGGGGCGGCCAACTTCACGTTACCCTTCCCCAGAAAGCACTAACGATTAAACCTAGTGTAATTGTTAGTGCATCGTTGTTGCTTCCAGAAAACACTAATAGTTTCGTTAGTGCTTCAATATTAGTGTAGATATGGCCAATTACATGTCACGAAAAGCCCGTAAGGTACCGTATAATAGGGAATCTTTCATTCGGTCAAATTCCCGCCAAACTCAAAAGCGCTAATGATATATTTTAGTGCAATCGTTAGTGCTTTATCAGTGTGTCTTAGAACACCAACTCCCAACATTATTGCTGCAATAATTTGGACGCTAGAAGCAAAAAACTTTATGGGTGTAACTTCACGTTAGCCACCGAGGAAATGCTAACAATTAAACCTGGTGCAATCGTTAGTGCATCGTTATTGCTTCCAGAAAACACTAATGGTTTCGTTTTGCTTTGCTATTAGTGTAGATATGCCCACTTATATGTCACAAACAAAGGTGTCCAAACTCATGAGGACGGCGCTCACGAGTTCGAAACTTACGCTCACTCCACCTCAACTTCACGAAGTTAGCGTGAGATAAGGCTGGTGATGTGAGCGTGAGTTTGCGTGAGCTTAGGTGAGACTGGTGAGGTGAGCGTGAGGTCAGACTGGTGATGTGAGTGTGAGATTGAGTGAGCGTAAAGTCAGACTCATGATGTGAACGTGAGGTTGAGTGAGCGTGAGGTCAGGCTGGTTATTTGAGCGTGAGGTCAGACTGGTGATGTGAACGTGAGGTTGTGTGAGCGTGAGGTCGAAATGAGTTTGTGAGCTCAGGTCGAAATGAGTTCGTGAGCGTGAGTTTGAGTGAGGTTAGGTCAAAGTGGTCACCTCTGGTTACGAAACTCCCATAAATACATTGGGAATATTTCATTGGTCAAATTCCCGAAAAATTCAAAAGCGCTAATGATATCTTTTATACAATCGTTAGTGCTTCCTAGAGCAGTAACTCTTTACATTAGAGCTGCAATAGTTTGGACACTAGAAGCAAAAAACTTGGAAGGACAAACGAGATGTTAGCCACCCAGGAAGAACTAAGAATAAAACCTAGTGCAATTGATAGTACATTGTTTGAGTTTCTAGAAAACACTAACAGTTTTTTTAGTGCTTCATTATTAGTGAAGAAATTCACGTAAGAAAAGCATTGGGAATTTTTCGTTGAGTTAAACTTCCGCCGAATTCAAAAGCCCTAATGATCTCTTCTAGTGCAATCGTTAATACTTCTTAGACCACCAAATCCAAACATTAATGCTTCAATAGTTTCGATGCTGGGAGAAAAAAAAAAAATAAAATGAGAACTAACTTTACGTTAGTTCCCCAGAAAACAATAACGACAAAATCTAGTGCAATCGATAGTGCACTGTCAGGACTTGTAGAAAACAGTAATAGTTTTGTTTGTGTTTCTCGATTAGTTCAGTTTTGGGAGATGAATATCATTATGTTTCTAATTTTTTTCGTATGAAAATGTAATCCTTTTCCCTTGGTTCATACGTATATAAACAGTCATTTTTATTATTTTTCTTCTGCAGTGTTTTACGATACGATAAAAATTAATACAATCCTTTGCTAATTTTAATATCTTTTATTCTGTTTGTTGAGTATGTAAAATGGTGTTTACGGGTTTTGGAAAATAACGTTAATTGCTCTTCTACAATAGTCTTATTTATTTGTGAACTTTAGGCTTCATGATTCAAAGTTGTATACGAAGATGAAAATGCTAAGAAGACTGTAATTAAAACAAGGTAACTGTCTTTACAGTTAATTAATGCGGAGTATTTAGTTAATGTGAAGTAACTGTTATTGATTAAACTTTTGCACATAAATTCTTGAACAATTGTAATAAAGAGATTCCTCTTGTCACTCCGTTTACCCTAGCAGACATCTACTATGTTAAATACAAATTGTTAACAGGGTTACAAGCAATATACGAAATTTAATACCATACAGTGTTCTACTAATTATTCGATATACATAAACCAAATAAAAACAAAGAAGGCATACTTCAATAATTATAAATGCATCAACTTAACGGTGATATGTATAAACGACTTCAAAAGTGCATTACCACCTGCAATTCTCCTTTTCCTGCAATAGCAGGCAACCCATAAAGTTCGGCGGTTGAGTTGGCTGCAAATTCGAAAGGCGTTGGACTAAACCTCAAGTTTGTCACAAATATATCAGTGTGACAAACTGCAAATAAGAGAATAAAACAGATTGTTAAGAATGACAATTTTATTATTGTGACGGAGTTGGGTGACATCAAAAGTTAAAACATGACTTATTTAAGCAGTTCAAACAAGATGAATGGTAAGAAACAGATATAAGAAGAAAGCATTTCTCTCTTTCCCCCAACCCCACCCAAAAAAAGAAACTCACAAAAAGAAAAAGTTATATACTATAAAGGTTTCATATAAAAGCGTAACAGAACAGAAACAAATAGCTAAACGAAACGAAAAAGAGACGAACACAGAATAGGGGACACCAGTAGCGAGCAGACTTGCTGCCCTTCCATGCATGATAAAGAGATGGGACCCTAGTTGTAAACACCATTGTTATAGTAATAATAATAATAATAATAATAATAATAATAATAATAATAATAATAATAATAATAATAATAATAAATTTTATTATTATTATTATTATTATTATTATTATTATTATTATTATTATTATTATTATTATTATTATTATCAGAAAGAAGTTTCCTTTTCAAAATCTCTTAATCTGCCTAAGAGCATGAATTCATATAGCGATGATGTGTGCACGTTTTGTCAAAGGACCGGTCCCTAAAGCCAAAAGGGGTGGAAATCTCCAAGAGAAAGAAATAAAAAACTTTCTTATGGTAAATTCTAGGTCATAGTTCGAAGCTCTTGGTTTTGCACGTGATTTGTTGTTTCTTTTTTTCAGGGAACAGAAAAGTTCTGGCGTCTAAGAAATTATATTATATAATATTGCAAATTTGCAAGTGGATGTATTTACATTGCAATTTGTGGTAATAAAGATATTATGATTAGAAAACAATATTGTAAAAAGTAAGTTCAATTTCTTCATCTATCGCAATTCTTAGGAGCCCCTTATACCTCGCCGCCCCCGCCCCGAATAACGATATCGAAAATTTAGAATGATATATTCATGTCCATATATTTGCTATATCGAATTTTGATATATGATAATATAGATATGGACGGTAGCGATGTATCGACATAACAGGCCCAGGTACGAGAAGTGATTATTGAAATAAACTGGAATCAACAATCAATTTCTAAATAAGTTCTCCATTTGCGTATTAAATGTTGAGGGGGAGGGGTATGAACCCGAATAGAAATTTTAAGAAAAAAATGTAAAGATAAAAGTAGGTTTTCCGTTTCCCCTTGAATACAAAACTCTCAACAGAAAACTATTACTGTAATTTACCTTTTACTTCTGTTTCTGATTTTTATCACAAATGATCGACAGTACACATACTTTACATAGTATACCAATACATTCTATAACTTTTGAGAACCAAGCAAGCCGGAAGATAAATTTCCTGTGATATTAAAGTGGAATGCTCTACAAAATAGTCATAGTTCATTGGCCATATTTCTATCAGTACTTTGGTACGAAGTAAGAGCTACAAGACTAACAACTAGAAATTAGATTTCATTCCTTTTTTCTCTCAGACTAACAGACTTCTGCATTTTTCTGAGATTTTCATTTTCTTAACATAAGTCTCCTATCCTGGGCTAATTCTGGCTACCGCGGTTTCGAAGTAAGCGGTAAACGAAAGAGTAAAGTTTGTCGACTTTCAACCCTCGACAGTTTGTGAAAAGATATTTCACAGTTCATGTTGTTATTTCTTCGTTACAAAAACACTTCTTGTTGACTCTAATCATGGTCAATTACTGAACTTAAACCTTTACAATTATTGAAAAATGAATAATTATTTTTTAACATAAAAAGTCGTTACAGTTCAGTAGAATGCAGTAGTAGATGGAAGTTAATGAAAATATTGTTTATTTGTTGAGATGTGCAAACTGAATGTCAATAATAACTGTTTATTCACGCATACTTTTCTCCAGAGGCGGATCTACGATGGACTTCTGAGGGCTCGGTGGTTTGTAATACTCCTACTTAGAGCTATTTTTAAGAGCTCCAAACTCTGGAATGGATTTTAGTTATATATAAAATAAGAAAGATTAACTTTCTGTGGGATATCGCCCTGATCGCCCCTGCTCTTGTGTACCACTTTGAAGGCATTTAGTTCGTGTATGCTCCTGACGATGCTGATTAGGGATGGCCACATCCGGACAATTTTTTACTCGGATATTGGATAGAAACTTATCAGGATTTGCAACATCCGTATGACAGATAACAAAACGGATTACGGATAACGGATAATATCCAGATGACGAATAACGGATAATATCCGGCTGATGGATAATATCCGGATAATGGATACTATCCGGATGATGGATAATGTATAATATCCGAATGATTGATAACGGATAATATCTGGATAGTGGATGACGGATAACATTCACATAACGGATAATATCCGAATGGTGGATAATATCCGCACAACGGATATATCCGGATGGCGAATAATATCCGGATAATGGATTTATACGGATAATTTATAAAATTAAGATAACGGATAATATCCGGATAATAGAACATTCGGATAACTCATTACATCCGGATGACGAATAAAGGACAATATCCGAATAACATATATGGTTTTAAAAAGATCACATAAGAGAGAAACATATCAGTCTATTCTGCTCATGGAGTTATTAAAAGATGATCATCGGGCAGTGGTCTTTACCTTTGAAAGATATTGCTTCTTAAAATGTTTCCTAGTAAATTCCAATTTTCTTATTTTTTTGTGGGGCGCAGTGACTCAATGGTAGAGCGCTTCCTCTGGTGCTTGGGGTCCTTACTGTTTGAATCCCCGGCCTAGTAAGTTTGTTGTGGACAAGGTAGTATCCGAGGGTTTTCTCAGGGTACTCCCGCTTCCTCTTACATTTCATTCCAATAATTCTTCTATTATCATTGACCCGTCTTAAACATTTTAGAGAGTCTTCGTCCCTTAAGCATTGCAGTGATGTCAGAAATCAGAACCGGGTCACAAACATTATGGGTTGTGATGTAAATCTTTGCCGTGGTTCAATCTCAGTATTTGATTACACGAGATAAACACACTAATACAGCTATAAATATTATTCTATCTTGCGAAACCAGGTATTGAGATTGAACCAATTCGGGACCTCATTTCTGGAGCCTTGAATCCAGGAACCGATTTCACACATTACCCTGTGCTCGAACTACTGGGATGTTTCCAATGTTACCATCCGTGTCCAACAACCCCAGGTTTAAAAGGCGAATAGAAGGGACCCGCGTCTAAAATTTCGAGACCCCGTTTCTTAATGTTCAAGGGATCGATTTCTGACACCACAATTATTCTCAACTAATCAAAGCCTTTGAAATGCCACCAACTCCGTCCAACAGCTTCATGTTTAATAGGTTAATAGAAGTGACACGTGCCCATAACGTCAGGACCCCATTCCTTGAGTTTCGTTACCTGGGTCTGATTTCTGACATTACTACTGCCCTCATTGGACCCGGACCTTTCCAACGCTACCTCCCGCGTCAACCAACTTCATGTGCAACGTTGTCCCTCTGACGTACGAGAATCGACTCAATGCTTTTTTCATAATTACTTTTCAAATGGATTTGTATACAAGGTAGTTTTGCCAAGTTTAACAGCAGGTCTAAAATAAGCCTCGTGAGAGAGTCTCTTATTTGTTAAGGAATACATAACGATTGCTTTTGGCTGTTGCAATCGTCTGTCCAAGCAGGTTGGTAAAATAATTAGCGTAGCATAACAACAAAAAGATCTTTCTCTTATAGGTTAAAAATAAAAGCACAGAAAGGGAAAGTCGAAGCTTGGTAAGGTGAGTGTCGGGGGACGCCGAATTCTACTTCGTCCCGGGCAACGAAATTTCTAGCTACGGCTCTGAGATCCAACACTTATCGGTCTTTCAGAGTCTCATCCCTTACCTACAACAACGTAGTTTGATTAACCTGTTATACCAAAACGTTTGGAAAGAACCTGTGAGTGTGACTTATTGATAGCTATGCAATATATTGAAAGAATGCCAGTATTCAGTTTAGCAGCAAAGCTGCCTTTAGGCGAAATATCAAGTGGCTCTCTACTTTTGTCTGTGCCTTGTAAATCGTAACATTGTGATAAAGGCAAACAGAAACAAGGTCAGTTATTTAGTTCTTTGTAGAAAAACTGATAAGACGTTTGTGTATTTTACACAAATAACTTTTGCCAGATTGCTGTTTGAAGCCTTTCTGCATTATACATTATAAAACAACATATCCAGATTCAGAGAAGAACACAGAAGTTTCAAAGAAGTGTGAAAAATATCTTAATTATTCAGATGCTTTATTATTATTTATATTATTATTATTTATATTATTATTATTATTTACCAGAGTTAGTAGAACAGCTTATCTTACTTGATAAAAATCGTAATTTGGCATTTATAAAAGTAATATGACTGGGTCTAGAGACAGAAGAGGTGCGATCTTATTGCCAGATTTAAAAATGAGAACTTTGTTCAACAATGACTACGTATTAAATAAACAAACGTATTGATTGCACCTTTCTAAAAAAAAATTAGTTAATTAGTAAAAAAATTGCATTCATTGAAAAACTGAGGGGTAGTAAGTGTACCCTCTTAAATCCGCTTGAGAGCGTTTGGCTCCAAATTGAAGTAAAGGTAAGCTGTGGGAGAGCCAAGTTCGATTTCCAGTGGGACCTCATGCGATTCGGATCTCACGTTAATCTTTAGGTCCACGTCTTATATAGCCTCGCTGCTGAAAGAGACGTTGAACTCAAAATCAACTCAACTCAAGTAAAGTTAAAAGAATGATAAAGTTTTCAACTCTTTTGGCGTATGAAATTCTAGGTTAAATGGAGCTACATATCTGATAGTGGAAGCATCTTCAGAAATACAGTATCCAATAGAGAAAACATTTCGTGGAGAATTTCTCGCATGATAAAGAAACCTATTGCAAGTTGTTGAAAAGGGTGCGTAATGCAGAAATGCTATTTTATCGCGTATGAACTTGGGGCTTCTGGAAACGCAAGTTGTGACCATACGTGTTCGCATCCTTGATAATCATAAAATAAAAAAAAAACAATTCATATTTCATAACATTCACAGTCGGCACGATCAAGCACTGAACCTATCGATAACTTATTTCGTAATAATTAATGAGTGATTGCACTTTTTCTTTTAAAGGTCATCGTATAGGCTATCATAATTTAAATTGTTACCTATATAGTGTGCACTAACTTTTAGAAAGATGGATTTGTTTAGAAAGAAAAAAAAACTGAAAGGATTACGGTTGTCTCGAACTGCCGCGTAGAAGACATGTAATTTATTAACCTGTCTCGTAATCCACTTTTTTCTAAAGTTAACTGTTGCACCGAACGTGCCTCATTAACTTGCTTATCTACTCATTAGTACGTTTCTACTTACATTTACTCACTTTTTACTTGTTTAACGTGGTTGTCCAGTAACCTAGAACGAATGGGACACGCATACAAACATCGAGGACAGTTAAATTTTGAAAGCTCTCCCACACGGAATCGAACCCGGGACCCCGTATACCAAAGGATTTTAATGAAAATATTTGTTAAAATAAAATTAGTTATACTTCCCACTTAATAACAAGCTATTAATAGAATACCATTACTGTAATTTACCTTTCACTTCTGTTTCTGATTTTCATCACAAATCAGCGACGTTACAGGCACTTTACATAATATAGCAATATACTCTATATTTTTACAGAACTAAACAAACCGGAAGATGAAACTCCTGTGATATTAGACTGGAATGTTCCACAAAATATTCATAATTCATTGTCCTTATTTCTCTCAGTACTTTTGCCACAGACTCAGAGCTACAAGACTAATAGAACTAGAAATGAAAGATTTCATTCGTTCCTTTCTCTCAGACTTCTGCATTTTGTTGAGAATGTCATTCTTTTAAATATAAGCTCCCTATATCGGAATATTTGGGGCTACTGGATGTTTCAAGGTAATCGGTACTCGAAAGTGTAAAGTTTATCGACTCTCAAATCTCAACAGTTTGTTAAACGAGATTTCAAATTTCATGTTATTTCTTCATTACTAAAACACTTCTGATTGATTGTATTCATGGTGAATTATTGAACTTATACACACGAAAAAAATAGTGTGACAGCTAACACCGTGCAGCTAGACCATCCAATATACCCCTTCTTATCATATAGTCGTGTCTTGTAAAATACCACCCCTCTCTCTTCTCGTTTCTCTTCTCCCGTAATAAAATCAACAACATGAGCATAATTCTAATTTCAAAATATACATATATTAGTATCAATAAAGTGAAAGAATAGATGTGAGACGAAACGAGATTCCCAATTATTGTAGGGAGAAACTTAAACACTTGTTAATGAAAAATTAAAACGAGTAGATATCTGTTAGAGGTACAGAAGTGGGATAGAGAGAGGAAAGGAGACAGAAGAAGAGAAAGGAAAGGGACCAGAGATAAAAATATTCGATGTAGTAAAAGAACTTAACATTATAAAGTTCCGTTTCCAGAAGTCCATCAGTAATATGGAAATAGAGTTTTTGTTTTTAATATTTTTTCAGAACTATTGGAATATATAGAGAATGCTTGAAAAATTCATTAAGTCACTTTCAAAATAAATACTACACTTGGTCAAATTAAATAATTTCCAGTGACACTGTAGAGTTCCGAGACACATGTAGGATCATGCCAAAAGTTTAACACACACCGTTTCTTTTCCCGTGGTTCGGTTGCAAATTCGGTAGTGTTCATTAAACGTACTGATCCGAAATACATTATAATTAGCCTAGTAGGACTGTTCCTTGGATAATCACCCTAGAGGAAGCCAGTTCAAATCTTTAATACAGGGGCAAAATGCACTTGATACCTTCTTCGATTCACGGACCACCAAGTTTAACCGCGAAGGAATCCATCGCCTTCCAGAACTTTGGCAGAATTTCGTCGATGCTGATGTTAACTATTTTCAATCTTCCAGGTACAACTGTGTTAAAAAGAAAAATTGCTCTTATACTGTAACATATTTTTCCGCAACTTTGTTTAGTTACGTATATTTTTTCTTTGAGTGTTCTTGGGAGAAAGAATTTAGTATCTAATATTTCTTTAAAATTTTATGCAAAAGTAATGGGCAATGAAGATGAAATAAGCGAAAAATAGAAATCAATAGCAACTTTCATCTCCTAACAACATAGTAGTGCAAAGTCCTTATATGCTAATTAACTCAAGATTTTACATCCAAATTAAATGAAATGAAATCTTTAAGTTTTACGTGACGTTTACGCCGGCTAAGCTAAGGGTGACAGTGATGATGGGAAATGAAGAAAGTGGTGGAATAAAGAATGTGGAGGAAACGGGAGTATCCCCGAGAAAACTCACGCACACGGTTTTTATCCACCACAAAGTATACTTGGCGCGAGTTGTGATTGAACCAAGAACCCCATGCATCAGAGTTGAACGCTCTATCACTGAACGACCGCGGCTCTCTACATCCAAATTAATTTGCAATATAACAATTCTCGTTAGAGAACCGAAATCGGCAACGTGAATTGAATATTAGCTTATACTTTAGATAGCATGAAAAAGTGTAAAGAGCATAACCTGAGTGTCCTCCCTGCTGGTCTACTGGCTTTGGTATAAGAGGTTCCGGGTTCGATTCTGTGTGGGAGAGCTTTTAGACCTCACGCTCACATCACCAGTCTGACCTTACGCTCAAATAACCAGCCTGACCTCACGCTCACTCAATCTCACGTTCACATCACCAGTCTGACCTCACGCTCACATCACCAGTCTGACCTCACGCTCACATCACCAGTCTGACCTCACGCTTACTCAACCTCACGTTCACATCACGAGTCTGACTTCACGCTCACTCAACCTCATGCTCACATCACCAGTCTGACTTCACGCTTACTCAACCTCACGCTCACCTCACCAGTCTCACCTAGACCTCACTCAAACTCACGCTCATATCACCAGCCTTATCTCACGCTAACTTCGTGAAGTTGAGGTCGAGTGAGCGTAAGTTTCGAACTCGTGAGCGCCGTCCTCATGAGTTTGGACACCTTTGTTTGTGACATATAAGTGGGCATATCTACACTAATAGCAAAGCAAAACGAAACCATTAGTGTTTTCTGGAAGCAATAACGATGCACTAACGATTGCACCAGGTTTAATTGTTAGTGTTTCCTCGGGGGCTAACGTGAAGTTACACCCAAAAAGTTTTTTTTTTTTTGCATCTAGCGTCCAAACTATTGCAGCACTAATGTTGGAAGTTGGTGTTCTAAGACACACTGGTAAAGCACTAACGATTGCACTAAAAGATATTATTAGCGCTTTTGAATTTGGCGGGAATTTGACCGAATGAAAGATTCCCTATGTATACCTTACGGGCTTTTCGTGACATGTAATTGGCCATATCCACACTAATATTGAAGCACTAACGAAACTATTAGTGTTTTCAGGAAGCACTAACGATACACTAACGATTGCACTAGGTTTAATCGTTAGTGCTTTCTGGAGGGAGCTAACGTGATGTTGTCCGTCCCCAAAGTTTTTTGCTTCTAGCGTCCAAACTATTGACGCACTAATGTTGGGACTTAGTGTTCTAATAACCACTAACGAAGCACTAAAGACTGCACTAGAAGATATAATTAGCGCTTTTGAATTTGGCGGGAATTTGTGCCAATTAAAAATTCCCCATGTATTCCTTATGGGCTTTTTGTAACATGTAATTGGCCATATCTACACTAATATTGAAGCACTAACGAAACTATTAGTGTTTTCTGGAAGCACTGACGATGCACTAACGATTGCACTAGGTTTAATCGTTAGTGCTTTCTGGGGGTGGCCTAAGGTGAAGTTGGCCGCCCCCAAAGTTTTTTGTTTCTAGCGTCCAACCTATTGAAGCACTAATGTTGGGAGTTGGTGTTCTAAGAAGCACTGACGAAGCTCTAACGATTGCACTAGAAAAAATCATTAGTGCTTCGATGGGGGAAGCCAACTTCTCGGACGTAGAGTGTTTGCTTTTATTACACTGAGTAATAATACAGCTTTTGGTATTTTCCAGACAGTCACTAGATGGTAGCAGAGTTGTACAGTGACAAAGGAACCCTTTCACGCTAAGAATTAAAGAATAACTTGTGAAAGACTTTACTTATTTTGCGAAAGGTTACCTCAATTAGTTTCAAAGCGACTGACTAACATATCGAGCCCTTGTAAGAAGAAATGAATGTATGCTGGAATTTTGGAACTCCAATAGTTTTTTTCTGGCCATTTTCCGTGGCAATTAAAATGCTATTCGTGTAGCTTTCTTAACTCGACGGGAAGGCAAATAACCAATAGCCTACGTACTCACGCAATGACAAATATTATATCCCAGCATTTTTCCTTCGATCCAGTAACACATACAAAAACTTTACATTTCCAAATGAAACTATATGCATTCAAGGGCACTTCTAAAAGTGGGGCAACTTCCCCCTTTTGCCCATCTAATCGCTGTCCTTTACACAGGCTCCTAAAACAAGAATGAAATAAGAAATCTTTCGGATGAATAGTTATTTGGATCGAAATGTTGGCTCTCCTTCAACACACAGGTAATTTAAAACATAAACCATGTCGTAATATAAGAGAAAGAAGAGAAAAACATGTATTTGTTCTCTAATTATAAGGAATCTTAAAAATTAAATTTATTGGTTGTTAATCTAAAGCGAATACAAAAAGTATTTTCTTTTTATGAGTATACTTAATAAATCATAAATAAAAAAAATAATGTAAAAAACTAGTTGGTCTCTTTACGGCAGAAGGCGACACCTCCCAAAATTTTATGCATATCACTTCAGGCCTGCATCCTTATCCCTTTGGGGATCCCATGGTACAATTTGTACCATACGGGTGTTTCATGGTACATTGCGTTATAACTCTCCTATTTGAGCTTTTTCGTCCGGTTTTTTTTGTTTTTGTTTTTGTTTTTCAAGTCCAGAGGCATTGTAGAAGACATTACGTATGGTTTCACACCTTCCTGTGTCGAGACATAGGAGGTGATGACGTCATAAGTCTAAAATTTATATTTTCGTGTAATACCTTTTGGGGGGGAGTATGTAAAGTATTTTTGGCGACCTTATTTTTGCACGTAGAAGATTGAAATTTTGCACAAACATGCAGTCCACCGAGTAGTATTTACCATATTTTTTTCAGATTTCTGCGTTAAAACAGGGGGGGATCCAGAGAGTCAAAAAGTTGAAAAAAGGGATATTTTTACCAAAAAATCCCGTTTTTCCTCATTTTCCCGCCTTAGATATATGATGGAGACAAGTGAATGGTACCGTCTGAAAGGCAGTTCTATTCTGAAGAGGATGATGTGCGACACATGGCCCTAGGGTAATTAGAGAAGTGTCAGGGAATTTATATCAAAATATACTTCTGTATATGAGAATTTTGGACATTTCCGGTACTATTTTTGTGCTGGCTTATTTTTGCACCTAGAAGATTGAAATTGTGCACAAACATTCAGTCCACCGAGTAGTATTTTCCAGATTTTTTGATCAGACTTCTGCGCTAAAACAGGGGGATACAAAGGGGCTAAACGTTGAAAAAGGGAATTTTTACCAAAAAATCCCTTTCACGGGATTTTCCCGCCTTTGATACAAGATGGGGGCAAGTGAATGGTACCGCCTGAAAGGCAGTTCCGTTCTGAAAGAATGATGGGCGAAACAAGACCCTAGGGTAATTAGGGATGTCTCAGAGAATGTTTAAAAATTTCCCTCTGTATACGGGAATACGGGACATTGTCGGTATATTTTTTTTGACGGGCTTACTTTCGCACCTGGAAAAATGGAATTGTGCATAAACATTCAGCCCACCGAGTAGTATTTACCAGATTTTTTTCAGATCTCTGTGTTAAAACAGGGAGGTCCAGGGGGGCTAAAAGTTGAAAAAAGGATATTTAGACCCAAAAAATCCCGTTTTTGCTCATTTTCCCGCCTTAGATACATGATGGAGACACGTGAGAAATATGAGTGTAGTCTATAATTCTTATTATATTTCAGAACCACAACAAAGTTTAACATAGCTAAAAGTCAAATGACAGTTCTTTTTTTTTTTTTTTTTTTTTTTGTTTTGCTTCTTTCCATATATATAAAATTTTGGTTGAAAGTTTTCTAATAACTATAACACAGAGTATTTTTGTGTTAACATACTCACTAAAGTCTACCCGTAAATTATTTTGCAGCTCCTTTACTTAACTTATTCAATAAAACTTGTTTAATTTTTGTTCTGATATCTCCAGATATCTCTAGTATATATTTACTTTTGAAGCTACGCTATTAGTGCTTGCATTCACTGCACAAAACTACACTGTGCTCACCACATACACTTCGTTTGCAGTCGACACGCACCATTTTACTTTTTCAATCTCTATTTGCTGGACACTTATACCATCTCTTTCGTTTTCCTGGAATAGTTCCGAATCTGTCTTCATTGGAATTGAGTCGTCAGTGTTCCACTGCAGTTCTTGTTGTTTCTGGAATATGAGCATTTTTATATTCTTCTTGCGTGTAGAGTAACATTAATTCTTTTGTCAGCTTTTTTTAAAGGAAATTTCTTCTCTTGGATGAATTCTTGGGAAAGAGATGTACATGTGAGTTATACACCAGGAAAGCGTTAACACATGCTACATCTGGCATGTTGAAAAACCAAGGTGCTGAAAAGAAACCCGGGTTAAGACAGCCTATTGGCAGTGTGTGAGGTTCTCAGTGATGACACAAGAACCACCTGAAGATATTTCCCCCAACTACATCCCCCTGTTGAAATACGCTCCTGTTACCTCATGTGATGTGGAGAGATCATTCTCTGCATACAAGAATATTTTATCCGATCGCCGACAAAACTTTACTTCTGATCATTTGGAAATGTACCTTGTAACCAATTGCGCAACAACACACAGTTGAACTGCAGGCAAGTAATTTAATTCAAATTAAAAATGTTCATTAGTGAAAATATTCTTCACTCCTAGTTCAGCTGGTATTGTTTAAGATATAGGACTGCTTTTCCCTGCATGAAATAAATATATATAAAACAATACATTTCGTCATAAGTTGCTTTTAGTATTTAATTTTTTATATTGCGTATAATTCATTTCAAGATTAGGCCGTGGTGACGGATGCGCATTTAGTGTAAAAGGATCTAGATTTGAAACGGGACCACACCACACCACATGAGATTTCTGACGTACAAATGCCATATGCATTTCTTTTTTGGGGGCTTTCCTGTTTCTCTCTAGCCGATTCACATCTTCCTTCATTCGCGTCTGATTTTATTTTCCTGTAATCAGTCCCGTCAATGAAGTATGGCTGTCTCAGCTGTTCAAGCATTTCACTTCATTGGGGGACTTGCATTAAGCAGGATAAATATAGTAGATTTTCCATTTTATTTTCATAATTCGTTTAAATATTCGATACTCATACGCGTGTTAATATTATGTTTTCATAAATATGTAATATATGTAATATTACATATTCTTATATAATATTATATATTTTTTACATTTTAAGCGATTTTTGTTACATATTTATGTACATATTTAGAGGGTTGATATTACATAAAATTCTGGAATCTAATTATTACATACGGCTTCCTATGTAATATCTTGTAATCTACGGCTTCCTTCCCTGGATCTCTGCCATCATATCGTTTTATAGTGGACTGCAAATCCTGGAACAACATTCTCTTCGACTTTTTTTTTCTT
Organism: Thermobia domestica; assembly: GCF_964235325.1. Taxonomy (NCBI): domain Eukaryota; kingdom Metazoa; phylum Arthropoda; class Insecta; order Zygentoma; family Lepismatidae; genus Thermobia; species Thermobia domestica. The sequence continues at coordinate 301,223,435 of NC_137457.1, read as the reverse complement.
GCATTTTCCTTCCTAGCCGTATACACGACCTCTACAACAGCACACCCCTTCCACATATCCTCTATTACTTAGAAATGTTGTGTCTTCGATTCTTCTCTAAACGCTTTCACTCCCGTCTCACACGTTTGATACTATCTAGGGATGCGCTCGAGTCGAGACATGTCTCGAATCTCGACTCGACTCGACTCGAATTCGAGTCGAGATTCGAGTCGAGACATACTTTGTAAAATTCGAGACGAGTCGAGACAAACGTATTTCTCGACTCGAATTTTCGAGTCGAGACACGAGTCGAGTCGAGACGGCTCTTAAAAATCTCGACTCGACTCGAATGTCTCGAAAATTTTTCTATAATTTTTAATATTATTTTGAAGAAAGTATTCACTCAGAAACAACCTTGAAACCAATTCCAGTTTTTATTCCTTCAGAAAGGTACAGAACGCATAAAATTAATAGTTAATCTTTAAAAATCAAGATTTAATTTTCAGCTCAATTCAGTTAATTAGAACTAATAGTTAATGTTGTATTTGGTTGTACTACAAATATAATGATAATAATAATAATAATTGATTATCTAGTTTGTATAAAACTATTATCCGTAGTCTAAATCTAGTTTGTATAAAACTATTGCGATAAAGTGAACTTCTTAAATTCTCTGAATGAGCAGTTGGTAGTCTATAGTAATTTAGCATAGTTATAATTATTGTGTTTTCGTTCCCATGAACGCAATAGGGTTACGTAACTTCTGGATTATTCGCTTGCCCAACTATTCTGAGGCTTTAGTATCTTGCAGCATATCACGAGCTACGGATAATATATAATGTAACATTTGTTGGAAATCACATATTATGATACGAGACTATTTTACATAGTATATCTTATCTAATATAAATAAAATAAAGAGTTTGTTTGTGTGTTTGTCTGTCTGTCTGTGTGCGACCTGGGGACCAGACGAGTGGACCGAGAGTTCCCAAAATTTGGTCACGGGTACCTTAGTCCAGGCCCCAGATCAAGACGAAGCGTTTGTTTAAATTTCGAACCAGGGGGGTCTCGGGGGGGACGTTTACTAGGACCGACAAGTTGACCGAGAGTTACCAAATTTTGGTCACGGATACCTTGGTCCAGGTCCCAGTCTAAGGCGAAGCGTTTTTGTCAAAATTGGAACCAGGGGGTCTCAGGGGGGCGTTTAGCGAGACATGTAGTAAAAGTAATCCAAATTGATCGACATTAGTGTCAAATCCATAGTTTTCACGGTCGCTGAGATCAATGGTGACACTTCCATCAGCGATGACTTGCAAATTCAGCTACTACTGTATGCGGGCCGGGTGTCAGCGGGTGAGGAATACCGAGACATGTATAAATAGCCCATATTGATTGATACTAGTGTCAAATCCATAGTTTTCGCGGTCACTGAAATGAATGGTGATACTTCCACAGGTGTTGACTTCCAAATACAGCCCCCATGCGAAGAATGGGTATATTAAGCTAGTATTACAATAAATGGACTGCTTGGATGCCAAGAACTAGTACAGATAAGTACCATTCACTTCTATGAATAGGTATTTTTTAAAAGGATTTTTGTAAACACTAAGTTATAAAACAATGAACTACATACAGTAGTTATGGTCTTGGTTCCCAACATAAAAGAAATATGGATTGTTCATGAGATATTGAACTTCAACTTTCACTCCTGGAAAATTTCAATTTTGGAGTTAGGCCACTTGGCATCAAAGCAGTTCACTGTAAGATAAATACATTCCGCACATTAGTAACATAGTTGTTCAGGGGCCTTCGATTTCCATTCTCTCACATGAAAGCTGAACGATTGCTTGATACATGCTGACTATATAGGAGAAATAGTGTATTAAGTTTTCGAACTTTGGTGCGTATCCGTATTTACACTCTGATATAACTTAAGTTCACACTCAAATCGAGCTAATTGTTTAATGCATTTCGAAAGCTTTTGTTTTTATGCAGCTCATTAAGGAAAATCTATTTCATAATCGTAACATTTATGTACTAAGAAACTATGAACGTAAAGTGGACTCGACCTAGCCCCGTGGCCGCTGTGACTCAGTGGCACAGCTCTCACCCTTGGTGTGTGAGGACTCTGATTCTGTGTGTGTGTGAACTCCGCGGCTAGTGTACGCGTCTTTGCCGTGGAAGACTCGGGTTCAATTCCCGGCGCGAGCTCATGTAGTTCGGATTCCACGTTAATCTGTATTTCTACATTTCATATATCCTCGCTGCTGAAAGAGACGGTAAAGTCAAAATCAACTCAACAATATATATGTGTGTGTGCTTATGTGAATTTCCTCGTGGCTGTATGATTAACACATACACCTTGATCGCGGGAGATTCTGGTTCGATTTACGGTGGAAGCTCATGAAGTTGTTACCGGTATCCCACTTTAAACTGTAGATCCATGCCTCATATAACCATAGATATAATATATATGCCTTTGATACACTTATTTTCCGACTTGGAAGCCATCGTAAATTTCCGGACACAGAGTCCCGTAGACCGAAAATGAGAAACATGGGTACAGAGTAAAACAGCCATAGAAATTTAAGCTTTTTAGGCTAACTTAATCCTTACATATAATGCAACTAGCTTGGCCAAGTTATAATGGAGGAAGTGCTATCATTGCAACACTCTGAGAATAGAAAATGTTCGTCAGGTATTACTATCCCCCCCTCTCCAGCAGAATGAAAACCCTGACTAAAACTCAATACTGTATATATATATATAACCATTTTGTGTAATGTAACAAACAGTGGCGGATAGTATTCATGTTTCCTTGCAGAGGTCCTTACGAGGGTTCGCTTCCATCTTCCTCTCCCCAAGAACTAAAATAAATTTAAAAAATTCCTATTACTTGTTAATCTTGTACAAAGGACGCAATTAAAGTCCCAGTGTAACACCCCTTCACATTTAGATTTTTCCCCTGGAAGAAAATGTAATCGTTATTTTGCGTCGTGGTTCGGATTAATTTCTCAGTCTCATACTGCCCCCCTTTCTTCTCTTATTTTCCAGCTACTTTACGACGTATACGATCACTTACCCATGCCTACAGTTTCGTTATGCGGTAGCCGGAAACGCAATAAACGAAAGTGTAGACAACGTAAATAAATTTGTTAGGCTACGAGTACAATAGGATTTGATATTAACTATGCGAATGATAAAATTACTTTTTGATAAAACAAGTATAATGTTACTATAAAAGCACAAATATTACATACGTTTGTATTTACAATATATTCACCATGAACAATCTAACACAGTTTTTACGCTAGTGGCTTTGTTTTAATAATAGACGAAGAGGTGGCATTAAAGGGTAATTAACTCACGTGTCTCTTCGGCTAGCCTGTCGATGTCACTCCTCCGCTGTCCTGTGTTCGATGATGTGTACTGGTTTTGGCGTTAAGGTCCCAAAATTAATTTACTGCTTCTTCAGTGATGGTTCCCCATAGGATCTACAAATGTAGGTTTTGCTCCAAAAGTTCGTTATCGCTGTATTGTCAAACAAGTGCACTTATAGAAAAATCACTATGAAAAATATTAACTATCACTTCGTATATAGAAAACTAGGCAGCCTGAATGCTGCTTTTAGGTAAATGTAATTCGGGCGAGCGAACGTCAACACGTTCCTCTTGAGCTGGTCCACGGCGACTGCCCCTCTTGTTCAGTTAGCTATTGCGTATATGTTCTCGGTGTTAGAGCGCTCAGATGATGACGTATACTACTAAGTTCGCGCTCTTTGGCTGCAGAAGTGCGGGCATTTTAACTAGTCAAATCAGCGTTAAGCAATGACAAGGAGTATAGTATTTCTGCGACTTTCCCGTTGCTCTCGGGACTGAGAGCGTTCACAAAGGAAATCACTGTCTCTGCAACGGATGCCCATATATGGTTACGAAATCTGACGGAAGTCTACTAACACAGATGAACAAGCATTCCAAAGCGATGACAACGAGTTTCTAGAACATTTGGGTTTATTCGAGGGTTGGTTAATAAAGTTCAGAATAAATCTATTTTCTCAATGTTTCTCTTAAATTGCAAAAAATAAGCTGTAGGACGGTGACATCCTATTGGGGCCCGAGCAGTGTCCGAGCAAATTGCTTCAATTTGTGAAGAGAACCCTGGCCGTTGAGGGGTCAATAGTCCATACTGGAATGTCACTTAATGGTCATTGTATTTTGGGAACGTCCTGTACATAAATCAACCGTCACCGAGAGTTCACTATAAAGATTCAGTATATCGGGTCTACACTGTATATAATTCACTCCACTAGTGTACTGAAGTGTTATTAGAGAATCACTATATTGGGGGAACACTGTATATGAATCGAAGATGATTAGGGACTCACTATGAAAATTCGACGTATTGGGACTGCACTGTATATATATAGCACTTCACTTATTAACTGTGAGGTTGTTCACCCTGTATGACGACAAGCCACCTTTGCTAAAGCCACCTATTATGTTCTCTAAAGCCACCTTTTAAGTCCGAATTAAGCCACTTTTAAATTTTAATTAAGCCACCTTTGTTTAAACAAAGCCACCTTTATGCCACCATTAATAGATTGTTCATTTTTTCAGTTTATAGTCTCTTTTATTTATTTATTTATTTATTTATTTATCAAATACTGGTTTCTCACCATGATAAAAAATATTTTAATTCACTTTTCAATTATCTTTTGCAAAACACATGATGTACTTAAACATGTTAAACCAAATAAATGTACAAATGAACATTAATATAGAAAATACTTAACTACTAAACAATAGTAAAATGTGTATACCAATTTCGGAAGTGTAGCCTAACAACGTAATGAACGATAATATCGAAATTCCTAACATGTAGTTTGTGTAGTGTAATGTGTGTATATGCACCTTCTTACAACAAAATTGATACTTAAATTTTCTAAAATAACATCAAAATAACTATATTAACTAATATATATATTCATAAATGCAAAATATTAATAATCCAGAAGAGTTTTCAAAACAAAAGTTCATAAAATAGTCATGAAGTAAATTACACACTAATTATTCGGAATATTATATTTCAACTTATTAAACATCAAAATACTAAAGGAATCTAAATCAGATATACTATCAAGTTTCAATAATCGTATTGCTCAAACGACAAACAAGAGATTCATCAAATTGTTTCAAATAAATTTGGATTTACATATCAACTCACTTTTTCTTTCTTTCTTTTTTTTTTTTTAATTGCCAGTATTGCTAACAACAAATGTAAACTTTTATTTTATTTCTTCATTTATTTATTAGTTGCAAGTAGTATGTAGACATCAATACTAGTGCACGGAACTTGTATAATATTAGCGAACATACGACTTTTAGCTGATGCAATCATTTCCGAATCTCATTTTCAACAAACATCTCATTGGCAAAGGCAAAATACAACTCCATTTTACGGGCATTAAACGCAAACACATATAACAAGAGGGATATACAATCCACCTCTAAACGCATTAAACACTTAGAATAAACTCTCTCTACTCTTCTAGCATTCCCTAGCTAGGTATTCAAGGAGTATTCATCTCTGAACGTGAACCGCCCTCTAATGGCCTTTGGTTTCACGGTAAAGTACACGTATGCCGTAACAATAAATTCAAATAAGAATGCCGCTCTATATAGTCTCATCGCCTTTGGCATCTCAAAATAGCCCTAACTTATTTGTAATGCTCAATTGCCGTTCAGTTGAACTCAAACGTATACAGCTCAAAATACCTTGCACACAATCATTTTGTTCGCTCGATGACCATTATCAATATCAACGTGCCTAACAGATTTAAACCTGATTGCCTCATCATACTATAAACAATAGGATCTATCAATTACTGTTAAATTGTGCAACAAACCAAATTCTTTCCATTATTATTATTATTACTGTTATTTTTCAAATTCTCAACTCTCAAATTCAAATTCAATCTAAAATTTGTTATAGTTGTGTGAGTTTATTGACAAGTGTTGATTCGAAACGATGTTCTCTCCTTTCAAACTCTTGAACATGAAAATAATCAGATAAACAACAAAGTAATTCGTTAATCACAATCACACTTTTCAAATGAACTATGTAGCGAAAGTTCCAACTGATACTTTTCTCAAATTGACGTGAATAAAACTCTAATAAAGTGAATTAAATTAAAAATTTTCTACCTGTATGAATTATTTAAAGCAAGCAAAATATAATTAGGTATTCTCTCCTTTGTGTGAGTCGTTGAGCAATAGATAAACTTGTAAAAACTACAAAAGTAAACTTTTTTTTAAAATATGTTTTCCACATTAAAACTACTTCTTCATTTTTAAATGTCTGTTTTCCAAAATAATAATTGGAATATGCGAACATAATATATATAAAAGTAATACAATATGTGAATAAAATTCAAATTCTGATTACAGTTTCTCATTAAATATGCAAAATCTATTTATAAACTAGTGAAGTTCAAAACTAAACAAAATTCACCTATATACTAACATTTTACGGATTATATCATAATATGCAAAATAATTAAAATATCAATCTATATATTTACATTACATAACCTAACTAGTAAACTTTAAAACATTTTAATATATATACATAAGTTAAACGGCGGTTAGGCCTTTCGAAGCACCATCCTGCGTGCCATTGATTGACAAAGCAGGTCGTAAGTCATAAATTAAACAAAAATAGGTTAATGAGTTGATCCCGAAGATCAATGAGCGCTGACTTACTATTTTCCTCTTACAGCTCGAAGTATGCGGGATCGCCAACCTTCCCGACGATTTGGATAAAATCGCTTCTGCATGAAATCCTAATCCCTCCCAGCTAGATGCTTTACGCATCGTAGCTATGTCATAATCGGGTAAAATTTTCCAACCCCAATTGGGCTGCCAGTATCTAGACCTATAGAAGGTATTGAGAGAAAAAAAAATATGAAAAGGACAAGAAGAATACCCTGGGGGGGGGAAGTTCGATACTACAGCCCTGCATCTCAATATCATCAACCATTCAATAACTATTAATTGTTTTAGGCCCGCTCATACCTACAAAATTAGTAGGTTTACAAAGTGTTCTTCCACTAAAAGAGCGCTGGCCGATTCTAAATGTGCGGCCTACTGGCAAAGTGCACGTATCAACATCAGTAATATCGTTATATCCGGTATTAAGTCAAAATCGGGAATGAGTCAATACATTTAGCCATATCGGGTGGTGACCATATCACTTACAATCAGAATGTCACATTCGTTATTCAATTAATATTACTTTAATAACTATTATTCACGTTCCCTCAATTTCGGAAATACACTCATTTTAAAATTTAAAACAATATTTATCAAATTTTGTCTAAGGTCAAACCGATAATGTTAATGAATTCAAATCTGATGATAAATTCAATTATCAAATTTCCATAATGTTTTATAACTGATTCATTAAACGTTAATACAGTTTAGCACCTGCTGTTGCGTAATAAAGTTGATGTATTCTCATAACATAAATTTAATTCTAAAAAACATTACCTTTAAAATCCCAACTTAATATCTTAAGGTTATTTATTTATTTCAACTTGGTTATAACAATTTATCAACAACAATTTCGCGATAGACGTTTAATGGCAATTAACTGGGTTATGGGCACCTGCAGAACTGAGCTAGAATAATTCATATTGCGGTTGTCTTTAAAAAGAAAATTTACACAACATAAGAGGGATCAATTCACCTCAAAGCATGGGCGTTTCTTAGAAATATTTCCTGAGCATTCACAACACCGCACATAAAGGGATATACATATCAACCTTGTGGACCATTGTCATCTAGTAATATAAACACACAAAAATATAGGCTTCTTGCCTCCTCCAGCATCCTTAGCTGGGAACTTAACAACGACGAGGGAAAAATCAACCTCGAAAAACACAGATGCGGCCTTTCATTGCCCTTTGCATCGTGCACACTTCGCAATATATATGTGGTCCTCAGTATAAGCGTCTGCCTCTCTATAGGCCTTATACGAAATTATCGCCCTCTATGCGAATATTATCGCTAGTATCCTGAAACGCAGCATCGGTGTCGCTCTTCAATTAGCCTTTGACACCGGCATTAACCCGCAACATGGGAACTACTTATTAGCCCTTTTTAATCCGTTCTTGCCCAATTATAGTTCTTAAATTACAACTGGCCTCTTGTCTTGCATATCTCAGTTACTTACTGCCACTATACGTCTTTTTTTTTTTTTTTTCAAAACATTGCAAAGCATTCCAAATTAAACAAAACTAACTGCCAAATCGTTTCACTAAACTGAAACAAGTTTCTTAAACAAACTTAAACAAATAACGAGAATACTTCAACATTGAATTCTTTACGATACAAAATATTATTCACTTTTTCATTTCCGAGAATAAATTTGTTCTCAAAATTAAAACGACACTTATCAACTTTCGTTCAAAATTACCGACATTAATGAATTTCAAGGTTGGTAATACTTTTGATTATTCAATTTCCATAATATTTCGCGATCACTATATCTATACATATTTTTCATTTTTATAAACCAATTTTATTATAGGTAATCGCTACCTAATTAAAACAAACACTTTACATATCGATACCAAATTGTGTCGGTTATCATTGGTAGTTCAGTTTTCGAGAAACATTATTATAACTATACGTAATATTTCTCGAAAAGCGCACTACAAGAAGGAAAGAAGAGGAAAATTATTTGCCAAAACCCAAATAAACGCAATTTATTGTGTCTCTTACGTCAATGAAAAATAAATGTCTGATAAAATATAAAATTTTAAGCGTCAAACTAGATATTTTTGTTCTTAAATAAATAGATTGAGAATGTCACAAGCCGAAAGTGAATTTAGAAGTGTGTGTGTCTAAAGGCCAAATTCACACACTAGCTGAGGCCCAATCAGACGCTACTCCGATTTCGTCACTGTAATTTTGAAAGAAAGTAGTGACGCCTCTAGGGGTTGAATTATAATTTTCGACCTTTTACCTCTTCTTAACTTGTAGGACAATTTTCGTGATTAAATTCAATTAAGTTCAAAACTTCATTAGTATCGTAACAAATACTCACTGACTTTACATAACGAACATTATACGTGAATGGATTCATAAGCAAATTATTAAATTCAACATTATTTTCAAGTATTTACGAAATCATACTAAGTATTATTTAATTTTCAATGTTCTGACGCCTAGCCAGTCTTATATTACAAAACTCATTATACTTTTGTACATACTTCATGACAAAGTCAGATGGAAAAATTCGTTAACTGAAAGCCACACTTTTTTTTTAATTCAAATTTCATAATTAATTGTAACATTCATTAGTATTTCTCTAATTGAATTTTAAGTATCTCTAATTGCCTAACATTTCTCTAAATGCCTAATGGTATGGGGACAGCTAAATGTTCATATAATCATAGAAGGTAAATGAATAAAAACTCAAAGAAAATAAAATAGTAAAATTTTATTAATGACATTTGGTTCCCAGGACTGGAAGTACCTGAAAAGAAATAAAACATACAAAACATAAACATCCTAACAAAAATTTGATACAGAAATTCCATATCCAAAACGGGATAACCATAATTTTCAAAAGTGGTGGGGCCATTTTAAAATTTTCAAAGTCCGGAATCGCGATCTAAGTTAATTACCTATTTAAAATTTTCCAATACTGTCCTTCCTCTGCTTTTCACATTCATCTCTCATCTCCAAAAGCTGCAAAGAAAGAATAAAACATGGTATTTAAATAAACGTACCTGATTATGAATGGATACTGGTGGTTCCTCTGGCTGGGCGCGTCGGTGACAGTGTGCACACACTTGAAACTGAAAAAGAAATTCCTAACTTTCGAGATTCGGTGGGGAATAATTGAAGTAAAAGAGTAATAGTCTTTATTTTCATTCTCTATAAAAACCTAAAAGTCATATTCCGTATTTGATTTTTTGTCTCTTCCGGGATTCAGTCCAAATTCGGGCAAAGTTCACGCTTAGGTCGCACTAGAATTTTAATTTTCCACTGATGTCGATTACACTTGTACGCCTGCACTTTCATACGCTTACGAGTACTTTTCCAGTTAGTTTTTCTGATTCGCGGAGCTTTTTCCCTTTGTACAACGTGTTTACCAAACTTCCACGCAATGACGCGTCTTCGTTTACGACGGTTGGATTTGCGATGCATCACGATGCCTTGTATAGATTGCTCTTCGCGTTTGCGTTTCTTAAAATTCCTCTGAGTCGATGTTTTCAGAATTTGCACGTTTGGTCCAAAATAATCTCGCCTGCATTTTAACTTTGATTGATATCTAGTTTGTCTGCGATTGCATTTACTTTGTTTCGGATTACACTTACTAGCGCGCTTTTCATTTATTCGCAACTCGCTGTCTAGCATATGTTTGGCATTTGTTCCCTTGCATTGTGCGTACATTCTAAGATCAGGTTGACAATTATTATTATCACCAAAAGCGATCAGCTGTTTCGCCTTCCGACTACTTGCACAACTGAGTTTTTTACACATTCGCGGTGGCTGGACGCTTATTTTAAAATTTGCATACGCGGAAAAATCAAATTTACTGCGCTCATTAATCGCTTGTCTATCGCTACTTTTACGCCTATGAACCTTAATCTTATTAGCTATACGTCGTGACACCTTTCTGTTTCGAACTAGTATGCTAGGGAAAATCGGTTGACCATTTCGAACTACCTTATCTTTCCTTTGTGCCTTATTCTTACATCTTAATCTCTTCGCTAGTGTATGCTTATTTTTCGGCCTACATTCGTGTCTGGTTACGGGTAATAGTCCTGACCAATTAATCACACAACAGCTATTGACTACATAAAACACAACTCTCTTTGCGGGCTTACATCTTAAACTCTTTACTTGAAGTCGTCGACCTATGCCACTATGCTCAAAGTCGATACGGACAGAGTCGAATCGCAATATAAAGACGTAACTCATACTAAACGACATGCACGGTACTACAGACGCATATGTAGTTGTAAAATCGCGCAAAACAACTTGCTCGCGATATAAATGTAACAACATTAAATTCTCAATCTCGCACAAAAATAACAACTCTACTCTCAAGCCTTCCCTGGCTTCTCCGAGAGGAGGGGTACGCGCTACCACTGCGCTACCATTCATTTCGTACAATTCATCGGCATCTCTCGCCGGCACTGCAACTACATTTAAAACCTGTCTGTCTACGGATACTCGCATCAAGCCGTGTTTAATTACGGTCTCTGTATTGCCTATTTCTTTTCTCTGGACACTAACATTCTCTTGTTTTGCTCTACACGTATTTGTCATCGACTTTCGTTCAAGCATTTTACACGACACATTGAGTTCTTGTTCGAACTTACAAAACAATTCATCCGCCACTGCGCAAAGTTGTTTACCAAAATCATAGTCAATAGTCTCACTAACATTGTTTTTCCTAACCACTATTTCCGGTGAAAACAAACAAATTTCTTCAAATACGACATGATTATCAAATAACTCAAAATTTTCCTCCGTAACCTGCGCTTGTACGTACTCAAGGGTTTTTTCGATTTCTAATGAGCCTTGCACTTCGTGTGCTACACTTGGAACTGCGCTAACACTAGCCTGATGTACTATTAAAGGTGGTAATTCGCAACTAACACATTCAGAACGGATGTTATTGACGGAAATTTCCTTCGTTTCATAGCTAATTAATGGTGTTACCATTTCAAACGGTTCCTGATTGATGTCGACTATGTTTACTTCTTGAAAGTCTACTTTGATCTCACTTACACTAGACTGATGTAAAACTAATGGTGGTGGTTCAATAACTACAGGTGTAGAAATCTGACATCGTTCTATACATTCATTTTCTACGAGGGTAACGTTAGCTCGTGCCTGCTCTACCTGATTTTCCACTAAATCATTTTGACTTTCTAAACATTCAAATTCAATTGGCCTAATTTCACAACTATTTGGCTGCTTGATACTCAACGGTGGTAATTGAATTTCAACAGAAGGTAAAATTTTGTGTGTTTCCTGACATAAATTGTCTACTGTAACGATGCGTGCATACTGTGGTTCAACTTTCGACGATGATTTTAATTCCACGCATTTTTCAAAATCTACATATTCAAAATCACGAAACGCGTGTTTATTCCAGGTTTTCAATTTACTTAACGCTATGTAACGAGTAGGTGATGCCGACCTGCACAACAGCTGTTTGCCTGAATCTACTTCGGATGTATCAGCTGATTTCTTATTTTTAGCTTTGTGTCTCCTACGCTTACCGGGTTCACTTCCGAGTTCTCTTACAATTTGTTCATGCAAGTATTCATCATACCTTGAGTCTCCTGTTTTCTGATACTTTTCTAAAATAAATTGCAACTCTTGCATTATACGTCTACCTATGACTATAATTCGTCGTCTGTCATCTGTGCGCACTTCTGCCGTAACGCCAAATGTAAACGGCCGCCTTTGTACGGTGAAAATAACTTCTTTCGGAATATTCGAATTTTTATTTCTGTCTGGTGAACCAAAACATTCGAATTGATTAACTCTACGCCAAGTGATATAATTGGTTTCTTCATTCTTATCTAAATATATATCGAAAAAATTTCCGTCTATAGTTACGTTAATGGGCCTCATGATTTTTTTTTTAACAAGAACTCGAAACTAAACTCTGGAATATTCTAAGTGTTTGACATTAATTTCCGCTTTCTAAGTATTGTTTTCTAAGTTTGATCTAATCTGTGCTAACTGGTCCTTTGACCATGTTTGAAATTGTTCTAAAATACTAAAATTCATGTTTACTAAATTACAAGTAACTAAATCACAATACAAAACATGCAAAAACAAACACTTGAAGTAAGTAACAATGTAAACAAACACTTTTCTAAACCCGTATAATTTCAATTACACAACACTTACTTTAAATTTCCACTAAATGAGATGTTTCACTAGCAAATGACATAAACATAACCAAATATCTTACACAAGATACGTTTTTTCATTCTTTACTCATGAAAGGTGCATATGTGACTACAACTGTGTATGTGTATGTGTATGTGTAGTCAGCTGTTCTGTGCTTCCGTACTGTGAAAAGTTAGCGGAATAAAAGTTCGCGAATGGACAAAACGTTTTAATCTCGCACAAAACAAATTATGCTACTAATATTTCTGTGGTAATTGAATTTACTTTCTGTTTTCAAACACTACTTTTTATTTTCTTTCCTCTTGCTCTTTTCTTTTCACGAGTTAAAACAATCTACGCATGATTCTGTACTGAGTAGCTATCTGTGACTACATGGTTCAAATGTTTACTATTTTCGTATTTTAATAAATGAACTCTGAAATAATTAAATGCAGTTCTATCCGAAGATTAAAGTATGTCTTGTCACGGTTGAGCCATTTCGGGTGTAATCGTTATTTTGCGTCGTGGTTCGGATTAATTTCTCAGTCTCATACTGCCCCCCTTTCTTCTCTTATTTTCCAGCTACTTTACGACGTATACGATCACTCACCCATGCCTACAGTTTCGTTATGCGGTAGCCGGAAACGCAATAAACGAAAGTGTAGACAACTTAAATAAATTTGTTAGGCTACGAGTACAATAGGATTTGATATTAACTATGCGAATGATAAAATTACTTTTTGATAAAACAAGTATAATGTTACTATAAAAGCACAAATATTACATACGTTTGTATTTACAATATATTCACCATGAACAATCTAACACAGTTTTTACGCTAGTGGCTTTGTTTTAATAATAGACGAAGAGGTGGCATTAAAGGGTAATTAACTCACGTGTCTCTTCGGCTAGCCTGTCGATGTCACTCCTCCGCTGTCCTGTGTTCGATGATGTGTACTGGTTTTGGCGTTAAGGTCCCAAAATTAATTTACTGCTTCTTCAGTGATGGTTCCCCATAGGATCTACAAATGTAGGTTTTGCTCCAAAAGTTCGTTATCGCTGTATTGTCAAACAAGTGCACTTATAGAAAAATCACTATGAAAAATATTAACTATCACTTCGTATATAGAAAACTAGGCAGCCTGAATGCTGCTTTTAGATAAATGTAATTCGGGCGAGCGAACGTCAACACGTTCCTCTTGAGCTGGTCCACGGCGACTGCCCCTCTTGTTCAGTTAGCTATTGCGTATATGTTCTCGGTGTTAGAGCGCTCAGATGATGACGTATACTACTAAGTTCGCGCTCTTTGGCTGCAGAAGTGCGGGCATTTTAACTAGTCAAATCAGCGTTAAGCAATGACAAGGAGTATAGTATTTCTGCGACTTTCCCGTTGCTCTCGGGACTGAGAGCGTTCACAAAGGAAATCACTGTCTCTGCAACGGATGCCCATATATGGTTACGAAATCTGACGGAAGTCTACTAACACAGATGAACAAGCATTCCAAAGCGATGACAACGAGTTTCTAGAACATTTGGGTTTATTCGAGGGTTGGTTAATAAAGTTCAGAATAAATCTATTTTCTCAATGTTTCTCTTAAATTGCAAAAAATAAGCTGTAGGACGGTGACAAAAACCAGTTATTATTGTTTCTTGATTTCTCAGTCTCACCTACATAAACATACGAATAGAATTACAGGATAGGACATGTTTAGATTGCTTGCACGTGACATTTACCTATATTTCTCATCAAATGTGTCACAGATGAAAATTTCCGTTTGTACTGCCTCTATTTTCTGGTACATATATTTCATTTATGTTATGTTGCTAAAATTCGTTAGGAAACAAGTACAGACTGCGCCTGTGTGCCTGACAAAACGTAAATGTACTGGATAATTATTTCTTTACTTTCTTCCAGAAAAAAAAGTAACCCATCTCATGTCGGCTAACAAAAGGAGGTAGCGGACCAAAGATAGCCGTTGTTTATTTAAGGTCGTTACACAGCAGGGGTTTCATTCAGTCAGAGGGAAAAGAAAAAATAATTTAAGGTTTCTACATTTGTTTTGAAATGCAATATACTTCTTCCTTTTATTTTAAGAACCATTTCCTTCTCATTCGTCTGCATCAGAAAAAAATGCAAAAAAATCACTAGAATGTGCCTATTTACCCCAAGTACGTACTAGATCACTAGTTCAATAGTAAAATCGCTAAATCTAGTACGAAATCATAAATGTGGCATCCCTGGGTTGGAGCGAAAGTAATGGTTGGAGTAAAAACTAGTCCGTATTTCTACTGCGTTCTGTTGTTGAATTCAAAGAAATGTTCTAAAATAAATTCAAGAAGTAAAACACGATCCTACAAAAGACTTTACTTGCTCACTGGTTTTCGTATTGTGAACTGAAACTCAAGTGCGCAGTCATGTTGAATACTTCTGTCACTTTCTACTTTACAACTTGAGGTGGGATGAGGGTCAGGATAGATCTAGTGATATACCGCTAATGGAAGTGCTTCAGTACAGAGTCGGAAGCGGTATGTATTGTTTATACTACTTACAACGTTACCCCCACATAAAATATAAATTGACCCTTTCTCCCTTCCCTTTTTCGAATACATGGACCGACTCTTTTGCTGAAGAAAGATGGTAAAAGAAAATGAAAACATCTGTGTCTAAACTTTCTTTGAAGCGCAGTCTTTTGTATTTGTAAGGTTTTGCGAGTGTTTTCGAGATAGCCAAATCTTTTACCATGGACTCCTGCTGCGAACTGACCGTGAGTAAACACCCGATCTCGCTGTGCTCAATTTCTCTCGCACACGTGAAATGGGTTTGTTGTTTCCAAAACAAATAGAAAGTTACCTTGTGCTTTTGCATTTCTGCACGCACACAGGTACCATTGTTGTTTTAATGATCAGAAGAAATATCAAAACCATCCTATATATATGATACGAAACAGCTAACAGAGGGAGGCAAAGATAAAAGTAGGCCTATACCAAGTTTTCCGCGTGGTACCATTACGGAGAATAAATATTTGATAAAGTCACGTAGATGCGCTTAAACCTATTCCATCTGTCCTTATAACTTTTCTGGTCTCATCAATTTCTCAGGAGAATACGTACAACATATGTCCAAATTCTATATATACTCTTTCTAAACTAATGAGTAAACTCATTAAGAACACCAACTGATATCAATAAACAGGAAAGAAAACAATACTTTATACTTCTATCATTTGGTACACATCTCTATGAAGCACAGCTTGTTTCTTTTCGAAATAGCTCCTTCGTGTCACAGCTGTGGTTAGTTTTGTTTTGTGTTAGGATGAAAGAGAGAACTGCAACGTTTGCTTCGCGGTGAAGTTATATATATTATTAAGATGAGCGGTGATAAGCAAGGTTTAACAAAGAGTGCCTTTCGGATGCACAATTTAACGTGTAGTTGCAGTCCGTGTTGAGAATCGAACCAAAGCTATGTAAGACATGTTATGACAAATCCAAAAGGTGTGTTGTATCGGTGCAGTACCAGTTTTTGACGTTTTTCGAAATGTTCCAAAACCCAAAGAATAATCTTTAATTTCTGATACTTTAGTCGTCACAAATTACAATTTTATAATGTAGTCAATGTTTATAATTACTGGGCAGTTGGGCGTTTAAACTAATGACATCATAATAAAGTCAAAACCATAATTTTGAGTTGAATTGATTCTGAGTTTAACGTCCCGTTCAGCAGCGAGGCTATGTGAGACGTGGACCTACTGATTAACGTGGAATCCGAACCACATGAACTCCCACCAGGAATCAAGCCCAAGTTTCCCACGCCAAAGGCAAGTATGCTAACCGTTAGCCACGAAGGAGCTCCACCATATTTTTAGTGGGCGTTAAGAAATATCTCGCCAGTGCTTTTACAATAAATAAAATTTTATAAGTATTAAAGAATAGTGGTAAGAGATTTTATAATAGCTCTTTTATTTATGAGATATGAGTATTTTGAAAAAAAAATAACTAAAGAATAGGTTGGCGGAACCACAAAAGACTTTCTTATAAATACATACGCACCTTACTCACCTTTTATAATTGCCATGCTTATACGTTCTCCATAAAAACAGAAATTCTCTTTTAGTGATACTTTACACAAGATCATGAAGTGGGTTCAAATTTAATTAAAGGCAAAATACAATACAATAATCCACAAATATTGCCTCAAGTGAGTTTAAAGATTTCTAAACATTAGTGCGAAACCGGGCTCTGCCGTTGCGATTGATTTACAGGTCTTGAGACGAAAGTAAGAAGGGACTTACGCACACAGTAAGTAAAAACAATTAATATGCCTGTAACTTTCCCCCAAATGGGTGTATCTTAAAACTAACCTCACCATTATTTTTCTAATTAAATTCTAGCCCGAAATTATGTATCATATTACCCTATTCCCATTTTGAAAACTTGACCTTAATTCAAAATGGTGGATTTCAAGATGGCTGCCATCAAGGTCATATCTACCATACGACTTCCCCCAGGACTTATATGTATCCACATGGTTTTTCTTCACTTTTCTTCATTAACGCTCCGTTTACAAAGGGTAGTAAGGGACTTCTGTAGTAATCTCTAATAACCACATCACAACTCTTAAAAGTTATTAAAAAAAAATAGAAAACATGCACCATGGCAAAAATTTGTCATCACAAGTAATGATGCATACATGCCTTCTATCAGCAAAAAAAGTTTCATTGAAATTGGAGCCGGACATTTGAGTGATGTCCCTTGTGGGATGTGATTGAACGTGACGTCAAAGCACATCGCCCCCCTTCCCGGAATTTACGGGAATTAGGTGACCTGAGTGAGCACATGTGGTGCCAGCTCTCTCCAGCGACCTATCAAGGATCATTGCGTGTATGCCAAGACATGTCGCCGTTTTTATCCATGCCAAAAGTCGACATACTGACAATTAGGTAGGTAGTCATGATGGTCTGGCTGATGTGTTCGTATATTTTAACTTGTACATTTTGTCTCGACACGAATTTCGAGACGTCTCGACACGAATTTCGAGACGTCTCGACTCGAATTCGAGTCGAGTCGAGACAGAGACTGTCGAGTCGAGACTCGAGTCGAGACAGAGACTGTCGAGTCGAGACTCGAGTCGAGACAGAAACATATTTTCGAGTCGAGACACGAGTCGAGACAACATTTTCTCGAGACGAGTCGCGACAGGCTTAAATCTCGACTCGACTCGACTCGAATGCATCCTTAATACTATCTACCAGTGCGTTTTTATTAGATACTACGCTAAAATTCGTCATTCTTCCTTTTGCTTCTTTTCATACCACTAGGATTTTGGTTAACCTAAATTGTACTTAAATTAAACAAGTATAACCTAAGCAGAGACGAAGCGTAATCCCACAAGTAGGCCTAAGGTATTCCCCATTTAGCTAGACTACTAGTATTTTGAAGTGCAAATCATAGTTTTTCTGTCTGGGATTTGCAGAGGGGATGAGGTGAATTTCCTCCTCACGTACTGTTTTCATTTCCTGCATATTTGAAAATGGAGACATAGAAAAGGAAAGTACATACTTACTGTTAGCTGTCAAATTTCTTTAATTAGCGTTTGTTACTTGCATCTCCCACTTTAAAGTAAATGCAACACTTTATTTAATTAATGCATCACATGATAATAACTTCATTAGAGATGTTAATACTCAGACGGAACTTTACTTGAATCAACGCAAGATATTTAATATTGTATTCTATGCAGTGGCATATTTAAAGGGGTGGCTTCAGGACTTAAGCACTCACCGAAATTTTATCACATTTTTTTATTGTTTTGTATGTGTTACAGAATTCTCATATTTCCAGGAATAAAGCTAACAAAGTCCCTCCCTAAACAAGCAAAGCCTCTCGAAAGAAAATTGTAAATACCCCATTGATTCTATAAAATGGAAAACTCAACTAAAATTACACATAAACATTATTATTTTATCCCGTACGGTAGTTTTTAGTCAATTTGTATATATATGCGTAATGTATCATACTTATATTTTACAAACTATTATAGACCAGGTTTAACGCAGCAAAAAAAAAAGTTACTCTGAATAACTTAACTTATTCAATAAAACTTGTTTAATTTTTGTTCTGATATCTCCGGATATCTCTAGTATATATTTACTTTTGAAGCTACGCTATTAGTGCTTGCATTCACTGCACAAAACTACACTGTGCTCACCACATACACTTCGTTTGCAGTCGACACGCACCATTTTACTTTTTCAATCTCTATTTGCTGGATACTTATACCATCTCTTTCGTTTTCCTGGAATAGTTCCGAATCTGTCTTCATTGGAATTGAGTCGTCAGTGTTCCACTGCAGTTCTTGTTGTTTCTGGAATATGAGCATTTTTATATTCTTCTTGCGTGTGGAGTAACATTAATTCTTTTGTCAGCTTTTTTTTAAAGGAAATTTCTTCTCTTGGATGAATTGTTGGGAAAGAGATGTACATGTGAGTCATACACCAGGAAAGCGTTAACACATGCTACATCTGGCATGTTGAAAGACCAAGGTGCTGAAAAGAAACCCGGGTTAAGACAGCCTATTGGCAGTGTGTGAGGTTCTCAGTGGTGACACAAGAACCACCTGAAGATATTTCCCCCAACTACATCCCCCTGTTGAAATACGCTCCTGTTACCTCATGTGATGTGGAGAGATCATTCTCTGCATACAAGAATATTTTATCCGATCGCCGACAAAACTTTACTTCTGATCATTTGGAAATGTACCTTGTAACCCATTGCGCAACAACACACAGTTGAACTGCAGGCAAGTAATTTAATTCAAATTAAAAATGTTCATTAGTGAAAATATTCTTCACTCCTAGTTCAGCTGGTATTGTTTAAAAGATATAGGACTGCTTTTCCCTGCATGAAATAAATATATATAAAACAATACATTTCGTCATAAGTTGCTTTTAGTATTTAATTTTTTATATTGCGTATAATTCATTTCAAGATTAGGCCGTGGTGACGGATGCGCATTTAGTGTAAAAGGATCTAGATTTGAAACGGGACCACACCACACCACATGAGATTTCTGACGTACAAATGCCATATGCATTTCTTTTTTGGGGGCTTTCCTGTTTCTCTCTAGCCGATTCACATCTTCCTTCATTCGCGTCTGATTTTATTTTCCTGTAATCAGTCCCGTCAATGAAGTATGGCTGTCTCAGCTGTTCAAGCATTTCACTTCATTGGGGGACTTGCATTAAGCAGGATAAATATAGTAGATTTTCCATTTTATTTTCATAATTCGTTTAAATATTCGATACTCATACGCGTGTTAATATTATGTTTTCATAAATATGTAATATATGTAATATTACATATTCTTATATAATATTATATATTTTTTACATTTTAAGCGATTTTTGTTACACTTTTATGTACATATTTAGAGGGTTGATATTACATAAAATTCCGGAATCTAATTATTACATACGGCTTCCTATGTAATATCTTGTAATCTACGGCTTCCTTCCCTGGATCTCTGCCATCATATCGTTTTATAGTGGACTGCAAATCCTGGAACAACATTCTCTACGACTTTTTTTTTTTTTTGCATTTTCCTTCCTAGCAGTATACACGACCTCTACAACAGCACACCCTTCCACATATCCTCTATTACTTAGAAATGTTGTGTCTTCGATTCTTCTCTAAACGCTTTCACTCCCGTCTCACACGTTTGATACTATCTACCAGTGCGTTTTTATTAGATACTACGCTAAAATTCATCATTCTTCCTTTTGCTTCTTTTCATACCACTAGGATTGTAGTTAACCTAAATTGTACTTAAATTAAACAAGTATAACCTAAGCAGAGACGAAGCGTAATCCCACAAGTAGACCTAAGGTATTCCCCATTTAGCTAGACTACTAGTATTTTGAAGTGCAAATCATAGTTTTTCTGTCTGGGATTTGCAGAGGGGATTAGGTGAATTTCCTCCTCACGTACTGTTTTCATTTCCTGCATATTTGAAAATGGAGACATAGAAAAGGAAAGTACATACTTACTGTTAGCTGTGAAATTTCTTTAATTAGCGTTTGTTATTTGCATCTCCCACTTTAAAGTAAGTACAATACATTATTTAATTAATGCATCACATGATAATAACTTCATTAGAGATGTTATAACTCAGAAGGAACTTTATTTGAATCAACGCAAGATATTTAATATTGTATTCTATGCAGTAGCATATTTAAAGGGATGTCTTCAGGACTTAAGCACTCACCGTAATTTTATCGCATTTTTTTTATTGTTTCATATATGTTACAGAATTCTCATATTTCCAGGAATAAAGTTAACAAAGCCCCTCCCGAATCAAGCAAATCCCCTCAAAAGAAAATTGTAAATTCTCCAGTGATCCTATAAAATGGAAACAACTAAAATTACACATAAACATTATTATTGTATCGCGTACGGTAGTGTTTATTCAATTTGTATGTATGCGTAATGTATCATACTGATATTTTACAAACTATTATAGACCAGGTCCAACGTAGCAAAAAAAAAAAAAAATACTCTGAATAACTCCTGAGACTATAAGTTCTTATATCTAAATTAGACAAGTTATAACTCATAGAAATACATAAATCTACACAGAAACTTCTTACTCTGTTTAGAAAATTATTTTATAACATATTATCATTGAAAGATGCCTTCAACACTAAACTGAGTTCCCAGAGGTGAACCTTCGCACTTTCCCAACAATGTGTGCAATCCCCAACAATCATAGCTTCGCTCCCTGAGCAGCATAGCACATAACCGTGATTAGCGAGTTGGTGAGGCTCAGAGGGAAGGGTTTCCAAGTGTTTCCAACCTACTATATTTTTTACCGAAAAAAACAAAATGTTAAAGTATTGATTTTATTTTATAAGAAATCAAACATAAAGAAGATATACGGTAGACAGCACCTTAGGCCTGGTCTCAGAGCCTCATATTAGGCTTCACCACTGAATCTAAGTTTAGTTTTCAACAGAACGAATCCAAGGTCCCAAAAATAACAATTTAGAAGAAGAAATTAACTGGTATTCGAATCTAAGACTGCTTAAGGGCATCTATAAAATGAAATAATTAATTGAAAGTTTGCTATTTAGTTCAAGGCTTTCATGTATTTCTATAATGGATAATCTATTATTCGAAAAGTATAAGAAAAACTTATTTACAACGAAAAAAATATACGTTTATGTGTTAAAAAAACATTCCAAAGATAAGATAATACAAGCGTACTATTCAATAGGGATGGCCACAAAAGTCCGGTTCCGGCGGAACCGGTTCCACGAAGAACCGGTCCTCGAAGATCCAGTTTCCAGAACCGGTTCCAGACCTGGATCCGAAAACCCGGTTCCAGAACCGGATCTTGGGAAGCGGTTCCAGACCTGAATCCGAAGAACTCGTTCCAAACCTGGATCCCAAAATCTGGTTACAGACCTGGATCCGAAAAACCGGTTTGGGATTCGGATCTTCTAGAACCGGATCCGTTCAGACCCGCAAACCGGTTTCACCAGGAACCGGTTCTGGCCATCTCTAGTATTCAATCGTTGAATGATCGACATATCAGAACTTCAATAGCACACTGCCAGTTTCTGAATAACGAAGACTGGTGTTTGATTGCCCATGGCACTATCCCTATAGGATATTAGAAATGGTCCTTATAAAAAAATCCAAAGAATTATATCGCAAGCAGAAAGCATGAAATATTTTCTTAAGAGGACAACCTACCATTTTAATATATTAGAAAACGGAACTGTATTACTTTTAAGATCTCGGATTACATAGTCACTTCTTACCAAAAGCGTGATTTTCACAAATCCATAGTATTCACTTCCAAATACCCTATTTTCAACTACTTAAACCTATTCGCGACATAAAGGTCGGTACCCTTCGGGCTTCCGCATAATTGTATTCGGATACAACAACAACAACAAGAAAGTTAACCGGGCTCATGCCTTTTTCTTTCAATCAAAGCAGCTCAAGTTTCGTTTTAACTAATGGTTAAAAAAAAATATACTCTCTAAGTTTCCTCATCTTAAAAGTCGGCTTTCTTAGAAAATAAAAAAGTGAAAGCTTTCAAGCCCTTAGAGAAGGAATTTACATTTCTCCAACGACAACTCATTCATCATGATATTTCTCATCTCTTCCCATCATAGCACAGTTTATTTATCACACCACTAACCGTGTTTTAATAAAGGAAATACAGTGCGGAATAAACCTCCTAGAAAACTACCAATGCCATAACCTTCTTGATATGCTGTACCTTTATATACTTTGTAACCACCTCTTGCTTGGTTGCTGTAATAACGAAAACACGGGTCGTTCATATTTCTTTCTATATACTCAAATATATCAATAGATTAGAATAGAATATTAGTATTATTGCTTATAAGTACGCCATTTATTGATAGCTTTACGTTTACGTGGTGGAGGATCATCCTTTTCGTTCTCATCATTATCATTGTTCACTTCCCCACCTTCTACTTGTGTGAGTTTTCTAATATATTCTATTCGTTGAGGATTACCGATGTACACTAAGGGTATATTGGCTTTTGTTATTAATGTAGCAAAAGGTTTCCAACCGGCAACTGAAATATTTTTCTTACGACATCTAATAAAATCGAATACCAAATCCACTATATTTGCACCTGGAATTAATTTATTATTAATATTCACATTTGCATTATCATGCCATTGAATATTAGGATTTTGCTTCAATTTACGTAATAAAGGTCTTGCTTTACGTTTACTAATTTCGGGGAGAGAAAATATTATTTCATCCTCCTCCTCGTTGTCTTCTTCTTCTTTTTCTCCTCCTCTTTATCAGTAGTAGTAGTAGTAGTTGTTGTTGCTGCCGGTTTTTCAATTATATTTAAATATTTTTGTAAGACCTCTCTATAGCGTACCCATTTTTCTTCTGCATTTAAACTTTTATTATTTAAAATTTCTTTCGTTTCATCATCAAGATAAGATATCGTTTGATAATGATGTAATTTTTCCGGTGAGATTAAAATAAGTTTTTGTGTGTTTTGCATAATTACTTAATTAAACTTGATAATATACCTCCTAAAATAGGTGCAAGCAATGCAGTAAGAAAACCACCTTTTTGTATTATTCGTTTTTTCTTTTCTTTTAATGGCGGACCTTTTTCACCAAATATCTCAGTTCCTTTTTATATTTTTTTTTAAATTTATTTATCTCTGTTTAATTTAATGGAACATTTCCCTGTGATACGTTATAAAAACATTCGCAAATAGAGCGAATTAAATCAGGATCTGCATTTTGTAAAATTGCCTTACGTGCTTTCGGTTTTGACTTTGCTAAAAGTTTTAACAAATGTGCATTTTCCTTACTAATCATTTTTACGGCTATTATAGCACAAATAGTTGTTAGAATATAAACCATATTGCAATTATTTTTTTACAGGCACATAAACATAATTAAAAGAATCTGTTGGAAAGATATTTGTTCGAACTCGCTGCTCATCAGGAGTATTTTGTTTTAAATCAAAAAGTAAATAACCATGTGCAATTCGAGTTGCATCTTGATATGCTTCTTGAATAAATTTTGTATTACCTGGATACAATTGTCGTGCCAGATAATTAATTTGAGCTTGGTCTCTAGGATTTTTAAAACAAACAATATAATGACAATTTAACGAAATATCTGTGTTATAAATATTACACTTATATTTCTATGATGCCTACCCTTAGTAAAAATATCTACAATCCGATGGTCACACTCAAGCATTAAATCATCAATAATTACAAGATGTGGACCCTCGTGTGCTTGAAATTCATTATTTTGAGGTAAACCTTCTTTAAACGTGCAGCCTGAAAGAGTATCATACAACGGCTGTCATTCACCATAACACCATACAATATTTCTAGATAACTTACTATAATGGTCAAGAAATGTTTTAACAAAATATTTTCCACAGCCTGTAGGCCATGCTACCATGCATGTAAAAGGAATTTTCCACTCCATATTTCTTTCTCTCTATTACAGATATATCACATTTATTTTAAATAACGTTTTTAACCATTTTGCTTTATTTTCTCCTTTACATAAAAACACTGCGTTTGAAGAACAAATTTGATTTAATATATTTTTACTTGTGATACTGATAGACCTCGTGATGATGATGACAATTTAACTAAGCAACGAAAATTTACAGTGTTGCTACAATTTAAAATATAAAATTCACCTTTTGAAGTTATAAAATCTACAAGAAATACTCGTGATGACATGCTTCACCTATAAATTGTTGACTTTTCTTTTTTACAATAGAGTATGCTTTAAACCAAACCAACAATTTTCACTTTTTGACAAACCTAACCATTTAACATAGGCCTTATTATTTTTCTTTCGCAAAACTTTTTCAATTAAATATGTTTTTAGAAATTTCGTTAATTGTAATTCGGTCCGTAAAATCTTCCCTCAATAGGTTTATTTTTAGGACAAAAAACTTTTTGCAATAGATGTTTGTCAATAGATGTTTTTCATTTTCTCCTTTAATAGCGTCGAGAGGTTTCATTTTAGTAGTGGAATGAATAGTATTATTATATTTATTTAGTAATTCCGGCAGAATGCCAATCCATTTATAATTTCCCTGCAGTGTAAATTGTCTCCACATTAAAATACGTAATGTCCTATTAAATCTTTCAATAATACTTGCTTTCACATCACTGTACGTGGAATAATGTTTAATGTTATTTTGGTTCATCGCCCTCTGAAGCTCTGAATTATAAAATCTTCGACCCCTGTCAATTTGTAAAAATTTTGAGCTTTTGTTTGCTTTTCTCAGTACTGTTATAAATCCTTGTGTAATTTCTTTCCCAATTTCATTTTTCACAGGAATAGCCCAAGCATATTTAGAGAATGTGTCTATCACAGTTATCAATATTTGAAATTTCGATTAATGTTTGCTACACCTTTCAATTTTCCACTATTCATTTCAACTAAATCAGCCTGCCATAGATCATGAATTCCTTTCGTTATAACGGGTATTCGAGGATAGTTTCGTCTTGCACCTTTATGTAATTCTGCAACTATTTGTTCTCGAACTCATTGTGGCTAATTTTTGTTTACCAATGCTATTACACTAATATATACAAAAACTAAAATATCATATTTACAATATACAAATCCTACATGTTAAATCTTGATTATGATACCCCCAAGGTACAGTGTGTATGTTACAATTTAAAATTTTTTTTATCGTCATGCGGATCTAAGGCTAATTTTGTTACCTGATTTGTTGTTAAATTGTAATGTTTATTTTAAATTCAAATTGAGTTTTATGAATCGTTTCGTTTTGAAATAGACATGATTTATAATCGTCAAACGTAATTTGTTCTTTAACTATATTTTACTTGATCCCTTTACATTTTTTCAATTCTTTTTTTTGAACAGTTTTTATTGCATAAGTTTTTGCTCGTAAACCAACATATTCAATAATGGGAAGTCCACCTAATTCATCTTTCATTTTACCTAAAGCTTTTTTATTTTTCCATGGAATATCATACGGATTAGGTTGAGAAAAATTCGAGGTATCAAAATACTCAATTATGTCTTTTATATCTTTATAAATATCGTCGGTTTTAATGTAGTAAATGAAAGAGTCAGTACCCATGTAAGTAATACTAATCTTATCTCCATATCGAGGTTTCATTACATTATAATGAAATCCATACATTCCTAATTTTGATAATTCTAAAACTGTGGCTCCTACGTAGATCGGTTTATTTAGAGTTACAGATTTTTTTAGCATATGGAATAATGCAAGATTGTCTCCTAATTTTACTCAATTTTGAAACTGATCTTGCGCTGCTAATTTTTTTACACTTTTTTCATTATTAATTAATTTTATATCAATGCGTTTTCTTACATTCTCCATTGTCTTTCCGTATACGGAATTCTTTAGTAATTTATAAAAATCTTTTTCAAATTCAATTGTAGAATTTGCACGACGCTTAGTATTTTCTTCTATATAAGATGCAAGCCATCTAGATTGACGAAACCATAATATTTTATGTACTTTTACCAATATCAAACCTTGCTTTAGATAAAATTGTAATACTCTATAATGCAAGATATAATTCGATTTCGATTCAAGTGTTAATAGTAATTTTGAGTATTTACCATTCGGTGGAATTTCATTCGTGGAAGCACACGGAAAATCAGAAGGATATTCGTGTAAATAATTTGGATATTCTAAGTCCACTTCTAGAAAAAAAACCATACACTATCAGTGGGCCAATTAATAATTTTATTCTTGTCTTGCCAATCGTAAATTTTGTCTTCCCACCGAAAACCACCATATGGTAAATAATCAATCATTGATAGTCCGTATAGGTTGTACATGTCAATATACAGTAAGTAGGATTTTTCTTTTTCCGCTTCAAAATCATGTACGTAGGGATTATTAGCTATGGCATACCTTAATACAGCTTGTGTGATGCCTCCATGAATCGATTTTTCTACAAACATATACATATTAATATCTGATAAGAGTTCAAGTTCAACTTTTGTTTTATATGACATGGCTTGCCATGCCAAACCAGGCGCAGTAAAACAATTAATTGGGTCAATACTAAAAGCATTTAAACACGTCTTTCGAAAATTTTCCAATACATCTGCTGTGAGAAGTACATCACATTTTAAGTACAGATCATGGTAGTCCCCTAAATTTTGACAAACGTATGCCAAATCTCTTGTGCATATAGATAGTCGGTCTCGGAAATTCGTCTCAATAATTAAATCATTTGTCGAACATTTGTCGAACATTTTCTCAATAATAATAATAATAATAATATAAATTAAATCTTGTGTTACTAAAATGATTATTAACATTTAATCATTTAAAAAGGAAAGTTTTAATTCCATATGTATACACTGTGTATGATTAAGGAAAACAGTAGCTTCCACTTTAAATAACACTAGTCAACAAGGTTTTTGCCATATGAAAGAAGAATGCTGATCTTTAAGGAACTTTGGCCGCTGAATTGGAATCTGAAATCCGTTTTTCTCTATCACGCACAGTTTTCCCATTACAGAGCGATTTTCGGGAAATTTTCTCCAAAATTTCCCTTTTTCTTCATTTTTGTACCTCTAGCTCGGGTACCCTTAGGCATATAAACATACAAATTATATTTTAGGTTAGCTTGATTTATACTTAGTAAACCCTGTAAGTTTCATCTGCGTCGCATCATTCTTCATTGAGAAATAAATATATTTCTATAAATATTTGCTATGTGTACTGTCCATTTTACCATATACAATAGGTGCAGAAAAATCACATGTAACTTCCACGGGAATTACAATATAAGCAAGGTTTATACTTCATTGGATTTGTAATGAAACATACTTTACAATGATGTATACACCATGTCCGCCATTTTTATAAGAGGGAAATTCTAGAGGGATTTTTCGCGAAATTCCCTAAAAAAGTAGATTTTTGTCTCATGTCAGTGTTCATATAGTGATACAGAAACGGGAATTGCGCCAGATTTATCCTATTGAACAACTGATCTTTACCTCCAAAATTATACAACAAAATTCTTAGTTTCCACGCCTTTTATACGTTATTCAAGATAGTAAACAAAAAATTAATATTGACCTACAAAACCAAATATCAATAACTCACAATGGATCAAATGCACAACTGCTTTACAAAGTATGAAAATAAAACATTTGTACTTACAATTAATTCTTCCTTTTGTAATGCCAGTCACTTTCTCTAACTAAAAACCAGCAGTAGTCGCCCATCATATGAGGTTCCCATTTACCTTGATAACGTTGCTCCATTTTTTGAATGTCCTGATGGAATCGTTCCCCTTGTTCGTCACTTACAGTTCCTAAATTGTCGGGGAAAAATTCCAAGTGGGAATGAAGAAAGTGGATTTTCAAGGAAATTCTACTTCCTAACCTTTGATAGCTATCCAAAAGCTCTTGAACCAATTGACGGTAATTTTCTGCCTTATGATTTCCCAAAAATCCATACATCACTTTACTGAAAGCTCTTCAGGCGGATAGTTCATCATTATTTAACTTTGTCTCAAAGATGTTGTCCTTTAATAGTTTCCGAATTTGGGGCCCGACGAATATCCGCTCTTATACTTTTGCGTCACTAAGTTTTGGAAACTGACTTCTAAGGTACGCAAAACCTTCTCCATTCTTGTCCATGGCCTTAACAAAGTTTTTCATTAAGCCTAATTTTATATGTAAAGGCGGCAGCAGAATTTTTTCTGAGTTAACTAAGGGAGAATACTTAACATTGTGTTTCCCTGGCATATATGTTTCTCTTGGGGACCATTCTTTTCGAATGTAGTGTGATTCAGTTGCCCTACTGTCCCACAAGCAAAGAAAACAACAGTATTTTGTAAATCCTCCCTGAAGCGCCAGTAATATAGCAATGACCTTTAAATTACCACAAATTTGCCAACAGTACTTGTTATAATGTATCACAGCTAACAACACAGACAAACTTTCATAAGTTTCCTTCATCTCTACGGAATATGCCATTGGAATTGATGGTTTAGTATTCCCATTATGTAGCAAAACAGCCTTAAGGCTTGTTTTAGAGGAGTCGATAAACAACCTCCATTCTTCAGGGATGTGTTGAAAACCTAGTGCATCCATTAAACCATCTATATTTGTACATGCACAGAGGGAATTTTGCATTATTTAGTAACCTGAAAATTGTTCATGTCGGTTTCTGAAAATTGAAATTCTGGTGTAGGAGCCAGTAAATTCCATTCTTGAAGTCTCGATCCGAGCAACTCAGCTTGTTGCTTACTCAGATTTAGATCCCTCACTAAGTCATTCAGTCTGGACTGGTTAACAAGAAGAGGTGTGTTTTTGGTTGGGCTATAGTTTGGATCAAAGGAAGTTGATGGTTCGGGCAACTCATCTACTTGCTCTTCTGCTGGAGAAAATTCTTCTGACTGTGCGTATGGATCAGGGATTGTGAGTTCAGGTCCATGTGGTATGGGTTTTAGAGCGGATGGAACATTTGGGTACTCAATATTGGATTTTGTTCGTTTAGAATGACCCCAAATTTTTGTTAGACAGAAATAACAGTCTTCAGCATGACTGGTTGGTACTCGCCAGACCATTGGCACCGCAAAAGGCATAGCACGAGTTTTATCTCCACTTTTCCACTTAATAAGAGTAGAATAGCATGTTACACAACACACATGGGGAGCCCACACTTTGTCTTGATCACCCACATGACACCTAAAATAGCTAAAGTAAGCTTGTTTGAACGTTTCTGTTAATGCACGGCGCTGACGTTTCACAGTATATTTTCCACACACGTAACAGAAAGTGTTCGGTGAGTTTATCACGCGATCTCTTCATAGCAGAGAAAGAAAACAAACACGCACACGCACTTACGACCACTTGTCACAGGTAAATCCAAATTAAAACTAAACCTACAATATGCATGCAGTTATACAACACTTCCTTATCTATTTGCCATGGACCTGACAATTTATCAGTAGAGTCCGATTTTGCGTAGCTTTATTGCATCAGCTAAACACGTGTTGTTGTACAGCTGTATCAATGTAATCACATGCCAGGTGGTAGAAAACCACAGACCTCTTACTCCATATCGTATACTCTCATTTTTCGTATTTGTACCTGTATGGGTAAATGAAATTGTGTTTTTTTCTTTCGGTGCAAAGAACGCAACATCACGTCTTAAAATAAATAGTACAAACAACATACATGCAGCTATATTTATTTCTCTACAAATAATAATGCGATTGTTCTGAAACTTGCGAGGTTTCTTAAGTATAAATCAAAGTTTTATATGGTGTCATTTTTGTATTTATATTTCAAGGGCCAGTGTGCGAAAATTTGGAAAAAAAGATATATTTTGAGGGAATTTCTCAGCCCCCTCCCCTTGTCACGCAAAAAATCTGTGGGTGATGGAGAAAAACGGATTGCACTTTCGAATTCAGCGACCAAAGTTCCTTTAGGATCAGATGTTTTCTTTCATGTGGCAAAAACCTTGTTTACTAGTGAGCTATTGATTTATTGAATTGATATAAATCTATATTCTGGCGCAATTCCCGCTTCTGTATCACTATATGAACAGTGACATGAGACAAAAAATCTACTTTTTTAGGGATTTTCCCGAAAAATCCCTCTAGAATTTCCCTCTTATAAAAATGGCGGACATGGTGTATACATCATTGTAAAGTATGTTTCATTACAAATCCAATGAAGTATAAACCTTGCTTATATTGTAATTCCCGTGGAAGTTACATGTGATTTTTTTGCACCTATTGTATATGGTAAAATGGACAGTACACATAGCATATATTTATAGAAATATATTTATTTCTCAATGAAGAATGATGCAACTCAAATGAAACCTACAGGGTTTACTAAGTATAAATCAAGCTAACCTAAAATATAATTTGTATGTTTATATGCCTAAGGGTACCCGAGCTAGAGGTACAAAAATGAAGAAAAAGGGAATTTTGGGGGAAATTTCCCGAAAATCGCTCTGTAATGGGAAAACTGTGCGTGATAGAGAAAAACGGATTGCAGATTCGAATTCAGCGGCCAAAGTTCCTTTAAGATAAGGTGTTTTCTCTCTGTGACAAAAAAAAAGTTAAAATTTGTTGACTAGTGTAATGTGGATAATCTGCAAATACAGCGACGGTTTTGAAAATACACACAAGTTCGACACTCTGGTTTGCTTCCAAAAATCATATTACTACACTTCTATAAAGTTGTTTTTTATATGTAAGACAAACCACGCTAATTTCGAGGTGAACGTTTCTTCTCTTTTCCTTAAAATTTTGCTTGAAATAGATAAAAATCCTCTCAAAATTAACTGCAAGAAATTTTACAAGAAAATGTAATGAAGTATCTAGTTTAACGTCCCACTATTGTCCACCAAGGCTAAGGGAGACAGTGATGATGAGATGTGACTGAAATGGTGGAAGGAAGAAAGTAGGAGGACACGAAAAAATACCGAGAAAACCCACGCACACGGTGTTTTTCCATGAAAAAAGTTCACATGATGCGAGATGACACCTGTGTGGCTTGAAAACGAGTAATATTCAGAAAACGACATACTGTTGCTATTAGCTACAAGGTGCTGATCGACTCACACGGATTGCATAAACTACTGGAAACACATTCACTGCAGCAGCGTTTTTACTGAAGCCAAGAAATCCATCTTTTTTTTTTTTTTTACATTATATAAAAAAATCAAGTAGTGCCGGTACTAGTGCAAGTCTCTTGCGCAAGAGTCTTGGTATTGATATTGGTCTTGCATGTATGGTCTTGGTCTTGCACCCCTTGGTCTTGGTCTTGGTCTTGCATGCAAGACTTTTGCAAAAACTGCAAGACCAAGACTCTTGTGCTCATCACTACGTAGACGGTTGAGCTCAGAAGGGGAGGGGAAAGGGGAGGGTTTATGGGGGCTCTGCTGGGGAGAGGAGGGGGCGTAGCGAGGGCGCTGTTAAGGAGGTGTTGCCATGGTACCACGTAACTAGAGGTGTGCCTAAAAAGGCGGGAAGTTTTTTTTTCTGACGAGGCGGGCGAAGTGCTGTACCTACTACTATAGCAAATATCGCTGAATCCAAGGTATTTGCCATGAGGTCGAACCCCATTCAATACAAAAAGTGAAAGGAAATCTCTAAGTTTTACGTCCCACATTTATGCCGGCTAAGCTAGAAGAGACGGTAGTAACGAGAAATGAATGAATGGTGGAATGAAGAAAGTGGGAGAAAACGGAACCCCAAGAGAACTCACATATACGGTGTTTGCCCACCACAATGTTCACTTGCCGCGAGCTGGGATCGAACCAGGACCCCATGCACCAGAGGTAAACGCTCTAACAGTAAGCCCTCCCGACCCTCCCATTCAATGTATATCTCCCATCAATAACTACTTGCAATATTTACTCTTTTTTCGTCCAGGCGTATTGTTATTACTGGTCTTTCGTAATAGTTTTTACTAACCCTAAATTTTCCCCACATTTATGCTCTTTCAACGCAAGTAAATTAGATACTGTCCACAAAACATTTTTCAACTAATGAGCATTTTTTATATTTCTCAGACTTCTTTAACATCGTGCGCTATTGACTCGGGGCCCTTTTGATGCGGGGCGCTCATGATAGGCGCCGTTTTGATTCGTTCTTGTCTTTCCCCTCCCTTTTTGTCCGGACCCTTCTGACGTGACACCACGTAAAGCACTGAGGAGACGAAAACCTTAAAGCCTGCTTGGCTCACAGAGTCATTTTGTTATTTGTTGTCCAAAGAAAGCATGACGCTTTACTAGGAAATTGACCAATGACCGTAGTCCGTTACCACGAGACATCAACTGGGAATAAAGTTTTCAGTAATTTAAGGAGAATATTTTTTTCTTCAGTGCGGAGATTCCAAAAATTATCCAAATCGAATCACCAACGAGGAGACATTGAAAGTTCTAGAACGCTAAAGCTTCAAATACAAATCGCGAAGAAATGCAGTTTTAGAGAAAATGCCTTTAGTAAAGATTCCATAAACTTTTTTTTTTTTCGTGAGCTCCAAATTTCGATTCCAAAAACATGCCTACTTTCTTTCATTCTGGCTACATCACCTTCAAAGTTGATGACCCTAAAATGTTTGGGAAAAGGTATAAATTACGAAGGTTCCGCAATTTCCTATTCCCGTTCTTCATGGGTTCGAATATTCGTTTCAGGATTTTATTTACAACTCAGCCTGTATTCTTCTCCCAGAGTAAGCGAGAATGTTTCGTAACTATACAGCGCAAAAGACATTTATTATCATTTTATATATTATAAGCTTAAAATTCCTCGGGATAGCGAAAGATTTTTCAACTGAATATTAATATGAATTCCCTGGTTTCAGTCCACATTAGGATGGTCCAAAAACATATGAAAAAACTAAAAGTTTGAATTCACTAATGGGTCACTTGTTATTTTATTCCTACCAGTCACATGCATTCATGAGGAAAAAATCACCAATGTAAGACTATATTTAGAGGTAGCTCAATCTCTCACAATATTTAACCGCTTAACTTAAAATCACGAATATATTCGTGGAAGGAAAAAAGATCTGAATGTGATTATAAATTGAAACAACGATTCCTCACGTTGCGCTCAATGCATCTGGATACATGGGTGTCCGCTGGGTGTGGGTAACGTTCATTTAACTAGTTTTGGCTAGTATTTTGTGTTGAGGCCATTACTTATTTAAAAAGTGATGGAACTAAAATAGCATATCTACCTTGTGCCAAGAATTTATTTGTCTGTTTTTTCTCTGTGAAATAGTGGTATTTTTTTGCAAAAGAATACAATAATTCGCAATTGATTCCATGGAATATTTACTTATATAGTAAATTTAACTTTTATTTTCATCATATACTCATCCGTCCTTGCCTTTTCCAGTGAGGCATCTAGGTGCCAAGTCTACATTCAGATTATTACTGTTCTGTGGAGGCAGATCTGAATTTAGGGCGAAGTGTTATGGTGAGGATTCAGAAGGTTTTACCCGATCGAGGACGTCTTTTGTACCTTTTCGCTCTTCATCTCATCTATTATCATCTCATTTCATCTTCATTCTCAGAGTCGTTTAACATCTCAAGGGATGGCATCAGGTGGCCATCCGGGACTACCGCCGTTACCTCCGGGTCCGTCTATCGAACCTACCTCGGTATGTAAGGAGGCCGACCGCAGACAAAAAAAAAAAACTACATCTCGAGGCAAGAATACTGGTAGATCCCACTCTCGTGCTCCGGATAAATGTAACAGCACTTCTCATCAACCACCATCTAAACATCATACTGTAAGTGGTTCTGAACAACCTGTCAGTTCAATGAATCTAGACGACGACAAAGAATTTCCATCTGTTCAGAATACCGCCAAACCGTGTCTGTATTCATTTCTACTCACCAATATTGACACCAGGTTTGAAAATGCAAAACTGGCTTTCCAACAGCTTGTAGAATAGCTGCCACGCGCTTCTGTAGCACAGATAGTTCGCACTCGCAACGGAATCATTTTCAAATCTTATGATTCTACCTTCTTAACTACTGTGCGCAATAAGTGCAGTTTTGAAATCTTTGGCGAGCACGCAAGTATGAAGCGACTCGAACCTAAGGCATTTCGACAAGCAACGCCACCACGTAAAACACCGGTTCTCTCGGTTGTCATTAGAAGGGTTGACCCATCTCTAACAGAAGACGAAGTCATGGAAGAGCTCACTCTTGAGGGACACTTTATTCTAAAGTGCCTTCGTATTAAAAACGACCAAGGAGCTACCTATATGGTACGAGTCTTAGCCAATCCAGAAACCACTATTGATGATCTTCTCGCTCATGGTGTCTTTATCTATAAAAAGAAACATCGAGTTGAGTCATCAAAGTCGCCGCCACCTTTACCATTGAGGTGTGAGCGCTGCCAAGCATATAACTCGCATCCAACATCAAAATGCACCCAGCCCAGCATGTGTGGGTACTGCAGCGGAAACCACGAAACGAAAGCTTGCACTAACCTAACAAAGCCACCTCAATGCTCTACGTGCCCGGAACAACACGCCACATATAGTTATCGTTGCAAAACAAGGCCAACGTCCAAACCTTTGAATCCGGTGCTCACTGTTCCTCTGCGACCCATCCTACCAGAAGTTAAACAAAATGTAGCACCACAACCTATGAAGCAATTTCCGTACAGCCACTCCTTTCATTCTTTAACATCGCTTTGCAAAACCTTCACCCCTTTCTACGTCAGCATATTTTCTAGGTGGTCAATCATGCAGCCCGCATTATCTTTAAATATTCTTTCCAAGCTACTTACTCTGGACCCCATGTTTACTCTCACGCCACCCCTGTTGAGGAATTACATGTCTCCTCGGCCACTTCCAAAACTACTGCTGCACCTTCATCATGGGTATTTCATTACCGTTTCTTAATATTCTATCACTTAATTCCCAGCACACTCTCTTCGAAAAGCTACTTCTAGAAGAAACTATTCAGGCCTTCCTTCTGAACGAAACTCTCCTTACTCCGTCTATGACGTTCAGGATATTTCGGTTTATACTACTCCGTTCTGATTCTACCATCGCAGCACGCCGATCAAATGGGGGAATGGCTATTGGCTTCCATACTTCGATTAGTCACCGCCAATATCATCCCACATTGATTAATGTTCCAGAGTATCTCATTAGTACGTTGTACTTCCACTCCCTTTACGTTACCATAGCTTCCATATATGTACGCCAAGAACACACCAACTCACGCTCATTCTTTCTCCACATCTCCAAAAACTTTAAATACTATATCATCATGGCTGACATCAATATTCACAGTCGTCCGGATAATCAGAAAAAACTTCCTTGACATCATTATTACTCATATCACCGGTCATATTTTTGATATGCCTTAAGCAACCAGACCCATCACGAATACCACACCTGACGTAGTTATTTCTTCTGGCAATCTCTTCCAGCACTGCACTCTCGAAGTGCTCGATTCCATAGGTAGTGATCACCTTCTCATAAAACTTCATATCGATCAACCACAGGCTCCTACTCTTTGTTTGTTACCTGAACCTCGTCGTGTTCCACGATTTGATAAAGCAAAGTGAAATGACTATCGCACTACTATTGCTGAAGATTTGGTTACCATCGAGCCTCCTACTACCGAATATCACCTCTATGCACGGGTCTCTGAAATTACTCACTCCATCCATCACGCTTCTGATCTTCATATACCCAGAACTTAAATCTGCAGGTACCAACCACGTATACCACCACACTACCTGCCTCTCGTCCATCGTTCTCGCGAATTCTTTCGCGAATATCTAGAAGCTCTTCGTCATCATCGCCAACTCCAGCGCACTGTGTGTAACTACGTCAAGGCACATAAGCTTCGCAACTGGGTGAAGACGTGTAACAACTTAGCCGCAACTTCACACCCCACCAAGTATTGAAAGCGATCTCATATGTTAACTGGGAAGCTTACTCACACACCAAATCGCTGTTAGTTAATAACCAACCATTACACACAGATAAGGAAAAAGCAAACGCCTTTGCAGACCACCTGCAGACCACCTTCACCCCGTTTTTATCTGATTTTGTTCAAAGACTACCCTACTGATCGCCTGAATTTATCATCTCCATATTTACAACCCAGTGCACCACACATTCTTCCAGACGACAATACTCTCACAGCTCCAATTTCTACATCTGATATCGTCACCGTCGTAAATCGCAAGCGCAACACAGCTCCTGGCATGACCGCATAACTTATCGTCATATCAAAGAGGCTACTTATTGTCTTCTTCTGCTTCTTTCATATATCTAGCCTTTTATTCTCCGCACCGGCTACATCCCTTGTGACTGGAAGACTTCTTCCATTATTATGTTTCTTAAGCCCAACAAACCTCCAGATTCTATTGCTTCTTACCGTCCGATGCAATTAACCTAAGTATTTAGCAAATTCTTGAGCGCAACATTGTCATCAGACTGCATCACCATCTTCCTCAACATAAGCTCTTGCCTGTACACCAAGCTGGTTGCAGACCTAATTTTAGTATCAATGATCAATTGCTCAGACTTCTCAATCTCATCACGAATCATTATAACACGACTCGGCCTTCATGCCTCATTCTTTTTGACCTAGAGAAGGCTTTTGATAAAGTGTGGTATTTAGCTCTCATGTTCAAACTTTACCGTTTTAGGCTACCACTCTCCTACCTTCGCTTCATCTTCCATTTTCTTTCGAACCGCATGTCTTATGTTACTATCAATAACACCTCATCTCATCCGATTTTTATACATTCTGGTGTACCGCAAGGCACCACTTTCTCGCCTCTCTTCTACCTTCTGTTTGTAGCTGATATGCCAACCTTTCCTCCCAATGTTCACATTTTTCAATATGCAGATAACACTGCCTTTCTTTGTACGGCCAGAACTATTCAACAAATCAATTCTGCTCTCCGCCTAGCAATATACTTTTCTCCGGTGGTGCACTAAGTGGCGCCTTCATATAAATTCGACTAAGACTCAAGCTATCGTCTTCATACCACCTCGAAAACGTTCTCGAGTTCAGAAAAAAACAATCTACTCAATCTCAAGGTTTACGGCACACGAATATCACCTACAAAATAGGTCACCTATCTTGGTATCATCATCGATCATCACTTAACTTGGCGGCCACATCTTCAAGCGATCATTCCCAAAGCGTATGTTCATCTCAATTTACTAAACGTCTAGTTGGTACCACCTGGGGATTGCAACCCACGACAATCCTTAATACATATAAGGTATTCTTACGCCCAGTTCTAACATATAGCCATCCCGCTTGGATTGCTGCACTACCATTTTTCTATCAGAAATTACAAATTCTTGAAAGACATGCATTTCGTTTGGCTTATAGAATCAAGCTTCCCAGTCCGACGCAGGAGCTTTATGACCGTATCACTTTTCCTACCATTCTCTGTCATCTTGAACAGTTACGAGTAAAGTTCATTACTAACCGGTTGCAGCAACGTCATCCATTACTTCTAGATACAATGGAAGCCGACCACCACTATGATTTAGAATATAAATTATCTACTTGCCCTCTATCCCTACTCTTCTCTTTATATCTCAAAACCATTCCACCAGACCATCCAGATCATTTTGTCGCTTCAGCTTATTCTTCTGATAATCTTCCACTTCATCTATCACCTACATACGCTGCATTGTAATCTATTGTGCTAACAGGGCTCTACTTGTCTACATCACTGTCCAGAGCAGCCCCTGGACCAGAAGATAATCTGCATTTGTCTAACTAACATTTCCTTGTGTTGTCCTGTGATATGCAATTCATGCACTTCACTGTCATACTGTATTTTATCCTGTCCTCATGATTATGAACAAAGTTCATAATGTCCGTTGCACTTGAATAAAATGTAATAAAAGTCATAAACTGTTATTATGATCTAAAGATAAAGTAAATGATTTTTCCCGCTTAACCTTACTTCCCATAGACCACCTCCAATATCCTTCCTTCTCCAGTCTCTGCATCTTTCACCCCGGATAGAGGGCGTAACCATCGCAAGGGAGCAAGCCTTCG
Organism: Thermobia domestica; assembly: GCF_964235325.1. NCBI lineage: Eukaryota > Metazoa > Arthropoda > Insecta > Zygentoma > Lepismatidae > Thermobia > Thermobia domestica. Next base: position 301,184,417 of record NC_137457.1, on the reverse strand, counting down.
GCTAGCAAAAAAATATTTTCATCTCGAAGAGACGACGTTATTGTCTGCGGTTTAACAGTTAAAAAATATTTTCATTTAACTAATACCTGCATTATGTTTTTGTAATTATTAGTTCTGCAATGTCTTTAAAGAAACCATCGACAAGATCTTCCAGTGATGTCTGGCTTTTGGGAAAACCAGAGCCAACAATTGCAGGAGCTGGTCTACCAACGAAACTTCAGGTGCTCAGAAAATCCATGTACCATCACATGGAAGAGAAGCTTGTTCAATACCGAAGTGCCGAACTTGCAATGGAGGCTCCGGTTCCATTCTGGCTCAAAGCAAATGCGCCGATGACAGATAAGCGCTATGCCGTAAAGAAACGAAAAAAATTTTATGAGGAATATAGGGCTTTGAAGAAGAATCGAACGAATGATTATCCTTCTTATAGGATGAAAGAGGACATTTTTCGTGGAGAACTGGATGATGTCTTTGATATTTCACGGAAAGATGCCCTGCAGCTTATGAAGAACGAAGAGGACAAAAGCTTCTTGGTGCAACAGTGCAAGATCCACGTTCATCGAGTTTCGGGCCGGTCGACAGGAAAATGGCTTACCAGCAGAAAAGGAAAATGCGTTCCGACGCAAAAAAAAGCACGTCAGGAGAAAGTAAAATATCAGATTGTAGAAAACATCAACACAAACGAGCTGTTAGAACTCAGTTCGAGCTCATCAGGCACGTCAGAATCGTCGGATGAGGATGTAGTGTTCAGTAAGTACAGTGAGGCATCAAATAGCCAAAAAGTGTCACTTCCCTCTAAACGACGAAAAACTGTGATCAGTCATGATGTATCAATCTTTCTCGACCGTGCCAATATCAGTGACAGAAGTGCAACATTGGTGATGGCAACTATGGTTCAATCTCTCGGTCACTCACTCGACGAAGTCGCTCTTTTTCGAAGTACTATCCGCCGCAAAAGGAGCTCAACAAGATAAGCTATGTGCACCAAAGAACAGGCTAGTTTTTCATCTGATGATCCTTTGATTCTTCACTGGGACGGAAAAAGAGCCAAACATTGTCCAAGGAGCTAAGAAAGTTGATAGGCTAGCTATTCTTACTACAGATCCCTCGAAAGGAGAGGAAAGGGTTCTAGGGGTTCCCGTGGTTATTTCTGGAACCAGAGTTGTCCAGGCCCAATGCATGCTTAAAGCTTGTTGATGATTGGTATCTGAAGAACAAAATTAGAGGTCTAGTATTCGACACAACTGCCTCAAATACAGTATTGCAGTCTGGAGCGTGTGCTTTGATAGAAAAAGCTTTGGATAGGACTCTGATCTGGATTGCTTGTAGACACTACGTGCTAGAAGTTTTCTTGTCTGCAGTATTCAAACCTGCACTGGCTTTGGGACCAGCAGTGGGCCTGAATTTTTTTATTCGAACGATTCCAGCAGAATTGGGGTTCATTAAATCATAATACATTTGAAAGCGAACCTGACTGTATTTTCCCTGAAGGTACAGCTGACCTTAGGAGTGAGATGGTTGAGTACTACAAGAAGGCAATCGAGAAAAAGCAACAAAGAGATTATTATAACGAACTCATGCTTCTCTGCTTTTTATTCCTTGGAGGAAAAGCAGAAACAACTGTCAAATTCCGCAGTGATGGAGGTATGCACCATGCATGATGGATATCCAAAACCATATATACAATAAAGATCTTCCTCTTTCGCAGTCAAATTACTCTTTCTCAGAGTGAGATAAAAGGGATTCAGGAATTAAGTCTGTTCATTGCCCTCATCTATGGACGCTACTGGAATGAGGCAAATATGGCGCAGAGAGCACCGCTCAATGACCTCAACTTCTTGCGTCAGCTGGAATAATATCATAACGAAAAATTTAAGAATGCAGCATTTGCGTCTATGAAAAGGCATTTATGGTATCTGTCTGAATACCTAATTCCTCTTTCACTTTTTCATCCCCATATGTCAGATTCAACAAAGCAAGCGATAGCCATCAATATGGCAGTCAAACCTGAAAAGAAGAAAGATATGAGAAGAGCAGATAGGAACAATTTCACGACGGCAGCTCAGCTGAAATCCTATGCTACAAGGCGCTCCACCATATTCTTCAATGTACTTCTGAACGATGATGAAGAACAGGCAAAATCTTTCCTTCAAGAAGATCCTTCGTCTTGGATAACAAATGAAGTATACCAAAAAATGTATACAAGTGTTGGAAACATGGCTGTTGTAAATGACTCTGCTGAAAGAGCTGTTTCCCTTATTCAAGCTTACAACAGTTCTATAACGAAAGATGAGACCCAGAAACAATATTTGGTTCGTGTTGTTGCTCTACACCGTAAGAAAATCAAAGACTTTAAGAAGGCTACACGAAAAAATATTAAATTATGAACAAAAACATTTTAGATGTGATATAATAACGAAATAATTTTATTACGTTGTAACGAATAGTACCTAGGTACATTAAAAACTATCAACTTTGAGCGAGTACTTAAACACATGGAAGAGTCTTAATATTTTGCAGTTTAGTTTGTTGACGTCATAGGAATAAAGGGATGACTGTCCCAGATTAAAATTGATAAGTTGATTTTTTTGAACCACCTTTATTTATTTATTTATTTATTTATTTATTTGTGCGTATGTTTTGGATTGTTAAAATTGACTTTTGATATTTGAAAGTATTCACTTTGTCGAAAGTAGTATTTGATATTATGATGCATTCATAATTTGCTGCATTACAATCAGGTTTATCTGTATTTACTTCTAAATTTATCTCCCTGCAAGCTTACAACAAATCCTCTGTATTTCTTTTTATTGACCTTAAAGAGTCACCTCTTATCACACTAAAATCATCTGTATACGCTGAAAGCTGTTGAATACGATTCCGCTATAGGAGCTGGTTACTATCTTTGGTTTCCCTTACAGCATTTATTTGGCTATGTAAACTTCTGTAAACAACATTATTGTCATAGGGTTATCTTACTACATGTACAAAACTTAGTCCAACACTACGATTATTAAATTTCGCTGAACAATTCAACTTACCACCAGTGATGCTAGGTCCTCAAGTTAAAATTTCCCTCATGAATGCTCAAAAACTTTTTGTTACTTTATGACTGTGATTCTGAAAAGAATGCCACCGTCTTTCGTCATATTGCCGCAGTACATAGTAACAAAATTTGTTGAAAAGTTAAATTTCCATACATTTTATTCCATATACAGAAAATCTCCCTTTTTCCCTCCTTAAAAAATTCTTTGCTACATCCACAGACAAAGGATATCCTCTGTCTGTGGCTACATCTCCGTTCACCGCGGGAAGTTTCCCTTAAACTACCATCGAGAAATTTAGAGCCGAGGACTTAAATTGCCCACTAATGGCTCCTCAAAAAAGTGTTCTAAGAAAATGGTGTCTCTGCACTACTAACCCAGTTTTGGCAATAGTTTTGAAGCAACCCATATTTTATTTTATTTCTTCCTTTTTAGTATATCACCGGGATTTTTTTGATATAAATGACGTACATTAATTACCCACATCACGCTATCTTAAAGTTCATTATTTAATGCAATTAAAAATATATTTCCCTTAACCTCCTTTCTTCAGAAGCTGTTAATAGTTTGTGTTATAAGCGAGAATACCTTTCCTTTATAACTACACTTTTATACTGCCATCTCGTGAGCAATTTATAAGTACTTAAATTTGTCCGTCAGTAATGTAAAGAATGATTTCTTAATGAATCTCTTAATGAATCTATCTCAGCAAATATAATTGGAGAAACAAACAATTGGTGGCGGGTCTTGAAGAATGTCACATACACAAAATTTAAAGAAAATAAATTAATTATAATAGTTACATGCTATGTGTAAAAAGTTTATTTGGTGTTCTGGATCGTATAAAGTTATTCAACTTTCTGAACCTGTATGAAGATTTCCTCTCGTACATTGTAGTGACCAGTGGCGGCGGATTTACGTATAAGCTAAAGAAGCTATAGCTTACGGCCCACCCTCTTGGGGGCCCCAAAAATTAAAGGAAAAATATTGAATACACATTTCAGAAATATAAGAAAAACAATAAAGTAGAATCTTAATATAGCAACAGTACTTCGTTTATGTAGGCCCCTATGATGTAAGTAATGGGGACCCTTCTGCTAGCCAGTTTCCTAAAATATCGCATGTTTCTTCATTTCTGTATATAGGGTCCTACCTCACCTGGACACATAAAGGTCCGCACTATCTTCTGTAATTAAGGGCCCCGCCAAATCCAAATCTATCTCTGGTAGCGACAACTGATATTACTTCCCTCAACAGTCGTCACTGATAAAATAAAAAATATAGGAGTAGAGGTAAACTGACCAAAATCGAGCACAACGACCAGTGGAGGCGATTGGATGTTAAAAGTAGGGGCAATACATGATCTGAATATTTGTATATTAATGTTCGTTTTCCTGGTTGTTTTTAAAACTGACGAAGTATAAATAATAGGATATTATATTTTTCAATTAAAATACTGTACATCGTATTTCATATTTTAATAAGTGAATTGGCATGAGCAACGCAAGTAGGGTCTAGGTACTAGCCCTTTGTACTCTTAAACAACGAAGTTGTAAGAACAGATTTCATTCCTTACTAATGAACATCTTAAAATTCTGTCTAGAAAATTGTGATCAGATTATTTAAGAACAAATTTGGAAAGCTAATATATAGAAAGGATAATATTAATCATACTAATGAGTAATGACATTTTAGGAGTTGTCGATTTTAGTGCAATTAAAGAATAACTTGTGACAGACTTTACTTAATTTGCGAAATGTTCCCTCAATTAGTTGCAAAGCGGCTGACTAACATATCGAGCCCTTGTAAGAAGAAATGAATGTACGCTGGAATTGTTGAACTCCAACAAGTAATTTCGGTTTCAATTAAAACGGAATTCCTGTAACTTCCTTAACTCCACATTAAGACAAATAACCAATACGTACTCATGCAACGGCAAATATTATATGGCACCTTTCTTTCCATAAACCATAACACATGCAAAATCTTTATATTTCCAAATAAAACTACATACATTAATAGGTCACTTCAAAAAAGTGGCGACAACTGCCCCTCTTCCTCTCTAACCTCCACTGACAACGACTCCTAAGGTCCCCTTCGTTCGCGGTCACTGAGTGGCGTCACTGAGTTGCGCCACTCCTTGTGAAAAGACAAGCAACCGACAGCAGGTACAAAGGCTTCTTGTTATTTTCTGTCCCCCCCCCCCTTTTATTGCCCAAGTTATGAGTGGTGTTGCCAGGACACACAAAAATACATGGAACACGCAGAAACACGCATACAGCCTTTCATGGTTAGAGATTTCAGTGTCCATTTGGCGACTATCCTGTTCATATAGTTCGTAGAAGCATTTGCACAGTCTCAAGTTATTCCAATTTGAGAAATGGCTGTTAATAGTAAGCAAGCACTTCTTCTTACTTTGCTGCTCTTTCTGCTAAGAGATTTGCCTTAGAGGAGGAGTTGCATGAGAGCAATCCTGTCATTAGAACTATATACATATGCATATTATTTCCATACTTTTTTTGTTTTGTTTTTTGAGGTGTTGCAGCTCCAAAGTCAACATAAACTTTGTAATTAATTTCTCAATTTATATTCTTTTCTTAAACGCAGGTAATACTCTCCACTTACCAATATTTTTGTTTATATATTTTTATTACTTACTCCGGTGCTTGTGGTCCCTAGTTCGATCCCAGCTCGCGTTGTGTGGACTTTGTGGTGGACAAACACCGTGCTCGTGGGTTTTTAGGGGTTTTCCCGTTTCCTCCCACTTTCTTCATTCCACCATTTCATACATTTCTCATCAACACCGTCTCCTTTAGCCTAACCGGCATAACCATGGGACGTAAAACTTAAAGATTTCATTTCATTTTTATTACTTAGAGTTCGACTTCATTTCAACACCTACGCTACTAGGCTACATCGGACGTAGATGTACAAACCACAGTACCTGCCATCGGAAATCGAACCCGACTCCTGCAAAGGCAGCCTAAGCACTTAGCCACAAGGAATCCCATCAATATATATTTGGTTTTGTCAACAACATATTTCCGTCCTTTACTTCTTTCCTTAATGATTTAATAATAATAATAATAATAATAATAATAATAATAATAATAATAATAATAATAATAATAATAATAATAATAATAATAATAATAATAATAATAATAATAATAATACATAATTCTGTTAAGACAATAAAGAGGAGCGCGCCAATATTTTTTTCAAATTAGTCTGGAAACCAAAAATGGTACATGTGCACCAGTTTTGGTTTTAGTAAACAGATTAGAGTCGAGATGGAATATTATTCTTGGGACACAATTGATTACAGAAAACCGCTTCTCCCTACCTATTACCATTTTTACCTTATAGTAATCAACGTTTAAACCGGAAGTAGTTGATTTATGCCATTTCTGGTTTAAATAGAAGGTTAAGAGAGGAGATAGTACATATATTTGAAATGCTAAATTGATTACAAAAACACTTTTCGCTATCTATTATCGTTTTTATTCTATGGCGATCAACACTGAAAGCGGAAATGGTTGATTTCTGCCACTACCGATTTGAATAAAGTGTTAAAAGAGAAAATGGGAACTATTCTTAGAACGCTAAGTCGATTCCAAGGGAATCGAACTTGCTCTCTTATCGGTTTTCTTTATATAGATTAATATTGAAACCGGAAGTCGTACTGGATTTCTACCACTTCCGGTTTTAATACAGTATTAAGGATGTACATAGAAGATATTCTTAGAATACTTAATCGATTTGAGGAAACCCCTTCTCGCTATCTATTATGGCTTTAGCTCTATAATGGCAACGTTAAAACCGGAAATGGTTGATTTTTACCACGTCCGGTTGATTAATCCTCTCCATTAACGAACTCGGACGAGATACCATAATCGCTCCACATATCTATTGCAAAAACAGAATATAACAATTTGGCATTTGTCTAAGAGTTATCGTAGGAGTAACGGACGGACGGACTAAGAATACAAGTCCCGTTACGTGATAATAATAATAGTTATAAACGTATTCGGAAATGATTCATTTGGCATAAGGGGTGGCTGCTAATCTGGTGATTAATATAAATGACTAATACCCAAAGAACAAAACAATAGACGACTAGGCAGAGTTGGATTTACCAGTAGGCCCGAGTCTAGGGGCGCAACGTTTTGAGGGGAGCACTTTGAATAAAAATTTAATTAGCAAGACGAAGAAAAGTGCAAAAGTTATTATTATTATTATTATTATTATTATTATTATTATTATTATTATTATTATTATTATTATTATTATTATTAATAATAATAATAATAATAATAATAATAATAATAATAATAATAACAGAAGTAACAGTCTCCAAATAATAATTGATTTAGCAAGTCTATTGGCATTAATCATTGGTCGTCGAAGCTAAATAGAATTTTTACGTTCTACTTGCAGTAGACAGTAACGAAGATGCGGGTAATTATGGTGTACTACACTTCCCTCGCAATCCTCTGCGCATGTGCTCCTCAACACCTTGTCACAATATAAATCTAGATGAAGTTCAACAATCCGATTATTTTATTCCCTTTAATGAAATTCTTAGTGTTGGAATATTCAAACTATTACGGGCGAAAATTCAAAATTAATTTATTTCATTGTAAACCCATATAGTAAAACTCATCATTCTCTGTAACTATTTCAAACAAGAAAAGATCGAGAATTTATAGTAATGAAAGTTTTTCTTCACTATATATGTAAAATAAAAATTCATTAAAATTTATACTAAAACGAAATAAAGGTATGCATAAAATAAGTTTTTTATTATTATTCTCTATTGTGTTAAAAATTTCCCCCATCGGGGAGGGATAGTAAACCCGCGACTAGGGCAGGCACGTAAAGATCAAGTGTGCATGTTTCGTCTGATCAGCACCTTTTTTCTTTTCTTTCTTTCTTTCTTTCTTTTTTTCTTTTTTTTTTTATAACATATACATACATTGGCATCGAGATACACTGGCAACCTTGTGCGGTGACCGTCACTGCAGTGTTCCCGTACGAAGGCTACAATTTAAAGCAATGCTTTTCCTCGAGTGACGGACACTAAGAGTTGCGCGAGAGCGGTCGGTGACGGCTACCGTTTTAGTGGCAGCAACTGCAGTTACCTCGTACGAACGCAGCAATTTAAAGCAATGCTTCACAAGCAGTTGCGCCACTGCAGTGGCTGAATATGAAGGCTCGGTAAAACAAGAACGAAATCAGAAATCTTTTGACTGGATACTTGGTTGGATCGAGGTGTAGGAACCCCTTCAACACACAGGTAATTTAAGACATAGACCATGTAATAATAAAAAAGAAAAACATGTATTTGTTCTCTAATTATAAGGAATCTTAAAAATTAAATTATTTGTTGTTAATCTAAAATGAATATAAAAAAGTATTACTTTTTTATGAGTAGACTTAATAAACTTAAAAAAAATAATATAACACTATAGTTGATCTTTAATTGTATCTCTTGTTAAGGCAAAAGGCGACACGTCCCAAAATTTTATCAATATCACTTGAGGTCTGCATCTTTATACACTCCTCAATAAAGAATTATATGTAAAACATTATTACATATGGCTTCTTATGTAATATCTTCTTATCTATGGCTTTTTTGCCTTGATCTCTGCCATCACATCGTTTTATAGTAGACTGTAAATCCTGAAACAACATGCTTTACGACTTGTTTCTTGCATTTTCCTTCCTAGCCCTATACGCAACCTCTACAACAGCACACCGTTTCCACACATCCTCTATCACTCAGAAACGTTGCGTCTCCGATTCATTTCTAAACGCTTTCACTCCCGTCGCCCACACTTTTTGATACTATCCTCCAGTGCGTTCCCATTAGGCAGCACACTGATATTCGTCATTCTTCCTTTCGCTTCTTTTTTTTATACTTCTAGAATTCTAGTTAAAAGCATAACCTAAGCAGTGCCGAAGCGTAATCCCACAAGTAAGGTAGGCCCCATTTAGCTAGACTACAAATATTTTTGAAGTGGAATTCATATTTTCTTCTGTCTGAGGTTTGCAGGGTTGATTAGGTGAATTTCCTCCTTACATGCTGTTTTCATTTCCTGCATATTTGAAAATGGAGACAGAGAAAAAGAAAGTACATGCTTACTGTTAGTAGTCAATTTCTTGAATAAGTGCTTGTTCTTTGCATTTTCTACTTTAAAGTAAGTACAATACTTTATTTAATTAATGCACCACGTGATAATAACTTAATTGAGATGTTATGCTCAGGAGAAACTTTATTTAAATCTACGCAGGATATTTAATATTGTATTCTATGCAGTGTCATATTTAAGGGGGTGGCTTCAGGACTTAAGCACTCACCGAAATTTTATCATGTTTTTTTCTTTTATATATATTACAGAATTTTCACATTTCCAGGAATAAAGTTAGCAAAGCCCCTCCCGAAACAAGAAAAGCCCTTCGAAAGAAAATCGTAAATTCTTCACTGATTCTATAAAATGGAAAAATCAACTAAAATTACATACAAACATTATTATTTTATCCTGTACGGTAGCGTTTGGTAAATTTATACATATGCTTGATGTATCATACTTATATTTTACAAATTATTATAGACCAGGGCCCATGTTAAAAAAAAAAAAACAGCTACTCTGAATAACTGCTGAGATTATTAGTTCTTATACCTAAATTAAGCAAGTTATCGCTAATAGAAATACATAACTCTACACAGAAACTTCTTACTCTGTGTTAAGGAAATCATTTAATAACATTTTAGCATTGAAAGATGCCTTCAACGCTAAAACTGAACTCCCAGAGGCGAACCTTCGCACTTTCCCAGCAATGACAGCTTCTCTCCCTGAGTAGTGGTAGGCAAATTCCCGGGAAGATATTTTTCGGGAATGTTCCCTGGGAAGATTCCCAAAAGTGGGAATTTTCGGGATATTTATGTACAATCACAAAGAAAATGGCATTCTATTACTATATTATGATTTCAAAGTTAAGTGTGTTTTTATATCACAGTATATTATTACTGTTGTCCCAAGGGGAGTTTTTAAAATGTATACTCTGAACGGTATTGTGTTATTTTATTAATAGTTCATTATATGTAAAGAGAATGAATAATGTATATTTATTTACAATATGTTCTATGCAAGTAAATGTGTGTGAAAAAAATGGTATCGTAAATCCACATACCGCTAAACAGTTTAAAGTTATATAGAAGTGGATTTTCTAAACTTGACTCTACTACTGATATTATAAACATTTTAAATTTTTAAATGTTATAAACAAACTAGTTTGGTAACTGTAAGAGGACACATGTCCTACAATTTTATCAACATTTGCGCATAAATATTTAAGTTCATAACATTTGCAAGATACTGACTTTATAATTTTTCAGGTAACATTGCCGCACAGGATCTTACTTCTTACCCATTTCTCGAAATTCTGTTGCGTTAATTCACATGTAAGAGATGTCCGAGTACCTCTTCAGAAATTCGAATCAGAGAGAGGAGACAGACCTACGTTTATTACTAACGGTGGTTCGGGGTTTATTAGTACTACTTCATCTCTATTTCTACATAGTTTCTACATTACTTTACAAAATGGTTTCTTTTCATCATTTGTAAATTAGTACTTTGCTACTTTTTGGTGCAAATGTAAATGGAAGTTAGAAAATCATATTATTAGTTATATAAAATACAGTCAACGTATTTTAAATTTATTAACCTCCAAATTATTTAAAACTTATACGTAAATCATAACAAATAAAAATAAAGTAATTAGTCATACGGTTCTTTTAATTTAGAAGATAAAGTAAAGAAATGGAAATAAATTCCTTTTCCGGGAATGTATATGCCAGGGGAAAAGCCCGGGAATATTCCCATTTTTTATTGTCTTTCCCACTGCCCATCACTATCAATGAGCAGCATAGCCCATAAGCCTGCCTAGGGAGCTGGTGAAGCTCAGATGGAAGGGTTTCCAAGCGTTTCCAACTTACTATTTTTTTTACCGGAAAAAGCAAAATATTAAAGTATTGACTTTATTTTACAAGAAATCGAAGACAAAGAAATTATACGGTAGTAAAGAGGTTAGGCCAGGCCTCAGAGCCTCATAGTAGGCTTCGCCACTGAACCTAAGTTTAGTTTTCAACAGAACGAACCCAAAGGTCCCAATAATAACAATCTACAAGAAGAAATGAACTGGTATTCGAATCTAAGACTGCTTAAGCGCATCTATGAAATGAAATAATTAACTGGAAGATTGTTATTTAGTTCAAGGCTCTCATGTATTTCTCTAATGGATAATCTATTATTCGAAAAGTGCATGAGAAATTTCTTTACATAGATTGCCATAATACCGTTTTGGTTTATTGGTCACTTTGAAATAGAGGCACGTTTGGTTTTCTTACAATATATACCGAAGGTTTTCCCTTTTAATCTGTGGCCTCTGTTATACTTCCTACGTGCGAGAAAACTCGTTTACTTCCACGGTTGTTCGGGGTTCTCCTATTTTGATGTTTTTTAAAAAATAATTTTTAAGAAGAGCACTTTCTTGATTCATACTCTTCGAAGAGGGGGAGTGTTCTAGAACTTTACCTGTTTTAGTTTCGTGTTATAGTGCTATGAATTACACCGATATCAAATAATGAATTCAGCCCTTTTTGTTTCAATTTGGTACTATTTTTCAGCCCACGTCAGAACTACGACTGTGGCAACACTGCCATGGACTGTGTCTGGTAGTTCTATGTTAATATGGATTAGATTTTTTGGCCAGCTAGCCGACGCTAGTTACTACCCGAAGAGAGTTACGCCCTCTGTAGGGGAATAGATGTTTAATACATTGTGCTGTTCAGGAAGCAGTGGTTGGGATATGGGTTGATACATAAACTTTATTGTTCTAATTGTGATGGTCATTATGGCCTTTAACCATAATCATGAGGTAAAGGAAGTACATAAGCTTCAGTGAAGGAAAAGCATAACTGTAAAATATGGGATGAGAAGATGAAATGAAGTGCGAAACTCACTACAACACAGGTTCTGTTAGTTGAACAAATGCAGGTTATCTTCTCGCCTAGGGGCGGCGCTAGGCATCAATGAAAACAGAGGAGCCCTGTTAGAACAGATGGTATTACTGTGCATATGACGGCCATATATGAGGTAGATGAGCGTCTGTAGAGTATGGTTCGTAATAGGCGGTGTCAGGGTGGTCTGGAGGTAGAGTGTAACGGTATAAAGTAAAGAGAAATGAGAGCGGAGGGAAAAGAGCAGCAGTAGGGAAGATGCTTCGGGCCTGATCTTCAAAAGTTTTCTGGAGAAGTGGAAGATTGTTGTGCAGGCGCAGGGTGATGCTTTTGGTTCGGAGTGTTTCTAAATGATACAAGATGTGTGGAAACGTAAGTCTGTCATAAAGATCTTGAGTGGGACTTGGTAATTTGATACGGAAAGCGATTCGCAAAGCATGACGTTCCAGGATGCGTAATTTCTCATAGTAGAGGATCGGAGCAGATATCCAAGCCGTAAATCCGTACGTGAGAATAGGACGGAGAAAGACCTTGTATGTGTTGAGAATTGTATGAGCATTGAGTCCCCAGGTAGTTCCAGCAAGACGTTTCAGGAGATTGAGGGGAGAGTAAGCTTTCTTGGAGCTATCGTTTAGATGTGCTGTCAAGGTTAGAAGTTGATCGAAAGTGACCCCAAGATATTTGACACTGCGAGTAGGGTGAAGCAATACATCTTGCACTGTGAGATGCAAAAGTCTTGGATTTCTGTGGACACGGGAACAATGCTTCGGAGCAAAAAAGAGAATTGCTTGAGTTTTTGTAGCGTTTATTTTTAGTCTCCAGTGAGAGCACCAGTCAACAAATGCATTGATAGAATCCTGTAGACCGAGATTGAGTTGGTGGATTATTTTTCCTGTCGCAAAGAAAGCAGTGTCATCGCCATACTGGAAGAGTTTAACTGTAGCTGGGACAGCAAGAAATTCGGAAACAAAGAGAATATATTATAACGGCGAAAAAGCCGATCCTTGGGGAACTCCGGAATATAGGAAAATGGTAAATGAAAAACTGGAGTTGATACAGACGTATGCCAGTCGACAAGAGAGAATATTATAAATGAATCTGATGTAAGCAATAGGCAAGCGGAGCTGTTTGAGTTTATAAATGAGAGCGGGATGTCAGACCTTGTCGAATGCCTTTTCGAGATCAAACAGGACCAAACATGATGGATTGCCTGTGTTGAAGTGATTATAGATGGAATTGGAAAGGCGAAGCAACTGATCATTTATGCTGAAAGAAGGTCTGAATCCAGCTTGTTTGAGTGGAATGAAGTTGTGTAGTGCCAGGTACGAATGAAGACGTTTAACAATGATGCGTCCCCGTATTTTACTAAAGATTGACGTTAGTTGAATAGGGCGGTACGAGCTGACAGAGGCAACAGATTTATGTGGGTTTAGGAACATTAAAGTTTTTGAAGTTTTCCAATCAGCAGGTATAAAGCCAGTGCGAAGAATAAAGGTATAGATGAGACAAAGGAAATATATGACTACGTACGGACTTTCTTTAATATGTCGATATGTAATAGAGTCCACGCCATATAAATATATGCAACAAACCTCGAACATTAATGAATCATATGTCCACGTGAAGAAAAATATCTTTTAACAATTCAAGAACAAATACAAGAAACCCAAGATCCGGAAGTTTCAAGTACAGAAAATACTCGAATAAAACCATGAAGAAATGAAGAAATTTTAGTAAATAATATACAATTATACGAAAACATAAACCATATGTATAGGCTAACAAAATTGGAAGAAAAACAAATCTTAATGACTGCACTAAAGCAGATAGTAAGAGATATTCATATAAAAGGAAGAACTATAACATTTTCAGCCTTGGAGGAAGCCGATTGAATTGAACTGCTAATTTATGATCTCCCAGCAAACGGATGGGAATTACTTGATCTAGTGGATGAGGTTTTTGAGAGACGTGGGATATACTGGACGCTAGAAAATGATTACAAACAACTGGTGCGTGCGCACGGTGGAATATACTTCGACCCAACGAAATCAGGAACGGATGCCTACATATATATTACTGGGAACTGGCTTTAATGCGAGGCTGAGGAATTCAGAGTTGGTTGAAAGGTGCCCCACCCCCGTAATCAAGAAACGGCCACTCGATGATCCTGGGCAGGGTTGCCAGTGCGCTGTAAAAAAATCACCTAATACTCACTTAATTCAAACAGTTTATGCAAACTGTGCAATCCCTATCGAAAGATTTTTTTTTAAAAAAAATTCCATAAGCAGTTACCGTATTTGAATACATTTTGTCACCTTCTATATTTCATAACCACCCGCGTGGCGGAGCGGTCTAGCATTTTAGTCTTCGATTGTAACAAAAGGGTCAATTCCGCTGGGGATAGTTGAATGCGATGGTTCAAACCCCGCTTTATGCAAGAAAAATGTAGGTCCTACATTTAGAAGCTTCTAAGCTTGTTTAGAGCGTTAAAGCATATTAATATAATAACAATAATAATAGTAAATAATAATAATAATAATAATAATAATAATAATAATAATAATAATAGTAAATATTAATTCTTATTAATAATAATTATATCTAAGAATATTCCACTCTTTCGAAGAAATTTTGTTAGCTCTAAAAATAGCATTGTCTTCGTATAATACATTTATTTACAATCTAATTACAGAGCTTATACATAACACTTGAAATATATAAATTATAAACATAATTTAATATTAACAGTTTAGAAGTGCAATGAAGAATATACCGGTACGTGTTATGTTTAAGTGCGATTAATCATTATCACTAGAGACCAGATGTTTAGGCATTAAAAACCTGGAAAATAGGTTGGCAAATAGACACTTAAAATTTACAAAATAGGCACTAAAATGTAACAGAAAACAATGAAGATAAATACTCAATACATTTAAAAAAAATGTCATAAATAATGTTCAAAGAATATAGAAACGTGTATACGTGGACACAGGCAAATTAGACTGTGATAAGAGATGCTTCAGTTTTTTCTCCCTCGCTTCTTCGTCGCACTGCACTATGACTTTCATTTATTACTTCTCTTGCTCCGCTGTGTATAGTTTGCTCTCTCTTACGCTGTAAAGCTATTGTCAAATGAA
The DNA here is from genome assembly GCF_964235325.1 of Thermobia domestica. Lineage (NCBI taxonomy): Eukaryota > Metazoa > Arthropoda > Insecta > Zygentoma > Lepismatidae > Thermobia > Thermobia domestica. The sequence goes on along the minus strand of NC_137457.1, from coordinate 301,169,211 downwards.
TAATAAGCAACAAAACCGCGACCACAACAACACCCAACAAATAATAACTAACTCCTCAGAGTGACATTCATGTGACATTTTTTTTACGACTGGCAACGCTGACATATAGAAGGAGAGTAAGAGAGTGTCGCAAGAGTCAGGCAGAAAAAATGTTGAAAATGTTCCCCCTCTACCTCAGACACCGCTGGTAAACAAGCTAGCTCCCTATAATACGAGATATGGATAAAATTCAGAAGTATTTGAAAATTATGCAGAATAACGCACAAGGAAGTAAAATAGCCACAATGGAACTTAAAAGACTAATAGAAATCCAAAAGATTGATATCGTAGCAATACAAGAACCATATTTACTAGAAAGGAAATTAACAACCTTTCCAGCAAGCTCAAAAATAATGTACGGAGGACAGGAATCTAGAACAGTTATAGTTTTCATGAATAGAGAAATTGAAGTACTTAAACTAACCCATATAGTAACAATTGGATAACAACAGCTGAAGTTAAGTGTGGAAACATGAAATTTTGGCCAATAAATGCGTATTTGCAATACAGCTTAGAAACACGAGACTTCATAGACAAAATTCAAGAGGTAATATGGCAGAGGAATAATACGGAAATATTAATCCTCGCCGATACAAATGCAAAATCAATCATATAGGATGCCCCGGAAACAGATGATAGAGGATAAATTATTGAAGATTTTGTAATGCAAAATGGACTTGTAATCTCAAACATAGGAAACAGACCAACTTTTGTAGGGAATAGAAGCAGTTCTCATATTGATTTGACATGCGGAACATTTGAAATAACAAGTAGGATTGAAAATTGGCAGATTGGAGATAAACTCACCCTCAGCGACCACGAAAGAATACTATTGGATATGAAAATTGAAAAAAAAATGGAAAAGAACAAAAAAAAAAAATAATATAGCTAAGACAAATTGGATTACTTTCAAGAACAAATTAAATCTACCCCAAATAAATGAAGATGATAACTTGACCGAAATAATCAACGAAATTGAACAAGCAACAAAAAAAGCTTTAAAAGAGGGTACTCCGGAAAGTCAAGAAAGAAGAGTATATGAAGACTTTTGGACACTTAAACTACAAAGATTAAAAAGACTTGGAACGTCAGCCCGGAAAAGTTATCAAGCAATTTATAACCCAATACTAAAGGAAAGAAGGTTAGAAAAATATAGAAACGCAAAGAATAAATATAAGGAAGCGATATTAGAGGCTAAGAAAAGAAGTTGGGATCTTTACCCCAAGAAAAATATTGAAATAGATCCATACAAACTCATAACACAAAAAATAAACCCATTAGTATTAAATACATTCAAGAAATTAGATGTTTGCCGGTGTTGTGTCATCAGTTATAGCTCAGAATAATCTTTAAAAATACTCATAGAATAATGTGACTATTGGGGATGGAACTGATGCACAATACGGTACTTAACAATTAAATTATGATTGAATTTAAATAAAATTCAAATATTACTAATTTTGAAAATGACTAATAGGGAAAAGGTGAGAGAGAGAAGTAGGGTATGATTGAAAGATAAAGGATGAGCACTAGCCTGATAGATCCATCGAGACTGGCGCCGTCCTGGTCATCTGGCACGATGAAAGGTTTGCCGTGAAGGAACCTGGATCTTCTGGTAACAGCCAACATCTGGAATTCAATCCTGCTGGACTGTTAGGGGTGTCGAACTCTCTCCGTGATGCGTCTCTAGGATGTCCTTTTACATTCCCATTCCACTAATCGTAACTGACAAATGTATCTGCGGCGATGAACCGGCAGAATGGTATTCTTTAAACTTGGAGTCGGTGATCCTCCAATGGTGGGATCTGCTTGTCTCCGATGATCCTGCACCTATCTTGATCGTGTGTCGAATACCCCTTGTAGTTCTGTTCCTCGTAGTTTTGTTCAGCTCAAGAATGATGACCTAAGAGTCCAATGAATCGGGAAGTTTCAGGCTGTGCTTGAAGGTATGCGGAAAGGAAAGAAGGAAGCTAGTCGAGTTTTATTTAACAAATATGCATTTGCAACAGGTGTCTGAGAATGTACAGTTGTAGTCAAAGTTTTCTTTCAATGAGTTTTCAAAAGTTCATGTGTCTTTATATCAAATACACAGTTACTTCACATGAGTAACAACAAGAACAACGATTAAAATCAGCTTTATGTGACAAAGATTTAGGAGAATGGATAGACTTATTACAACCTATAGTTTTTTCGCTTAACGTCACCAAGAACTTATCGTCTCAAATTTCACCATTTGAATGTCTTTTTGGCTTCAAACCTAGGTTACTTCATCAGGCAATTTTAAATACCCCATGTCAATACGAAGACAATGCCATTCGTTTACAGCAATTACAAGAGATTAGAAACAAAGCGCAAGAAAATCTTTACAAACGTCATAAAACGGCGACAAAATTTTTTGACAAGAGACATACGAAACCTGCTTTTAAAGAAGAAGAAAAAGTTTGGATTTTAGACACCACAAGGAAAAAAGGTCACGCCAAACCATTTAGCGGAAAGTTTATTGGTCCAGGCATAATTGAACGCGTAGAAATTCCAAATTCATATTTTGTTAAGTATAAGACCGCCCGAGGATCTTACAAGGTAGACAGCATAGCAGTTCAGAGATTGAAGAAGTTTTATGAGAAGGAAAACCCGGAAGAGGAAGACCACCTTGAAGACTCTGACGAAGAGATGCCTATCAACGTCTCCACGGAAGACCATACGATGAAAAAGAAGAAGACGAGACGCGAAGACCATCAAGAACCTCCAACTGAAGAGATTTTCAATCCCAGGAAACAATGTTTGGAAGAAGAAGTTTTCATCCCTTCTCTTCATATTAAGAGTATTGTGATTGCCGAAAATCTACCAACGTGGGCAACTATAGGGAAGAATTCTGCAAAAGAAAAACCGAAATTTGCCTGTAATACTGCCATCAATCAGAAGATTAGTATTTATAAAAGTAACAAGTGGACATAAAAGCAGATGCTTTAGTAAATCCGACGAATGAAACCTTAACTCCTGTAGGTGGTGCAGATAAAGCCATTCAAAACGCAGCTGGATCTGAATTTTTAGAAGAATGTTTGACCATATCATCATAGAAGCCAGGAGAAGCGAAGATTGCCAATGGTTATCGTTTACCTGTTTATTATGTGATTAATACATGTGGACCACAGAATTCAGACAAGAAGATTTTACGAGAGACATATAAAAATTGTTTTAAAGTGATGTTGGAGAATGATCTCTCCACAATTGTACTACCCAACATTTCGACTGGAGCATTTAAATTTCCGAAGTTAGAAGCTGCCAAAATTGCCTTGGCTACAACAAGAATATTTTTAGAGGAACATCTTGATGACGTAAACCGTGTAGTATTTTGTGTTTATGATAGAGAGAATTGGGACATTTATCAGCGATTACTCCCCATATATTTTCCCATTGATGAAGAATCTGTTAGTCCGTCTGTCCGCACGTAACTTGTATGTGGATTACTTTTCTTGAAGATTGGTTTGTGGATAGGAACACCTTGTAGATGGATGATGAACTTTCTTTTTGCACTGGCCACGCTTAGAATTTAGTTTATCTTGGTTTTGAATAGTGCATCCAAATCCACCGGTGGAACACTTCGAAAACTCAGAACACTATGAAACTTGGAATACTTCGAAATTTGGAACACGTTAGTATCTTCAAGAATTGTACCATTTCGTTTGATTGGACAGCGTATCACTACAGAAGTTTCTTACTTTTATTTTTTCTGAAATGTGAGTATGTGAAGAATGAAGAAAATCAACGACACGCATATGGATAGATATTTCGATGTATATATTAAGAAGATGTAAGAAGATTGAAGTCAAGATTGCAAGAACCATGCTCCATCCTTTTAGATGTCTAGGATTCGATGCCATGATTGATGTCCAGCATTCGATGCCCGAGGAAGACAAGATTTAAGAAGAAAGAAAATGAAGATAAGAAGAATTTATATGTTAGTTAGAGTTGTAGGTTATATGTGGTGAATAGTTCTGTCGTGCTGACTTCATATAGTTTGATTACAGGCAGTATATGGGGCTATAACCATATTTTAGAATTCTTTTCCAGTCTACGGACGCTTTAAGCCTAAATAACTTAAAGCTCTTTTTTCTCAAACTGAAATCAGTACCCTTCTTGTGCAGTCTAACTTTACTATCTTTGGTTAGCTAGATAGTATTACATCTTTTTTTTCTTCTCGCGTATTAGTCACGTTTGAGTAGTAATCGCATGACTTCAGGCCATTTTTCCGCCCCCTGGACCGTGGCGCCCGCCGCCGCCGCCAAATTTTGCGCCCCTGGCGCTCGGCGCCCATTTTTGGGGGTTACATGTTATGACGTCATAGGGTCACGTGATGTTAGGCCATGCTTTTTTTGGGTTACGTGATGTTAGGCCACGTCTTTATGGGGTAGTTTTACCGAAGGGGGGGTTGATTTTGTTTTCTTTTAAAGCATAAAATTTTGGAGATCGTTGCTTTTTAATGGAATACAGGTGTATGTATAGTTTACTTTGCGGTATATAATTTCAATTTTTGCGCCCCTAGGCCACACCCCGCCAGCCTTTATGGGGTAGGTTGTTGATTTTGTTCCCTTTTACGGTATAAAATTTGGAGAATGTTACCTTATGATGGAGTACAGGTGTATGTATAGCTTATTTTGTGTTACTTGATTTTAACTTTTGCGCCCCTGGAGTGTGACGCCGCTGAAATTTTGCGCCCCGCACCCTTTAGTTTACATAGTTTACGATTCGCCTTTATGGGGTAGTTTCACGTATAAGTTTATTTGTTTCCTTTTATGGTTATAAATTTGAAGAATGTTATTTCCTTTTTTACCTTATAGGATGTATATATATATATATATATATATATATATATATATATATATATATAGATATATATATAGCTTACCTTATTTTTGTTCCCTTTGATACGCCCCTGCGCACACCTTAGCATTACGTTATGGGGTCACGTGGTGTTAGGCTTTATGGGTAGACCTACCGAAGGGGTCGATTTTCTTTTCTTTTATGGGTATAAAATTTTGGAGATTGTTATCTTTATTTTTACCTTATAGGTTGTATGTAATAGTCCGTTTTCTTTGATGAGTATTAATGATTGATTTTGGAGCCTTATTACGTTATATGAAGGTGTACTTAAAATTATACCCTTAAATTTGATAGGTACTTTGTGATCCATTTTGTTCCGCTTTAGGGGTGAACATGGATACCTTGGAATCGTCCCGAGTTTGATTCTTGGAAATGTTGAATTTAACGTCCCCGCGAAACGGTGAGAAATGATAGGACGAAACATGAACTTACTTGACTGAGGATTGAAGCAGGGACCTCATACATTAGAGACAAGCGCTAAACGACCGTACAGGTGTGTTGATTACTATGCAATGGTCCCGAGTTTGATTCTTGGTGCTAGTGTTAGAAAAATTTAATGTCCCACTTGAAACGATGATGAGAAATGATGAAATGAGAAAACATCATAAACCTCACACATCAGAAAAAAAAAAACGCTGAGCCACCATGCCAACTTCAGTGCGAGCAGTTTTGCGTATGAAAAAGAACATGATCAGATTATGTTACATTACACATTTCTGCTCGTTGTTAAGCATAGAAGTTTGTTATTGTGAAATTGCAGCATGTTCTTTTACGAAGAGTACTACATCAGCATTTTTCTCAGGTGACGGACTTTTAACGCTCAACTTTACATTTATGTCAGACAGGTTCATAACATATCGATGAGTGTTACATTTTTCAATCAAGTTTAAGGAAAATGAATCACATTTTAGATGTGGTAATTTGAAATGTCGTATTAAACTAATGAGTCAACGGTATGATGTCATGATCAAAATTGCGATACTAGATGTCGTAACGATTGATGTGTAAGGAGAAAAAACGTGAATAATGTCACAACCAATCAGATTGTTTCTTACATCACGTTTTTTTCATGATACATGATGAAAGCTGTGTTTTCATTGGTTCTCCGTGATGTCATTTATTATTTTCATCGTTTCTGATTGGCTGATAGTGTTGTCACTTTATAGTTGAACCCGTTTCAGACCTAAATAAAATTCTTAATTTCATTTTCAAACCCTACTTCCACGAAGATCTTGAATGAACGTAGGTGTACCTCTAGTGACAGTGTGACTTTACTCCGTTCCTTGAATTTGAGGTAAGTATCAACCGCGTTTCTTAATATCAATGGAGTGCTTTTGCATGAGGATAACATTGTTATCACTGTTTTTATTTTAGCATGAAATATTTAGCAAATTTAAGAATAACCCTCACTTACTTGACCGGGGATCGAATTAGGAATCCCACACATTAGAAGTAAGCACGAGAAATTTTATGATTTATTGATTTTGGTTTAGCGTCCCTTCAGTAGTGAGGCTAGGAATACAGCTTAATGTTGAATTTGAGCGCATACTGGGTATTGAACCCGGGCCACATCCACACATTAGAAGTAAGCACGAGAAATTTGTTGATTTTGGTTTAGCGTCCCTTCAGTAGTGGGGGGCTAGGAATACAGCTTAATGTTGAATCTGAGCGCATACTGGGTGTTGAACCCGGGCCAGAGGTGCGTAACGCTAACCACTTAGCTCAGTTTCTGAAAGTTATCATTAACGTAAACAAAGAAACTACGCACGAATTTGTTCCCTACAACGTGAGACGTGGACCTACAGTTTAATGTGGGATCTGATTTCCCGCCGAGAAACGAATTCGAGTCTTTCTTGCCTTAGCTCGAGAAAAGCAAACGCATGAGATTTTGTTTTCGTTTCATGTTCGTTATACGTTTTAAAGTTCAGTGTCAGGGGAAAATGCTTACTACAATGATTCTCTCAGCTGAGTTGGAAAACAATTTTATTCATTCTTTTTATCACTACAGAAAGTTAGGTCAGTTACATATTTGTCCCAGGTTTGATTTCCAGTATGACGACAATATAAATTTTTAACAGTAGAACTGTTTGAGATATGATAATTCTTTTAGGATTGATCGTGTAGTCATTTTGATACATTTAAACATGTTAGCGATTTTCTGAATTCAATTTTAATTCGTGTTTTTTTTTCTCATTTTAGATATTTGTTTTCTTTGCCTATTCCTTTTTTGCTTACCTTACCTTTTTCCTATTTGAATATGGCTACTTCTGGCTTTACTGTCTTGCGAGAAATCAATAGACATTATCGGCGTTTTAATCTTGAAGGACGAATGCTGGAAATTCAAATTAATACTCCGACCAGTGACACCGATATTGTTGAGTGAATTCAGGCCTCCTTTCAACAGATGTTAGATTACTTATTGGAAAATGTTGACGAATTATCGATGGTTGGATTATCGATTTTATCTCATGATGAGAAGAACAAACCGTTTTATTTATCTTTTCGGCGTGCAAGTAATTTGACACTGGAGACTTTATGGGCTTCCTTTGATCGCATCCTTCAAAGTAACGATAGTTTTCTCATGAACGAACCGTTCATTGTACATTTTCATCATGTGGATGTGCCCCGTGGATTTGGATTGGTGCGTCGAGGTCTTTTATCAAACGACGAATTATTAAAGTGCAAGAAAGGCATTTTACGAGTGAAAAACACCGACAAGAAATGTTTGGCTTATGCAATTGTGATTGCTATTGGCCTAAAGAAATATAAAGATACAAATCAGAAACTGTACAATCAATATCGCAAACAGCGCAAGTTTGTTGTTATTCCAGACGTACATGAACTTTTGTCTCGATCCTCAGTGAATTTAGATCATGGGGGATCCGTGTAAGAATTGCGACAATTGCAACGCTACTTGACAAATTATAAACTTACCGTATACACCAGCTTTTCAGGAGAAGATATTCTGTATGAAGGGCCGGGTGGCGAAGACAAGATTCCAATCAATTTAATGTGCATCAATTCTCATTATGATATCATCACGTCATTAACGTCTGTTTTTTCTACCAACTATTACTGTGCTGCATGCCACAAAAAATATGATCATCGTATTGCACACGTCAAGAACTGTTCGGCCATGTGTGAGAAATGTTTGCAAAAACCACCATGCAGTAAGACCAATACAGAGAAGCAGTGCCCAGAATGCAATCGTGAATTTTATGGTGAAACATGCTATATAAATCATCTGACTGTACCATATCATAAGGGCCAACCAATATGCAAGATGGTAAAACAGTGTGCCAAATGTCTACGCATTTATTCGTTTGTCCATACAGGGGAAAGAAAACATGATTGTACAGATTATTTTTGTAATGTGTGCCATAAACACGTTACGTCTACTCACCAATGCTACATGAAGCCTGATACGACTCAATTAAAACCTGGAGTTCCATCAGTGTTACATGTCAAGAAGGCTATGATTGTCTTCTATGATATCGAAGCCACACAGGATACTTTCTTTGATGAAGACACATTCATTCATAAGCCCAATTTACTGGTGGCCCAACAAGTATGTTACAACTGTGTTCAAGATGAAGATATACATCATCCGTGTGAAGTTTGTGGACAGCGGGAACATGTTTTTCAAGATGATCCGATCAATGCCTTTCTTGCGTATTTACGTCAACCACGACCCAACATCAAACTTGTTGTATCTTTGGCACATAACTCTAAGGGATATGATGGTCATTTTATTCTTAAATCTTTAGTGGAAGAACATGATTTGAAACCTACTTTGATCTTGAACGGAGAAAAAATTTTAATCATGAAAGTGAATCACTTATCGTTTATTGATTTCTTAAATTTCATGCCAATGGCTTTAAGTAAATTATCCAAGGCATTTCATTTACCAGCGACCAAAGGATATTTTCCACACTTTTTTAATACTGCTGCAAATCAAACGTATGTGGGAAAATTACCGGACATCCATTATTATGGTGCAGATGAAATGAAAGTGGATGAACGAGAAAAATTCATGACATGGTACAGCGAACACCAGGACGATACGTTTATTTTCTTAGAAGAATTGGTGAACTATTGTGTCCAGGACGTCAACGTACTTCGAATGGCTTGTATATCTTTCATGACCACTTTTGAACAAGAAACTCACGTCAATCCTTTTCTGGAGACTATTACTTTGGCGAGTGCTTGCAATTTAGTATTTCGACGAAATTTCTTAAAACCCAATACTATTAGCATTCTTCCTGCACGAGGATACCGTCACAGAAACAATCAGTCACGGATTGCTTTGCAGTGGCTTGCCTACATGGAGGAAAAAGAGGGTCATCAAATTCTGCATGCTGCGAGAGGAAAAGAAGTTTATGTTACTGGTTTTCATCTGGACGGCTACTACAAAGATCCTGACACTAAAGAGGAACACCTGTATGAGTTTCAAGGTTGCAGAATTCATGGCTGTACTCTATGTGTCCCTACAGGCCGTGATCAGCCCATTTATGAGAACTCCGAAGAAACGATGAACTATCGCTACGAGAGAACACAGCGTAAAATCAAATTATTACGATCCATGGGATATAAAGTATAGGGATGCGCTCGAGTCGAGACACACTTTGTAAAATTCGAGACGAGTCGAGACAAACGCATTTCTCGACTCGAATTTTCGAGTCGAGACTCGAGTCGAGTCGAGACAGCTGGTAAAAATCTCGACTCGACTCGAATGTCTCAAAAATTTTTCTATAATTTTTAATATTATTTTGAAGAAAGTGCTCGATCAGAAACACTCGGCACGAGAATTTCGAAAACTGCAGGACTTGTCAGGTGTTCGAGAAGTGCTATGGTGATTGTCTTCAGCAAGTGGCGAAACCAAAGGGAAAAGACGTCCAAATGTCGAGGGGTTGGGTGCCCCACCTCATTACAGATGTCGAACGTCGTAGGCTGGGCAGACTGGTAAAACAGAACAGGCGGCGAACTGCGTCGGAACTAAAATCAGAGTTTAATGCTAGGCAAAGTACAAGTGTGTCTGAACTAGTGTTCTCAAATTTCCGGAAATTTTGAACCTGTTTTTTTTTTTTAAAAAAAAACGTTTTTTTCGATTTTCCGGAAAAAGTGAAAAAATAAATATGTTTGTATTAGGTTAATTTTACTAGTAATGATATCTCTTTTTTTTTAAACACGCAAAAACTTTAAGTTCCAAAATTTCAATATTGCGAATATTAAAAAATAGCACTCAAAAATAAAACCATTCCAATTATTATCTATATATTAAAAAACTAGATTTACGCGTATTTTTTTCTCCTCACAGAAAAGTTTATATGTTTGTCTCCAATCCTTTCAACAATGAGATCTCGAACCCACAAGTGCTAGAAACGTGCCGTTTTCATTTGTCGATTCCAAATTTTATGTAAATTGTCCAGTTCTAATTGAATATTTTTATATTAAAAAAACATGGCCATTAGTTCTTTATTACATTTATAGGGGTACACAAGAAGTACTGTGGGGGCGCGGTGACTCAGTGGTAGGGCGTTCATTTTCGGTGCATGGGGTCCCTGGTTCGATCCCAGATCGCGCCGTGTGGACTTTGTGGTGGACAAACACCATGCTCGTGGGTTTTGTCGGGGTTCTCCCGTTTCCTTCCACTTTCTTCATTCCACCATTTCATTCATTTTTCATCATCACCGTCTCCTTTAGCCTAACCGCCATAACCGTGGGACGTAAAACTAAAGATTTCATTTCACTAGAAGTACTGAAATTTCTGAAAAAGTAAAGCATCATACCCTATGAGTTATATATTCCAACATCACATAGTTGTATATAGGGGTTGTGTATCTGTCAGACGTTTGTTTCATGGCCAAATGATAATGAAAAAAAAAGGATAACCATTTCTCCAGTCTAAGATTAATCTTCATTGTTTGGAGAGAGTTTTTTTTTTAATAAACACCGTTTATCACTGACATAATTAATTGTGTGTGTGTACTTTATTTACTTATTAAATAATGCATGCAAATGCATGCATACACGATATGGGCATTCAGTAAATGGATACTTGAATATTTGAATTCAATTATCTATACAAGCCGGCTACAAGTCTTTTGTCCAAACTACTCTTTGGGATGAGCTACTTACCAGATGTGTAGCCTACCGAAGGACCACACATATGTTATCGAAACTATTGTGCTATTGTTTTTTTTTTTTTTATGCTTTGGCAGAAAGTTCTGTAGATATCGAAGCCCGCCAGTGAAGCCATATCTAACATCATGGTGCTAGATCTAGCATAATTCACTCCCATTTAGCATATAACATCTTGACTTTAGCATCGTGGCAAAATCTCATTCTTTCCTCTGGAGAACAGAAAGAGAACGAAAATTTAGATGGCTCACTGACCGTTGGGAATTATCCCTTAGTTGAAGCGATGGTTGGAGTAATAAAACCAGTTAGTATTTCCGCTGTTGTATTGTTGAATTCACATAAATGTTCAAAAATAAGCAAAACGTGACTCTGTACAAGATGTTTACTTACCAATAGTTTTATTATTGTCAACTGAACCCTGAGTGTCTGGGATGTTTCAGTCCCTTCTCACTTTACAACTTGAGAGGGGAGGGGGTATGACCGCTAAAAGAAATGCTTCAGTGCTGCGTCGGAAGCGGCATGTTTTGTATATATTTCTTAAAATGTTAACCATTCTTAAAGTATAAATTCCCCCTTCCTCCCCTGATTCTCTTTCCAATACAGAGAACCGACTCTTTAAATGAAGAAAGAACCCTGAACCCTCCCGAAAATGCAAAGTGAATGATGCGTACAAATAACAAATCTGCAGCGCAGTCCACCACATGTAAATAGATTTGAAGGGTTCATATTTGTGTATGTGTACGTGTGTATGTACTTGTTTCTGAGTATTTATATGCGCGTGTATCTTGTAATTATTATATTAGTATCCACTGGATTAAGTGAAAGTATAAAATGGATTTGATGACTGCCAAATTGACGTCACCTTGGCAAGTCATCAGTTTTTAATATTTAGTAATATTAAATTAGATTATAGTTTAGCGTCGTTTTCAGGAGCAAAGCTCTACAAGACGTGAACGTACAGTTTAACGTCGGATTTGAAACACATGAGCTCCTACCATGAATCAAACCTCGATTAAGAAAGGCGCATACGCTAACCACATAGCAACGGGGAGCTCAACATTTAGTGATATGTATATTAAGTTGTAAAATTATATTCGTTTAATTTTCACTAATATAATCTTCACAATGTAAAGCATTCGCTAGGCACGTTATCTTGTTTAAAAACAAAAAGCCTATCTCTTATGTTTCCGTCTCGGGGTTGGACTGCGGGATGATAGAAATCCGAAAGAGATGTTTTTATTATATTTTGTACAGTAGATCTGCTCCTTCATAATCTCCGTGTTTGATAAGAATGAACCTCCTTGGCTCACGTATACGTAATATAACAAACCATGCACATTAAATGCAAGACTAATATAGCAAACATTGAAGATGGCCCCTAGAAAATTTTCTTCGACCGCCCATATCTGGAGGTACACAATTTCGCAACTCAGTGGATACGATGTGGATGTATTCAAAGTCTACTGATTTACCCATAAAATTTAAATTTTATAACAATATTCTCAGTGAATACTAACCTGAGGAGAACTATTTTTTAATTCGATCGCTAAAGGAGTTTTTTTTTCACCACGTCTCGGTAATCGTCTGGCACGAAAACTGAAGTTTGTACAAGTGTTTCCCCAGCAATTTTTTTGAGAAAGGGGTCCTCCAGGAGCATTATTTAGGGTGTAATTCCTGCGTTTGTTATATACATATATAGATGGAGATAGATATAAATATAGATATACTGTGCATATAAAGATAAGTAGGAGCGGGTCTTTAAAATTTGATCGGAAAGATAATATGAAAATCTGGCATAATTTGCAAGAATCTATCTAGTCTAATATAAATAAAATAAATAGTTTGTTTGTGTTTGTCTGTCTGTATGCAGCCTGGGGACCAGACGAGTGGACCAAGAGTTACCAAATTTTAGTCAGGGGTACCCTGGCCCAGGCCCCAGGGCAAGACGAATCTTTTTTTTTTAATTCGAACCAGGGGGTCTCAGGGTGCGATTACAGGGACATGTAAAAGTGGTAGAAAATGGCCGATATAACTGTCGAATTCAGTTTTCGCGGTCGCTGAAATCAATGGTGAAACTCTGATCACATTAACTTCAAATTCACCCTATTCGGGCCGGTGGTCACCGGGGGGGGGGGGTCGGATACCGAGACATGTAAAAGTAATCCAAAATGACCGATATTAGTGTCAAATCCATAGTTTTCGCGGTCACTAATATCGATGGTGACACTTCCATTTGCGATGATTTGCAAATTCAGCTATAATTGTATGCGGGCCGGGAAAAAATCTTTAAGTTTTGCGTCCCACGGTTATGCCGGTTAGGCTAAAGGAGACGGTGATGATGAGAGATGAGTGAAAGGGTGGAATGAAGAAAGTGGGAGGAAACGGGTGAAACCCGAGAAAACCCACGCACACGGTGTTTGTACACCACAAAGTTCACTTGGCAGGGGCTGGGATCGAACCCGGGACCCCAAGCACCAGAGGTGAACGCTCTACCACTGAGCCACCGCGGCCCTCAATGAGGTTGGAAGCTGGTCAGTCATGGCGGGAGGTGGCACATGCCATAGGAGTGGCACAGAGTGTGATTTCCCGATTGTGGAATCGATTTCAAACAACTGGAAGTGTTCAAAGAAGACAAGGACAGGGCCGTCCACTAGCAACCAAAGCCAGAGACGATCGTTATCTCTTGTTAACAGCCCGTCGAAACCGGCGTCAGAATACAACTCTGCTGCCGCGAGCCTTTCGAACAACAACAGTATCTACTCAAACGGTCCGCAATCGCCTTCGAGAAGGTGGTCTCTACGCACATAGGCCTATGGTGTGTGTCCCATTAACTGCATGACACCGTGTTGATCGAAGAGCGTAGGCGGAGGAACCTCGTGGGTGGGGACGCAATGAATGGGGCAATGTTTTGTTCTCTGACGAGTCTCGATTCAGTGTAGAGCCTGATAAGCGACGTGTTTTCATCTGGAGAGAGTGTGGAACACGACACAATCCCAGGTTTGTGCGAGAAATATCCCAGTATCATGGTGGTGTACTGATGGTGTAGGCAGGAATCAGCATTGGTGGGCGTACTGAGCTCCACATCATCCGAAATGGCTATTTGACGGCTCTCAGATATAGGGATGAGATCACGAAAACTCTTGTTCTTCCTAATGCTGGTGCCATTGGTGATTCGTTCCTTTTTATGGATGACAATACTCGTCCTCACATAGCTCGGTTAATGGATGAGATGCTGGATGCTGAGGGTATCGCTCGGATGAAGTGGCCAGCATGCTCTCCGGATCTTGTTCCAATTGAGCATGTCTGGATAATGCTTGGCAGACGAATTGCTGCTAGGCCAGTAAATCCAACAACCATTCCAGAACTGGAAGTCGCTCTTCTGGATGAGCGGCACAACATCCCCCAAGAACTCATCGATAATCTGATTGAATCCATGCCACGCAGGTGCGAGGCCCTGTTGGCTATTCGAAGTGATCATATGACATATTAAGGAACAATCAGTGTTGTTGCCTTGCCTGTTTATGAGCAGTTCGAGAGGTGCACACATAACCGTCTTGTGTCATGAGCCATGTGAACAAGGTTTACCGTGCCCCAACACCAGTATGTGCCCCATTTTTCTAGTGTATCTTAAAGCATTCCTTCTTGTATGATAATATGAGTCAAACACAAGCTTATTCATACACTATCTTAAGGTCTTGTGTGATATTTCAGCTGAACCCCTATTTTTTTTTAGCATTATATACAGTATATATATATATATAGTGGCGGATCCAGGATATGATCAAGGAAGGGGCTAAACCATAGTTTGCAGTTTTATCCAGTGTAAAGCAGGATTGAAGCCCATTTTATGCAGTGTATACTTGAGTATGAAGGGGGAGGCTATAGCTCCCTTGGATCCGCCTCTGTATATATATATATATATATATATATATATATATATATATATATATATATATATATATATATATATATATATATACATGATCGAAAATGGCCTCGAATCCATACTCGCTGAGATGAACAGAAGATGCCGTTTAAATCCACAAATTCAGCCCCATTAGTACTCTAAGGAGGATGGTGACATGTAAAGATAATTGAAAATTATCGATATGAATGTCAAAGTCATAGTTTTGGGGCTCCACAAGTTCATTGGTAACAGTTTTGGTGCCCTTTGTGTCCAAAAATGAAACGTATTCTCCCCGTGCGAAGAACGGATATTCTGCTAGTCTGTAATAACTAACGGAAGTTTCATTTAATATATTTCTCGCTGCTCAAATTTACTCACTTGTGCGGTATATGTGTGTAAAGTAGAATTAAAACCTGTTGCTCTAAGTTTTTTTCCGTTAGCGAAATACATTGTATATACACTAGGACGTCGATAATCCTAACGTCAAAAATCCGAACGCGGTCCCTAGAAGGTTTTTATATTTTGTCTTAACGCTAGCGATAAACAAACAATAGCGTGTCCATCGACGTTATGTGAAGTCAGTGTTTTTACAAAAGTTCATTTATATGTAATTGCTTGTCATGTATTTTTATTTTTTTGTTTTCTTAGGCCTATAAGTTTTAAGTGTGACTTAGAGTACAAGCAAGTTCTTCAGAAACATTAAATGTAAGTAGCCTTACGTACGGTATTGTAATTACTGTATGTACTGAATAACCACTATATCGATAGAAGAACATACCGTACAGTATATGTAAGCCTAAAAGACATTTTCTTGGTCATTTTCGAAAATCCGAACAATTTGAAAATCCGAATACCTGTGGTCCCAATTAGTTCGGATTTTCCACTTCCCACTGTATATGTTGCAGACATGTTACAGCAAGTAAGATCACTAGCATCAGGCCACCAAATAGTTTTTAAACTATATTTTTCTGTTTTTGCCAATATTTCCGAACAAATGATTTTTTCTAATGGTTTCAAAATTTTCGGAATTTTACATAGAACAATGAAGATATCTCTATGAAATATATGTTTGATTTAACATATTAACTAAAATGATTCTGTGATTAACAAGAATGATGATTCTGATCATACCCAAATTTTCCGTTTTTTCCCCAGCTCGGGAAAACAGTAAAAAAAACTGTTTTTTACCCAAAATTTCCGTTTTTATCACAGGCCTTCACAACACTAGTCTGAACACATAGTGCACCGAACACTCCAAACGATGGCGAATGTTAACACCACGACATGGGCAACTATAACTGAAATGAACACGTGACCATCACCACTAGACCTTGGCACAATGGCAGAGCATTGCATTGTCTGATGAGTCCCGATATCTTCTTCATCATGACGATGTGAGGGTGTGAATGCGTCGTGTTCAAAGGGAACAGCTCCTTGACATCTGTACTGCGGGACGGAGACAAACTGGCTGCGGCTTAATTATCATCTAGGGAACATTCAGGTGAGCATCCATGTGTCCAGTCCAGTGGAGCTCGAGCAAAGAACCATGACGGCCGAGGTGTCGCACGCTGCTTGCAGACTACGTACACCCCCTTCATGACGGCCATGTTTTCCATCGGCAGTGGAATTTTTCGACAAAATAAGGCACCATGTCACAAGGCCAGGAGTGTGATGGAGTGGTTCGAGGAACACAGGAGCGAGTTCCAAGTGATGTGCTGGCCCCCAAACTCTCCGGATCTGAACCCAATCGATCACATCTGGCATGTGATTGAACGTAACGTGAGGGTGCATCACCCCCTCCCCGGAATTTACAGAAATTAGATGACCTGTGTGTGCATATGTAGTGCCAACTCTCTCCAGCGACCCACGGAGGAACATTGCGACCATGCCAAGACGCGTTGCCGTTGTTATTCGTGCCAAAAGTTGGACATACTAACAATTAGGTAGGTAGTCATAACGGTCTGGCTGATGTGTGTGTATATTTTAACTCGTATATTTTGTCTCGACTCGAATTTCGAGACGTCTCGACTCGAGTCGAGAGAGACACTGTCGAGTCGAGACAGCACCATATTTTCGAGTCGAGACAACAGTCGAGACAACATTTTCTCGAGACGAGTCGAGACAGGCTTAAATCTCGACTCGACTCGACTCGAGCGCATCCCTAATAAAGTACATGAAATGTGGGAATGTGAATTTCGTCAAGTGTTAAAATCCAATCCAGCATTGGCCTCTTCTTTAAGCACACATCCTTATACTAATAAGACCATTAAATCCAAGAGACAGTTTCTATGGTGGCCGTGTTAATGCCATTAAATTGTATCACGTTGCAAATGAAATTGAAGGCGAAGAAATAAAATTCTTGGATATCGTTTCCCTGTATCCTTATGTGAATAAATGTGGACGGTATGCAATAGGACATCCACGAATATATCTACAGGGAGATCCAGAAATGCCCGACATTCAAGATGTCAACGGATTAGTCAAGTTGAAGATTTTGCCTAGCAGAAATGTGTTTCATCCAGTGCTGCCATTTCGCTCAAATAAGAAGTTGTTGTTTCCACTTTGTGCTGCCTGTGCCACAGCATTAAATCAAGATTCTGAATGTACACATTCGGACAGTGAACGAAGTCTAACAGGAACGTGGGTGTCCTATGAAATTCAAAAAGCCATTGAACTTGGGTATCAAGTCATTGAAATTTACGAAATTTGGGATTACGACATCACCGTATATGATCCAGAAACCAAGACTGGCGGATTATTCAGCGAATACATTAACACATTTTTGAAATCTAAGCTGGAAGCTTCTGGTTGGCCTGCCAATTGCGTCACCGAAGAAGAAAAGCAGCAGTATATTCAAGTGGTACAACAACGTGAAGGCATAACTTTGGATGCAGCAAATATAATTTCAAATTCAGCACGTCGTAGTCTTGCAAAACTCTGTTTGAATGCCTTCTGGGGACGACTCGCTATAAGAGACAATTTCAGCCAAACGACCATCATTAACGACCCCAAAGAACTGTATCAGAAATTAACTGCTCCAGATATAAAAGTTAACCAAATTTTACCTGTTAATGATTCGTTGTTATACCTTTATTGGCAGTATGAAGACGATGTTCCAGTACAAAATAACAATGCTAATGTTGTCCTTGGAGCATTTACAACGTGTCAAGCTCGTCTGGAATTCTACAAATATTTAGAATTGCTACAAGAAAGAGTACTATATTTCGATACAGATTCCGTGATATTCACGCAGCGACCATCACAGCCCACAATAGAACCAGAAGTATTTCTTGGTTCAATGTCAAATGAACTGGAATCAATTGGACCAAAAGCATACATTGAAAAATTCGTGTCTGGTGGCCCAAAACAATACGCCTTGGAAATCTACGACCCCGACACGAAATCAACCAGTTATGTATGCAAAATTCGTGGATTCACACTCAATTATACTACAAGTCAAAAGTTAAATTTCAATAGTCTGGAGCAAATGATCATAAATCAAACGAGTGAAAAAATCTCCATTAGCACGCCGCACAAAATTTACAGAACCCACGATCATAATCTTGTCACAAAACCTGAAGAAAAGAAGTACAGTTTCAACTATAAAAAACGCCGATTAATACCAGACACATACGAGACATTGTCCTATGGGTATAAAAAAGCCAGAACAGAATAACAGCCATATCTTTCCCTAATTCCACCAACATCACGTCCCAAAGACGGGGCAAAAAATCAACCGCATCACGGGACATGCTTCAACGAGGCCACAGCGGAGACAAACTCAGATGACATCACCTTGCAGAAACCAGTGGAGAAAAAAGAAGGAATTCATGTACGTCACATTTGCTTTTCTTTTTCTCACATTACTCTCTTGATCAGTTAGTTTATGTTAATAATCTGTTTTTTCTTCTTTCACAGGAAAAAAATAAATATTACCATGTATATTCATATGTTTCATTTTCTCTTTACAGAATTTGTACCCGTCACGGACACGTCTTCCTTTGAAGAAAAAGAAATTCTGTATTCTATTTCACATGCTAAAATAAATGTACAGAAACATGATTCTGTGTTTTATTTCACATCCTAAAATCAAATTCTTTTTCCTGTACTGCGATTTCAATTTCTTTTTTCGGAATCAGTTTACCGGTAAAATAAATCAATGTTTTACGGAAAAAATCAAACTAAATTTTTGTTTCAGAACTTTTTTTCATGTACGAAATAAAAAAAATTGTGTACAAAATAAAATTCTGTTTCAGAAAATTTTTTGTGTACGAAAAAAAACTGATTCAGAAAATTTTTGTGTACGAAAAAAAAATGTTTTCAGAAAAATTTTTTGTGTACGAAAACAAAATTCTGTTTCAGAATTTTTTTGTGTACAAAACAAAAACAGTTTCAGAAAACATTTTTATGTACAAACAAAATTCTGTTTCAGAAAAAAAATTTATGTACAAACAAAATTCTGTTTCAGAAAAAATTTTGTGTGCAAAACAAAAATCAGTTTTCGTCACGAAACTGCTCCGGCTAAATGAATCGATTCATTCTGATAGTGTTGGCAACACTGGAAAATTTCGGTAAGTATCGCTCAGGCACTGAGTTACAGCGAACACAACTAGATTCGAACCAGCAACCTTAAATGTCTGATTCATCTCTAAATACAGCCAACTAAACAATAAGATTATGTGTATACGTCAATGCTTTGCACTGAGTCAGAAGGTTTTCTTCAAGGTCAAAGTCGCACACGAAGTAAAAAGATAACAACACAAATCTTCTATCTTTCTATATGAAACATAAACCTAGTGTAAATTGCTCGCACTGAAATGTGTAATGTAACATAATCTGCTCGTCTTCTTTTCATACGCGAAACTGTTCGCACTGAATGGAGTACGGTAACTCAGCGCTTGTCTCTAACGTGTGAGGTTCCTGCTTCAATCCACAACGAAGTGAGTTCATGTTTCCTCCTATCATTTTTCATCATCGTTTCAAGGGGACGTTAAACTCAACATTTCTTGAAACTAACACAAAAATCGAACTCGGGACCATTACATAGTAATCAACAAACTGGACTTCTCAATGGAGTATGGTGACTCAGCTCTTATGACTGATGTGTGAGGTCTCTGTTTCAATCCGCAAGCAAGTAAGTTTATGATGTTTTCTCATTTCATCATTTCTCATCATCGTTTCAAGGGGACGTTAACATTTCCTGAAACTAACACCAAGAATCAAACTCGGGACCATTGCATAGTAATCAACACACGTGTACGGTCGCTTAGCGCTTGTCTCTAATGTATGAGGTCCCTGCTTCAATCCTCAGTCAAGTAAAGTCATGTTTCGTCCTATCATTTCTCATCGTTTCGCGGGGACGTTAAATTCAACATTTCCAAGAATCAAACTCGGGACGATTCCAAGGTATCCATGTTCATCCCTAAGGCGGAACAAAATGCCCCCTAAAAGGGAAGGAGGTCGACCACTGTATCCATGTTCACCCCTAAAGCGGAACAAAATGCCCCTAAAAGGGAACGAGGTGGACCACCCAAATTTATAGTAATATATATTAGGGTCCAGTACTATGATACCAAATGTTTAAATTTGGCAATTTCTAAAACTTAAGGGGTGGGCCAAGGTATCATTCCCAAAAAATTTTTCAAGGGGTGCACGAATGTACCTATGTCTTATAATAGGGGATGAATCCCTATACATGACCATATAACCATATAAGGTAATAGGATCTCATCCATTGGAATAAATTAGGTCAAAAACCAAACACGTGGTTGTACTAAAATTTGGCAATTTTATACCCCTAAAAAGGGAACGAGGTAGATCACCCAAATTTATAAAGATCTATATTAGGGTTTTATACTATTATACCAAATGTTTAAATTGGGCGATTTCCAAAATTTAAGGGGTGGGCCAAATAACTCCTCCCAAATTTTTAAAGGGGTGCACAAATATACCCATGTCTTATGAAAGGTAATTGACCCTGTATATGCATATATATTATAACGACTTATCAAAAAGATAGTCGTAAACCTGGTTCGTTTGTTGAGGTAAAAATCCGAAGTGGTAGTAATTCTTTAGCACGAAAATATTAGCTTCGATATTTTAAATACCATTAATCTCACCTTTTTAATAAAACTGACAACGTCTATAAACGATGTTAAACTGGTTTATTATTTGATATAACTTATAATATCCTTTTCTTAAAACTGTTAAGTGCACAAACTCACTGACTAGGTAACCATAAAACATGTCCATATCAACAACTATCCCATAATAATCACTTACATATATTAAAAACATTCTTCTTTTGTTAATATGAAATGAACATTCTACTAAGTATAGTGCATATGTATGAGTACTTTCTGCCCAAGGTACAGGTAAATATTACACAAACCAAAGTATTTTGTTATATAAAAATGTCGCTCGACAAAGGGACTGAATATAAAAGTCATGAGTAGGCTTGGCTTTTATCTTCAAGAACCACTGGTCCGTTTACATTAGTGTTGTTTACATTACATATGCCCATCATATTTTAATCGCACCTTGTATATCTATTCATTATATTTCATATATACATATATATATATATATAAATGCATTCATAACAAATCTTTCATTTCATCAATATTTATCTTTAATTACATTAATTATATTTATTTCATTATTATCTACTATATTATTAATATATTTCCTTATTAAAATATCGTCGCTTATTTAATTAATCGTCGACGGAGAGTGCGATTTCAAAAAATGTAAAGGACAAACGTGGGTTACAAATAATATTAATCTTTGCGGGCGCATTAGATAACAAACAAGTTAAATGTTGCATTTAAAGGTATACATAGTAGCACTAAGATGTTATAATAAAGAAGAATTTCGTTCAAGTTAGTCGTTGAATAATTAGTTTTATAGAATAGAGCTTCTTTTTTAACATAATCTTTGACAATTAAGTTTTTAACACAAATCAATCTAATATAAATAATCTTTGCTTTTAATTAATTATAAATCGAATTATAATTCTTCACATTAACAAGAAAGAATAAAAATCATTTGAAAATTAATTTTCCAATCTGCCTAAAACTCTATTTAAGCATTTCAAGTATTTTTAAGAATCGTTTTCATTATTGATATTAACACATAAACTTAAAAATGAAAATTTACAAGAATCTACAACTAACATGAATTTAACCTAATTTCAGTAACGGTAATCAGGTTACATTCGAACTTGCATACGGTTCTAATAATGTACACTGTACTGCGCTATCATGATTAGGTTCTACATGATGTTGTACATGTCTTTCATCGTGATTTTGATTTTGATATGAAGTCCCATCTCTTGATCTCCAATTACGTCTATCCACGTAGTTCGCTGTATTTCTGGAGTTTCGCTCAGTACTTCGATTATTTTTATATCTATTGCGGTTGAGTGATCTGACATCATAATTACCATGATTAGTTAGGTTAGGCGGAGTTCCTACATAACTTTGTCTATTTTGCTCATTCGGATTGCTAGAGTATATTCGGCTTAGGTTAGGTTTCGTATTATTCACACTTCGGATATCTAAATTCCGAACAGGCACCAAATGATCTGAATTATTCTTATTTTTACCCATTCCTGATTGTGGATTCATGGCATGGTATTGAGTTTCGTAGCATTGGACAAGCATCAATAAATGGCTGAAACTCATACACTGTGTGGAAAATTAGATCTGTTGCAATTTAAATGGAAGCAAATTTCGAATCGATGCTATTATTCTCGATTCCGATTGCAAAGGATTAACGACTTTTAATTCGTTGTAGACATTTACAACAAACTCCACAACAGATTTGTGCAATCGAGGATTGAAGTGTTGATTTCTAAGGGTGGCATCTCTATTTGCCAGCAAAAAGTCATTTTCATAATTTGCGATCAATGCCGCTTTGAATTCTTCATATGAACTAATGTGATCACGTATTGCTTTAAACCATAAGGAACAAGGTGGGAGTAATACATGGGGTATTAATTTCATATATTGTGATCGTTCGATACACATTATATTGCATTCGTCTTGGAATTTCTCTAAGAAAGAAGTAGCATTCTCATTACACTTACCACTGAATTTGCTCATAGCTCGAATTTCACTCATTTTAACACTTAATTTTACCTTCCTTTTCTCATTCCTTGTTCTTGTTGAGTGATAGTCCGTATCCGTGACGTGCTGTGTCGTGGCACCATCTATGTTTGCTCATCAGTACTCTTCGGACAACTTTCTTCTAGTATAATATCCTCATCAGACCCCGGCGAAGGCGAGTTCATCTCTGGTGAGTGGGGAAATTCAAAGCGATCACTACCCAGGTTATTACGGTAAATGTTGTCTTTAGCCTGTAACGTTCTAATCTCTTCCTGAATAGTAGCTAACAACTGTGTATTTACACGTATGTTATTAGAGTTGTTGCTGACCTGGATCTTTTGCTGTTTAATGGAAGATTCTATTACTTATAAATCTTTTTTTACAGCACTAATTTCTTGATTTTGGTGATTGTGCTTTTCTTGACACTCATCGGATATCCTTTTTAACTTTTCCTCGAACTGTGAGGATATGTCGTTCACCACCTGGACAATTGTTTGTTTCGTTTCATCTGATTTCTGTTCTATCCGTTCTATCCGTCTACTTAATTCTTCATATTGCTTGTTAGCTTCGTCAAACTTCAGTTCTATCTTCTGTTCCATGGTCTGGTTAGCTTCGTCAAACTTCTGTTCCATTCGTTTACTTAATTCTTCATTTTGCTTGTTAGCTTCGTCAAACTTCAGTTCTATCTTCTGTTCCATGGTCGTGTTAGATTCGTTGAACTTCTGTTCCATGGTCTGCTTTAATTCTTCGTATCGCTTGTTAGCTTCGTCAGACTTCTGCTCTATGGTCTGCTTTATCTCGGTAGACATCTGCATCATTTGTCGCTGTAAAGCTAACAAGATATCTTCCGATGTCAATCCTGGTGTTACACTAGTCTCATCGCTGTCACTAGTATTTGATTCCTGCTGCATTGTTTCGTTGACCATTTTTCTTATGATTACTTTACCACTTCGCAATATGGTTAAGTTCGTATTCATTAAATGTAGTATAAAAGTAAATTCAATCTTACTATTCTTCGGGAATTGAATTTACATAATCCCGGGTGAGGTAAACCAAATTTTTATAACGACTTATCAAAAAGATAGTCGTAAACCTGGTTCGTTTGTTGAGGTAAAAATCCGAAGTGGTAGTAATTCTTTAGCACGAAAATATTAGCTTCGATATTTTAAATACCATTAATCTCACCTTTTTAATAAAACTGACAACGTCTATAAACGATGTTAAACTGGTTTATTATTTGATATAACTTATAATATCCTTTTCTTAAAACTGTTAAGTGCACAAACTCACTGACTAGGTAACCATAAAACATGTCCATATCAACAACTATCCCATAATAATCACTTACATATATTAAAAACATTCTTCTTTTGTTAATATGAAATGAACATTCTACTAAGTATAGTGCATATGTATGAGTACTTTCTGCCCAAGGTACAGGTAAATATTACACAAACCAAAGTATTTTGTTATAATATCCATATAGGGTAATAACACCTCATCAAAGGGGATAAATTAGGTCAAAATCGTCCGAAATTTGAATTTTTGGCATTTTTTTACCCCTGAAAGGAAACGAGGTGGACCCCCAATACTAGTAGAAGTACATACTATGATCCTAGGCTACCATACCAAATTTTTTAGATTTGGCAATTTCCAAAATTTAAGGAATGTGGTCATGTATAGGGTCTACCTTCGGTAGGTCTACATAAAGCCTAACACCACGTGACCCCATAACGTAATGCTAAGGTGTGCGCAGGGGCGTATCAAAGGGAACAAAAATAAGGTAAGCTATATATATATATATATATATATATATATATATATATATATATATATATATATATATATATATGTATATATATATATATATATATATATATATATATATATATATACATCCTATAAGGTAAAAAGGAAATAACATTCTTCAAATTTATAACCATAAAAGGAAACAAATAAACTTATACGTGAAACTACCCCATAAAGGCAAATCGTAAACTATGTAAACTAAAGGGTGCGGGGCGCAAAATTTCAGCGGCGTCACACTCCAGGGGCGCAAAAGTTAAAATCAAGTAACACAAAATAAGCTATACATACACCTGTACTCCATCATAAGGTAACATTCTCCAAATTTTATACCGTAAAAGGGAACAAAATCAACAACCTACCCCATAAAGGCTGACGGGGTGTGGCCTAGGGGCGCAAAAATTGAAATTATATACCGCAAAGTAAACTATACATACACCTGTATTCCATTAAAAAGTAACGATCTCCAAAATTTTATGCCGTAAAAGAAAACAAAATCAACCCCCCCTCGGTAAAACTACCCCATAAAGACGTGGCCTAACACCACGTAACCCATAAAGGCGTGGCCTAACATCACGTAACCCAAAAAAAGCATGGCCTAACATCACGTGACCCTATGACGTCATAACATGTAACCCAAAAGAATGGGCGCCGGGCGCCCGGGGTGCAAAATTTTGGCGGCGGCGGCGGGCGCCACGGTCCAGGGGGCGGAAAATGGCCTCAAGTCATGCGATTACTACTGTTTGATATTGAAGTTATTTTCTGCATTAGAGGAACACACACATATATATATATAGAGAGGTCTACATTAGATTATACTATATTTATGAAATATTTATTTATTTGATTATAATTTTATTATACGTACGGTATCTAAGTTTTGATAAGCTGTGTTAGTGATAATTAAATTTAGTATTATTCCTACCTTTCATTTCCCTTCCCTGAGCACTAACGGAATTCCACACTAACACCTTAAAACACGTGTCACTCACAATGATATTATGCAAGCACTAATGTTTCTTTTTCTTTTTCTTACTTTCCATCTTCCCAGAGACGATGTCGTTATATATCACAAGGTCACCTAATGAACTACATGGACAATCTTAGAAATATACACTCAGCAGTTTGCAGTCGAGAATTAATTCAAAACAAACAATATGTTATACAAAGAACTCTTTTATTTTCAACAAACATTTTTTTTCTGGAATCTCTTCAATATTATTATTTTTTTATACTACGGAAAATTGAAATTTTCGTGTATTTTCAGTTTCGAGGAGGGGGTGTGGAGTAACTGTGTATTTGATATAAAGAAACATGAACTTTTGAAAACTCATTGAAAGAAAACTTTGACTACAACTGTACATTCTCAGACACCTGTTGTAAATGCATATTTGTTAAATAAAACTCGACTAGCTTCCTTCTTTCCTTTCCGCATACCTTCAAGCACAGCCTGAAACTTCCCGATTCATTGGAATCTTAGGTCATCATTCTTGAGCTGAACAAAACTACGAGGAACAGAACTACAAGGGGTATTCGACACACGATCAAGATAGGTGCAGGATCATCGGGAACCAGCA
The DNA here is from genome assembly GCF_964235325.1 of Thermobia domestica. Lineage (NCBI taxonomy): Eukaryota > Metazoa > Arthropoda > Insecta > Zygentoma > Lepismatidae > Thermobia > Thermobia domestica. Next base: position 301,142,752 of record NC_137457.1, on the reverse strand, counting down.
GATCCCACCATTGGAGGACCACCGACTCCACAAGTCAAAGAGTACCATTCTGTTCGTTTATCACCGCAGACTCATCAAGCTCCAGTCTAGTAGAATGAAGATGTAGAAGAACATTATCGTAAAGAGGCATTATCGACGCCCCTTGAAGTTCAACAGGATTAAGATCCAGATGTTGACTGTCTCCAGTTAACCCAGACTTCTCCGAAGAAAGATATTCATCATTCCAGATGAGCAGGACGACGCCAGCCTCGTTGGACCTATCAGGCTAATGCTCATCCTTTATCTTTTAATCATAACCTTTCTCTCTCTCACACCTTTTCCCTACTAGTTATTTTTCAAAATTAAGAAAACATTTGAATTTTATTTAAATTCAATCATAACTAAGTACCGTGTTGTGCATCAGTCCCATCCCCAATTGTTACTTTATTCTATGAGTATTTTCAGAGATTATTCTGAGCTACAGCTGATGGCAAAGCACCGGCACAGATGGATCATACACCTCAAACAGAGAAGAAACTCTAAAAGTTTTAGCGAACAATTTTTTTTTCAGAGATGAAAACAATAACGACACAGAAAGAAACACAGTACTAAGAAACAAAATGGGTGAACAACATACAGGAACTGTACTAGAATCGGACAAAGTCATTAATGAAGAAATAGAAAAGATCTTTAGAAAACTTAAAAACAAGAAATCTCCGGGTATAGATGGCATCAAAAACGAAATATACAAGAAGACTAAAGATTTATGGGTCCCCTACCTAACCAAGCTCTTCAATTTACTAATAAAGAAACAAGATATTCCAGAGCCGTGGAAAGCATCAAAATTAATTATTCTCTCAAAAGGATCAGAAAGGTATCCATCAGAAGTAAACTCATATAGACCTATATGCTTATTAAAGAATATATCAAAAATTTTTGAAAGAGTAATATTAAACAGAATTCAAAAATATAGAAACGTAACTGAAGACAAACTACAATTTGGATTCAGAGTAGGAAAATCAACAGAAGACGCCATAAATACTCTTATAGATGATATCAAAGAAAAGATATACGAAAAGAAATATGTATTAGCGCTCTTCATTGACATCGAAGGAGCATTTGATAATTTATGGTTTCCATCCTTGATTGAAAATGCAAAAAAAAAAAAAGAAAAAGAAAAAAAAACTGGAAATGCCAGAATACTTACTGAATTTGATAAGAAACTAACTAGAAAACAGAAATATAATAATACCCAATGAAGAGGGTGACATAGTAATTAAAACAGAGAAAGGATGTCCGCAAGGATCAATATTAGGACCCCTACTATGGGATATAAAATTACAACCATGCTTGGAAAAAATAAACAAAAAACAAGAAGTCGATAAAATAGTGGCATTCGCCGATGACGTCGTAATAACAACATCAGGAAACAGCCGAAGGGAATTAGAAGAAAAAGTTAAAAATAACAGAAACACTTGAAGAATGGAGTATGGAGAGTAAATTAAGGATATAATCAAAGAAAACCAAATATCTAATTTTCGGCACAAAACTACAAAGAAATCCGACTATAAAACTAAATGGAGTAGGAGTAGAACGAGTGCAAAGCATAAAATACCTTGGCATAATGCTAGACGATAGACTAAAATTTGATGAACATTTGAAATATATAGTAAAAAGGGGAAACAGTGTAGCGAATAAATTGATCACTATTGCAAGAAACAGATACAGGTTACCATTAAAAATACTAAGACTATACCAAGAAACTATTTTGTCAGCTACCATGGTGTACGCATCCAGCGTTTGGATTGATAGACTATTAAGAAATAAGACCTACAAAAATCAAATAAATAGACCACAAAGAAACCTATTAATCAGAATATCTGACTTCGCATAGCGCACTCTGTATAATCCTTGGTATCCAACCACTGAATTATGTGTTATTGCAAAGGGCAACTAATTACTGTTTAAGGAAAGAAGAGAAAAGGAAAATTAGAGAAATTTTTAACAGGGATCTAAAAGATGAGAAAGAAATTAACGACAACATAATACAACTATGGGATAAAGAATGGCAGGAATACAGTGGAGCGCAACAATTACATAGAATTTTTCCTAGCATCGTCGATAGACTAAAAATAAATCACTTAAATCCAACATATGGATTGGTTTCCTTATCTATCAGGCCATGGACCATACGAACAACACCTCCACAGAATCAAGTTAAGACCCAGCCCAACGTGTGAATGCGGGGAAGAAGGAACTCCTGAGCACCATGTCATGTGGTGTCCATTATTAGAAGAAATTTTAGAACTAAGAACTCAAATAAGAGAAAAACCGCTGAAAGAAATAATAGAAGTAGAAAAAGACTGCAAAAAATAGGAAAATTTGACAAATGAATACTCCGAACTAAGACGAAAAACTTAAAGAAGAAGAATAGAAGGATGAGTGCAAGTGGAAGAATGTGTGAAGAAGTCCTCGGACCGGAGAAAAGACTCTTGGAATCCAAGCACTGGTGGATTACCGTGCTTTCGCCGAGGACCAGAATGCGTGCTGCACCTCCAGCCTCTCGGTTTGGAAAGGAACTCCGGTGCAAGAGTGAATGTTGCGTGAGTGCATGAGTAGAGGTGAAGCGAGGATAGTGTCTCAGGGAGAAAACAGAGCAACTCTCGCCAATAGGACGGCCCATCCCGGGCGTGCCGGCCGAAGGATAAAACGGACCAGGGCCTGCACTAAGTGCTCTGAGTGGGCCCTGGACCTCAAGCCAGCACGAATGGGTGGAAACTGGTATTGATACGCAACTGAGAACACTAAAGCATCAAAGCAAAAGTAACAGGAAACGCTTATATAGAAGCATCAGAAAATTAAAAGTTTTGAAAATGTGAAAATTTAGATAAAAGTAAGTGTAGTGTGTGTGTTTCATAGTGTAAGTACTAGTTGGTGAAGGTTAGTGATTTCATCAAAAGCAGTCAATGTCAATATATGTAGTGATTGTAGTGTAGTGTTGATGCAGGATAGTGAAAAGAGGTAAAATATACAGATGAAAAGCCAGTGTAAATAGTGCAAATGTGAAATAGAACACACAGGAGAGAAATGCAGGCAGAAACCAGAGAAACGAAACATACAGAGTGAAAACCTGAAGAAAAGAAGAAAGAAGAAGATGACCAATAGGTAAACACGAAAATACAAAACATACGACACAAAACAACACACACGTAACAAACTCAAACTCAATAAAACAAAAAACACACAAAATCTCACAAGACTAGAAATGAGAGTAGAGTTAAGCAATTATTAAGTTTAGTTTTTTGTTGTTGTTGTTGTTGTTGTTTTGTTCGTTTTATCTTTATTTTTTGTCCAATCCTTTGTTTTGGTTTTACGTCCTTTTCCCCTTCCCTTTCCTTCTTCAAAATTATGAAATAAATAAACCCAAAAGAGAAATCATTCGCAATGATGATACTTCACCGGTTTTGAATGCTTAAGGCACCGGCTGACAGTAACGCGGCTGAGCGAATGAAGAAAAAAAATGATCCCAAGTTGAGGTGTGAAATTGGACTCGAAAGGAGAACATGGACTGCTTGTATTCGTATCTGAGACGGGGCATGGAATAGGACGAATATGAAAATAGGTTTGCTGTAACAGTTTTCCACAGGGTTGGATCGAAACACTAGGCTTTTTTTTTTAAATCAAGACTTGGCAATTTCAAGTTTAATCCCCTTCCCCCCAATGCTCGCTATGCTGCTGGCTACAACTTGAATAGCATTTATTTGCAGGCCCTAGATGCTATCTTATACTTTCCTAAACAGCAAATTCATCATATCATAAAAAGTATACCAATATTTCCTTTCCTATTTTTTTCCAAGGAATACCATTCATACACCACATTCGGCTTGAAAAACTAGAGCCAAGGACTTAAGATGCCCATTAATGGCCCCTAAAAAAATTTCTTTTTTAGAAAATATCAAGGTTAAAATGGCGTACGTACAATTGTACTTTGCGCTATATTTTGTTTTCTCCTGATTGGTTAAGAATATCTTTGGGTTTTCTTTGCAGTAAATGATACGTATTAATTATTTATTTGATTCCATCATAAAATGTATTACTTATTACAGCACAGAATATATTTTTCTCAATGCTTATGTTGAGATGTTACTAATAATCTGTGTTATTAGCGAAAATAAATAGTCTTAGTTACAGTCGTAATTGTGCTGCCATCTATTGAACATTTTGGAAATAATAAAAGTTATGCTAGCTGTGGGTTTAAAAGAGTGAAAGTGCTGTTCTATAGATTTTCTTTCTTTTTTTTAATCATATAAAATGAATCTCTCTGTCAGCCATTATAAGGGTAAAATTAACCATATAGTGGCGGTTCTTGAGGAAAGTCTCATATTTAAAATTAAATATGGAAATAGGAGACGTAAGACCGCATCAGTTCCAGAAGGAGCTGGACGCTCATACTTTTACGGAGTATTCATTTCGTATGTACGAACTTAAAAAAGGGGTAACAAACCCACTTTCATTTACTTCGCGAGTGATACGAAAATTAAAAAGAACATACCTGTTTGTTGTTCTTCTCCCTTTATTTACATTAGGCGTTTAGTGATGTGCAAATGTTTGAGAGATGTATGCAGTAGTAGCAGGTCTAGCGTGATTGCTTTGCGGATTTTGTGCAAAAAATCCGTTCTTTCCGTATTAGGTTGAGGTTTTTCCCGTACAGGTTTGCGTTATTGTGTAGAGGTTTTTGTGAGCTGAACGCAACGGGAAGTTTGTTCTTTTGTTTTTTTCTTGTTTACTTTCACTTACTGCTAATTTGTATTTTCGGGAATTTTCTTGCGGGCCGTATAACGTCGTGCAGCTGTAGGCAGAGGTTCCGCCTACGTGCGATGGCATTTTTACATGAACCTGGCAACATTTATAAAAATGCCGATCGAAAATAGGAGAAGAATGGAAGCTGAAGTGGTGAAGACGTACTTTGATGTGCAAAATATTATATTTTATTGAAGAAGCATGAGTAATTATAACTAATACATGAAGCTGGATGAGTTCCCGAAAAAGGAGGACGATGGAGTAACATGCATTTGGTAATTTCTGTTAGGTATGTGGTAGGGATGCGTCATAATGTCGTAGCACACGTGGCCTCCTTTCTTTTGAAGAAAAAGTGTCCCCTACAAACGCGGTTTCATAAGTTTCTCTTGGAAGTAGCTCGAATATATCCTCCTACTATTTGATTGTGATTCGATATGAATGGTTTCTGCTCCTTATTGTCTTTTTACTTTCATTCCTCACATTTGCCCTTGTACTTTATATCTGCATGTTTAGTGCCCTTGTACTTTATCTATGACTGTGTGGGGGCGGATTTAACGCATGTCTTGTGCTCCTTCTGCTCCTTATTGTCTTTTTACTTTCATTCCTCACATTTGCCCTTGTACTTTATATCTGCATGTTTAGTGCCCTTGTACTTTATGTATGTGTGTGTGGGGGATTTAATGCATATCGCATGTCTTGTGCTACAGGCAGTGGCGTCGGAAGTATTTTTCAGCTGGGGGGCAAACTGCTGTCTAGAAAATAGACACGGGAATGTAACATAGGTAAGATAATACGAATATATGTTTGTAATATAACAATAATTTGATTTGATTTGTTAATAATAATAATAATAATAATAATATAATGAAGCTGTAAACAGTTTCGTGAGAGTGAAATTTCCATCTATTAGAGGCATCTTAGTTTACATCTTTAGATTAATTAATCCCGTGTCAGTTTTGTGCTGGATTTTGGCCTGGTGCAGAAATTTTCAACCACTGAAATAAAAATTAAAAACACATAAAATTGTAAAATTTGTACTGCTCACAATGACTGTTTGTAAGTACAAATTTTACTATTTTATATACTGGTACTCGTACATATTTTTAACTGTATTGGACATGGTCATACGGACACTATTAAAGAATCTTAAAGCTACTTAAATCACTTGGAAACGAGGAAATTAAAATTATATTTTTAAAAATCCAGTTCTGGTGTTGCAGTACACTGCAATATTACAGTTAGAACTACAAACTTTGTAGCACCTTGTAGTAGAAAGTAACTTGTACATTATAAAACAGGCTACATGATTAAGTAAAAAATAAGAAAAAATATTTTTTCTACCTACTTGACTTCGTACCAGAAATGGAAAAATGGAATTTTCACTAAAGACTTCATAAAATTTATATAAAAAATTCAATTACTCTAATTATCCAGTTATATTTGTATTTTTTACTACACTTACTTCAGTATATCCAGTTTGTTATTACATTCACCTCTCTTCCTAATCTCATTAAATTCACTTCACTTCACACTAATAAAGTACGACAAAATTAATAAGAAATAATTCAAGTTTATATTGAATTTTAAGTGCTATTTTGTAATTTAAATAATTGGTTATAATACGCATAATATTTTCACTTACGTAATTCTACATTTATTTCTTTTCAAAATTGACCAATAGTATCTTTTCTTTCGCTTGTCTTTGATATGAATTCTCTTGCAATGGTGTTTAAATCTGGTCGCTACACATATGCAACAACAGCAGATGAGCCAATCTTTCCTGCGTCATGGACGTCCTCAAATACAGTATATCTTTAGACTACGCAAACAGTAACATCATTTCAGATTTGGCTTGGGGGGCAAGACCCCTTGATATATGTAAAATTTCACGTTTTTCACTGACTCACTACTATTCTATTGATAAAATCTACATAAATCTCACTCAGGGGGGGCAAATGCCCCTCCCTGCCTCCCCTAAATGACGCCCCTGTACGCAAATAGCTGAATGATCTTTCGCAAATGCTAAAGAAGTTGGCATAATGAGAACGAAAGTCCCTAGACGAACAACTTGGTCGAGAAGACTGTGAGCAGTTGGGGTTTCAGCTCTAATAGTTTTTAATATTCTGATCGTCATCAGCGACTCAGTCGTCATCAAAGTGGGTGGAAGCAGCCTGAGCTGAGCTCATAATCTATCCAGGTTAAAATCCGACAAGTGAACTCCCAATTCCTGCTTCAAATATTCTCTTGAGAGAGGCTCACCAGCACATAGCTCCTCCAGAAAGTATCTTCTAGAGTTTTATGAGTTGTTTGAGGCCTGGCTGATTGAAACGACACTGCACTTCATTCAACAAAGAGTCAATGATTTCGACGTACATTTTTCGAAGATCTGATACAGGTTCTAGGGTAGCTGCTATAGAAGGATTATCAGTCTCCTCCTACCTAATTGGTGTTCTCTTTGATCTTGATGAAATTGGCAATTTTAAGTGTAGTATGTCTGCATTTTCCTTTGCTTCCTTATAGATGTATTCAAATGCACTGTCCGTTCGTTGCTCAGAGTGTTGCTGCTCTTTTAGCTCCAGAAGCAGAAGCTTCAGAATTTTGAAGCATTTTCGCCAGTTGTCCGCAAGGTACAAAAGCACGTGTACTGACTATTAGAAAAAATATCATTCCGAATTTGTTCATTCTTTTCAAATGTCCTTTTAGAATTACTTTTTGATCATCGTTTGGACCACTTGTATTATTGATGATTCTTTTCGAACGTGATTTGAATTCGTTTGTAGTAGATTGAAATCTGATTAGAGATTTTCGCCTAACACACCAGCGAGTAGAACAAACAGGTAATAAATGTTTAGGATTACTTTAGTTGATAGTTTTACAGGGTTCAAGAACAATGTCGGCGTGCGTATATTGTCTATCGTTTTGCAGAATCCAGGTTGATGTTTCAAACGTCTTTCACTATGGCCATACGTCACCGTCACACAAAGGTTCGCATTTTCGTGCTACTTCTTGCAATGGAAGTTTTAATGCATGATTACTGCAATGAATGTATACAGCTTTCGGATGTTGAGTCGAAGTTATCTTCTGCACACCACTCACTCGTCCTGACATGATAGCTGCACCATCATGACACTGTTCGCGTATATTTTCTGCATTCAGGTTAGGTTTCGTTAGAATATCTTGGATCGTGAATTCTGTTTCCGATTTTGTGCCATGTGGGGTGATCATTTCCATAAATATTTTGTTGGGTTTCATGAATCAGAGTCAATACAGCGCACACAGATACAACTGTTCTTTCTTTGAAATATCAGTCGTGGAATCGGCTATGATTGCATAAAATGGAGACTTTAACTTCTGCTACCAAGTCTCTCTATATTGCATGTCACATAATCTTTAAAATTCTTTCAATCAGCACTAAGCCAGTTATCCTGTCGATTAATCCATTGGTTGAGAACAGGCACATCCATTTTTCTTTCATCCAGGAGTGACATCAAATTACCCGTACTATGCAAATGTCCACTGATTGCTTGACCACTGAGAGCTAAATATCTAACACTACTAGTTATTATAAGTAGTGACTGTCTTTCTTATTCTTGTTTACAAACTTGGTCTGAAAGGAGAGCTGAAATAGAGGTTCTGTTTCTGCACTCATACCTGAACCCTTTCACTACCACTGGGATATGTGTGTCCCACGATACATTCTCAGAGAACCCTTGTAATTTACCACATTTTATTGCTATGAATCGATGTTCCACTGGTAAAGAGAAGCCCGCTAATGGTTCACAGAATTCTTATTAATATTATTCAATAGACAGTAGTGGAAGTGAACTTGAACAATGAAAGTGATAATGGAACAGATGAAAGTGAGGAACAATGTACTAGTGATAAAGCAGTGGTTGCATGTACTGTAATTTGGAAAAGGATTCCGAAATGTAAAATATTTGTAATCATAAATATGACCCAATTGTTTTTCTGACAATATAATTTCATAATTGAAAATACAAGATGATCATTCATGTCAATACCACTGGGACATATAGGTCCCACGTAAAAATATCAGAGGGATACATAATGTCCCACTCTTCCCACATCGAAAAACGAAACGGTGGAAAATGTGTTTTATATGTATTTATAAGTTTGAAAACAACTTAAAATAGCCATATATTAATGTTTTACACTCCGAAAATAATGGTAGTGAAAGGATCAAACGAACGGAACGACAATAGAGTTCGCATTTTTCATATGCTCTGAATTATTAATCCTACCTTATACATTTTTCCTTCTCACTATAAATCTTACTGCACTCTGCATATTGTTTGTAAGAACATTAATTTAACTTTATGGAAAATGTATTTAGTTCCTAAATGTCCTGTTACGTATTTAAACTGTTATATTTTTCAAACTTTAAAATCTCGCTCGACGACTCGTTTCATATTGCAGACTTACGATTACTTAAACAAAAATTTTAAAAGAATTTACAGCGTTTTGAGAATGTACACCAATGGAAATAAAGAGAATTTTCAATTCTTTTTCCTAACTCTTTCTGTCTAACATGGGGGCAGAAAAAGCGCCCGGTCTCTTGTTTCAAAGAGAAAGATGAATCTGGAATAGATAATATTTCTCACATTACTATAAAAAGCAAAATTTAGTTCATATAATCAGTGTTGTGTGATGTTTCTACAGTCTGAAAGTGAGGGGGCAAAAAGGGTATTTTGCCCCCTTTGAAAATTTCAGGAGGGGCAACTGCCCCCCTTGCCCCCCCGGTTCCGGCGCCCCTGGCTACAGGATACTTCTTACTCTTACATTACGTAGGGAAATGGTATTTCATGTCGAAGTGGTAATAGAACACAGAAGAAACGCAGATCAGGGTGTAATCACACTTTATATTGGAGTGTGAATAGAACATGATCTGGGTTTCCTCTGTGTTCTGTTACCACTTGAACATGAAATAACACCATTTTCCTACGTAATGCAAGAGTAAGAAGTATCCTGGAGCACCGAAAACAAGGGCGGTCTCATGTATACTATTACCTTAAATTAAAAGAATAAAAGTATAATAGCGACAAACTATGTGTAAAGAGCTTATATTTTCTAACTAGTGTTCTGGTTCAACTTTTTGAATCTGCATGAAGAATTACTCTGTTCCATTGTAGTGGGAGGTCCGGGTTCGATTCTTGGCGGTAGCTCATGTGGTTCGGGTTCCACGTTAATCAGTAGGTCCACGTCTCATATAGCCTCGCTGCTGAAAGGGACGCAAAACTAAAATCAACTCAACTCTTCCATTGTTGCGATAACTGATGTTCAGGGATGTAATGGAGGATATACGCGGGTATACGGCGTATACCCACCTCTAATTTTCAGAAACTATCGTATAGTCACCTGAAATTTAGGAAGTACGTGAGTATATGCTGCATTCGATCATTCAATAGTAAACTCAATTCATTGGAACAGACAAAAACTGCTTTTCATGTACTTTATTTTTTTTCTTAAATCTCACTAAACAGCTAGTCGTCAGGCTGTTACCACGACTGATGTCTAAATTCTTTTAAAATATTTGCGTTTTCGAAGCGTGGGAATCAAATTTTCTGAAAATCTCTTCTATAATGCAAAACAGCGCTCTGAACATGTGGTGATTTTTCCTCAAGATGTCTTAATGCGTTGTCCCTACCTTCCAAATTCCAATTCAATTCAAAGTCTATCGATTGGATAAAATTTCAGCAAGGCAATATGGGATGGAACGAGTTCCTTTTTTAATCGCGGAAGGACGTTCCGAAAAAAACGTGGTCTTTACTTTAGAGTTAAGAGGAAATTAAATTAATATATTTGCGCCAAAGAAATCGTTGGCCTCCACAAAAATAACAAAACATGTGACCTATCGTCGGTCTAGTTCGAAGTATTCACCGTCGTTCCCAATACCATCAAATACAACAGGGATTAGTACTGCCCATTTGTAGCAGCAATTGACATCAAAGAAAGGAGCGATTGATTTTGATAAATACTCAGTAGCTAGTACTAGTAGAAGTTTTTCCTCAACCAACTGAAAAAAAGAGGTCGGGGTAAAAATAAACATTCTTCTTCGTTGTTTCATTTTCTTTCAGATAAAAAAGAAAATTGAAGAAAATTTGGTAACAGGAAGGAGTAGAACACAAAAGTCAGGAAAGACTTGTAGCGTATGAGCTGAGCATGTCACAGCAATCTTAGATCATTTCGATACAGCCGTCACTTCGAAAATGTTTGCTTAGTAGTGTTGCTTTGGGAATTTATGGTACGAATCGGTACCATGTAATAGTGTTGTGTTTAAACGCTTGTTAAGCTCATATAACAGGTATTGAACCGTTTTTTTTCTATTGGTCAAGTCAAGCATGGACCAAAAATTTGGGAAGGTATCAGCCAGGGCCTGTTTAGTAGGTACTATCCGGACATTTGCCTGGTAGGACTGAGGAAAACCACAGTCAGGATGGTTGGCAGCGGAAATCGAACCCACGACCTACCGAATGCGAGGCCACGCTCTACCACTTGAGCTACTTCTCTCGGAAAGATTGTCATTTGTGATTTTTAAAAATCGCTCCTGACGGGAAACCTAAACCTCGAATCGAAAGAAATTATTGTACTTAAGTTTTATATGAGTATACCAATACTAACCAACTCTAACTTCGGCGCTGATATCAGGGCTTAAGTCAACCATAAATTGGTCTCAAAAATGTTATCCAAGGTGTCTATTTGCTGCTTCGCGGTAACGGCTCTTTTGAATCACTTCTGACTTTAAAAAATAAACGTTTAATTTAAAAAAAAAAACTTATCGGACCAAGTTGGAAACACAAAAAATATTCGATCGTAACGCCGCCGCAGGCGTCATATGCTTAATTGGTTTAAATTTGTCTTGAAATTGGCATGTGCTTAATTGGTTTAAATTTGTTTTGAAATTTTCATAGACCCGATGTGACGTCCCTCAAGAGACGCCCCTTCATACGAATTTGTTGAAGTTTAGCGTCAGTTGTCAACACCACCGTGACTGTATGAAATATTGTCCTACATTTTAAGGTGGAATCCCGGAACCATCGTAATGCCTTAAAAGCAGGGTAAGAAAGCTTCGTATGTGAAGATCGCAGCAAAGATTAGATTTGAACTTATGACAGTGGTATAACCTAAGTTTATTTATGCTTTTCCGAGTCATCTAAAATTGTAAGTTCTAGGTGTGGTAGTTCATGAAAACAGCTTGTCTTACTATTATTGTATTGTTTATTTGTCTATTCTTTATACTTAGCTATTAACGCTTCAAGTCGTTAATTATTTGCTCATTAGGACATAGCTGTCATTGTTTTAATTGAATAGTTGGGTGAAATGAAATTTTTGAGTTTTACGTTTATGCAGGCTAGGCTAAAGGAGACGGTGATGATGAGTAATGAATGAAATGTGGAATGAAGAAAGTGGGAAGAAACGGGAGAACCCCGAGAAAACCCACGCACACGGAATAGTTGGGTGACACAATAGCCTAAGTACCAACAGCAATAAGGCCGATATTAGTATTAATACGGATACTAATTTCGACATTATTGCTGTCGGTACTTAGGGTACTGGGTCACTCAATCTATCAATTCTAAAGGCGTCATGCGCCAACGAAACCAAAATAAACCTTTTTCTATTTTAATGCAATTATGATTCGACAGAAGAAAGCTAAATTCATTCTTCGAGTAAAAGAACAACAACTAAACACAATTTGGGAGACAGAGAAAGAGAGAAGTTGTAAGCTGCAGGACGGACAAACTACAGATTTGGGCGATTAATCTCTTCTAGTTTATGGCCCAGATTATCACAGCAGCCAGTAGGCTGTGGTTCGCGACGATTTACAATGTTAAAATTCAAAATTTTAATCTTAAATTACTCCAAATGTACTCAAATGAGATATGTGTATTTCTGTGTACATTAAATACATCCTTTGAAAGTGCCATAGTGATAGATAGAATCAAAGGAATGAGCAAGGTGGCAGAAACAACATTGGCCCAAGTCATTTTTTCCTTCTTATAGTTATCAGTCATACAGGTACAACCACTTCTACAGCCTGACCTACTTAACGCAGAGAGATATTAGTCTATAACCAGATAGGTAATCTTTCTTTTAGTATCTGGTTGATAGGTTAAGTGGTTCGGTAACTGTTCTCCAAAACATAGCTCTCCATTCAGACTTCCCTTGTTACTTAATATACATATCCTGCTTGTTATATAACCTATACGCGCAGAGAGCCAATGTGAGTTGCCTATAAGCAAGGATATTTAATAACTTTCTTATGAATTTAACTTTAAATCTTAATAGTGCAAAGAGTAATAGTGTTGAAACACCCGATATATATATATATATATTAATAATGTGTGTGTGTGACAAGAGATGGAGCGTATACCCACCTAAAAAATTAGCATAACATCACTGCTGATGTTACTTCCCTTAACAGCCGTCACTGATAAAGAAACAGAAGAATCAGGAAATCTGACCAACATCGTGTACAAGGACATCTGAAACAAGAACTAAGTCACAAAGAAGTTTCTCGGTTGATTGAATCGAAATGTAACGTGTCCTTTGGCACAGAGGTAAGCTAAGATGAAGTCCGTATAATAATAAAAGAGAAAGAATACCGTACAATATATATATATATAAAAAGATTCTCTATAATTAGAGAAGAAATATATATATATATATATATATATATATATATATATATATATATATATATATATATATATATATATATATATATTCTTCTCTAATTATAGAGAATCTTTTTAAAAAAATATTAAGGGGTCGTCTACATTAGGGTTTCTCCATCTTTGGATTCCGAAGGTAAACGGAAGAATAAAATATAATTAAATAACTAACTAACTCTATGGCCTATGGAACCCGGAGGTTCAATGCCGCGTTCACAAAAGCTCTCCACTGACTTTTATCCTTAGCTAGCTGCATCCAGTTTCTACTTTGTATTCCAATCTCTGCGAGATCCATCTTAATATTGTCCTCCCATCTGCGCCTAGGTCTTCCTAATGGTCGTTTTCCGAGTGGTCTTCCAGTCAAGACTTTGAAAGCGTTTCTACTTTCTTCCATTCTAGCTACATGACCTGCCCAACTAAGTCTCCTAGACTTCACGACCCTAACAATGTTGGGTAAACCATATAAATTATGTAGTTCCTCGTTATGAAGTTTTCGCCATTCCCCATTCCCGTTCCTCTTGGGTCCGAATATTCGTCTCAGGATCTTGTTCTCAAATACTTTCAGTCTATGTTCTTCCCTCAGAGTAAGTGACCATGTTTCGCAGCCATACAAAACAACGGGCATGATTACCGTTTTGTATATTTTAAGCTTCAAATTCCTCGACAGAATTCGCGACGACAAGAGATTTTGAACCGAATAGTAACACGAATTCCCTGCTTTTAGTCGACATTTAATTTCTCCGTGAATATGATTTTCCTCTGTTAATATTGATCCTAGATATTTGAAACTATCCACTTTATCAAAAGTATGATTTAATATTTTAACGCATCCATAATTTGCTGTATTCCGGTCCCGACGCACTTCCATGTATTTAGTTTTATCTGCATTTACTTATAAACCCATGTCCCTGCAAGCGTTTAATAAGATCTCTGCATTTCTTTCTATTGTTCTCCTATCATCACCTATTAAATATACGTCATCAGCATATGCCATAACCTGGTGAATACCGTTCAACTCTAAGCCCTGGTTGCTACCTTTGATTTTCCTTATAGCGTATTCCAGAACGAAGTTAAATAATAATGGCGACAACGCATCTCCTTGTTTCAGGCCATTTTCGACGTGAAAGCTCGTGGACAAAAAATTTCCTACCCGGACTTTACTTTGGGATAAAATATAATTAAAATCTAATACCGGAAAATATTTTTAAATATTATTTTAAATTTTGTTCTGATAGGTATATTTTTATTCCTACGCATACTGTTAATAACAACAACAACAAAAAATAGGTCTACTAAGCATTTTCAGAGTTGTTTAAAAATCAATTTAAATGAAAGAGGTATGATATGAAAGTAATGAGAATTGCATATTAAAAGAGCAGAAAAATACAAATGCAACAAAACTTGCATATTGAAATACAGTTAAAATTGTAAACACTAATCTGCAATATAGTCCGTCGGTTAAGAGCCAAAATTTTAGTGAACTCTGCATTTTGTGACCAAAAGGTCACACTTCGCATAATTGCTCTTCACACTATACACAACCATTTGTGAAGGGAAGCCAAGCTGGAAATTCTTGGCAGGTAGCTTTGCCAAGAATGGTTGCATTACTATTTATTGCATTTTATTCGGCATTTGACATTCCCACGTAACACATTTTTTTTTCCGGACTATACCCATCCATTCGTGAGGATTGCAAAACTGAAATTCTTTTTTCTTAAATGCATAGCTCAGGGTGATGGTATTAGATTTTGCTGGGGGGAGGGAGAGCAAGATCCCTACCGACATACGAGTTTCACTAGGAAATCAGTAAACATGCGATTAAAGTACGTGTGGTTCTCAAAATTAGGAGGCAAATGCCCCCAAACCCTCTATATGACGCCCCTGGCATGGTTGAGTATTTGCTAGCGCAGTGTTTTGCTACCGCCTGTTGCGACAACATTGACAACAATCCAACATCATCGACAGCAACAGATTCATTCCACGGGACAGCCATTTCGATAATCTAGCATCCAGCTCATGAAGATGATGGGACTTCTCGTGTTATTCCGAACATGGACCCTCTAAATGACAGATCAAACCCAAGGAAATTTTACTCACTTCCTACGAAGTACATGAATGTTTCACCAAGTTTGTTTACTTTAAATGGATTATCTTCTTTTGAATGTGACTACACTGGCGTAACTACTATGGCACGAAATCCCGTAATGCGGGGAAGCCCGACACTCCAAAGGGGCCCTTCACCCTAGCCTCCTAATAGGTCGAATCAACATGCTTTTCAGTTTTGTATTAGTCGGCAATGTTCCTCCCCTTTATTCGGCTTTGTCTTTGGGAGGCTTGACGTGTACGTGAAGCACTGCAAACGAAAAGGAGGGAAATTCGTTTCGGTTGGCTTTCATAGGCTTATGTTTTTCTTCGGCGGGAAATATTGAATCAAACTTTAGAATTAACGTCTATATTAACTATTTGATTCTGGTAATTTCCCAGTTTCATTGTCGTTTTACACAGAGTTCGAAGTGGAAAAAAGTAGACGCGGTATGTTTTATTACGATTTCGACGGGACATACCGGTTAACTAAATGTTGAAATACAGTAAGGGTATCTTGCCTATAAGATGGCACTTCTATTTATATATTGATTGAAAACCATTGGAGAGCTTCTCTGTAGTTACGAGAGAGGGGACATGGAGAGACTTTGATCTTCTGCCAACAACGTTCTGAAAAAATCAAAAAATAACCTGTTATGTAGTATTATAGAGAATTATACACGAAAATGCTCAAAAACCGAGTTTTTATATTAACACTTTCCTGCAGGAAAACCCCCAGAAACCCCACTCAACTGAGGGGCATTCCAAACTCCGCCCCCACAACAGGCAAACCCTAAATCAGCCCATGCTCAAAACCGATCTTTATATACATCAATGCAAGAAGACACACAAATACATATGAAAGAAACAATTAATTATGGGATATCAAACTATAAACTAGATGAAGTTCATTGAAGGGTCCTCATTTTAATAACAAAAGGTAGGGAAGAGATAACAAAATTGTCGGTATTGTCAACTTAGAAATAATTTCTACATAAGAAATAACATCTTTACTTGCAAAGCTGTTCGTCAATTACTGTGTATAAAAATGGATTTATTAAAGGTATTTAGCATCTACTCTCTAGTGAGAGTATGACTTCATCACTGAAACACTAGAGGCGGTCACAGCATACCGTCTCACTTCGACCAATGGGTTTACATCTTTGCGTGATACAATATCCAAATCTTCCTTTTCGTTTTCTGCCAATGTAATTCATCTCGCTTATGATGAAATTCTAAGAAGGGAACAGATACTTCAAAAACTTTCGGTTGTTATATTGGTTCTTCGTTTCCGATGGAAGTAATTTGTTTTGTGAAACATCTGAAATCTGAAATAAGTGTTCAGAATTCTGTTTAACCTACAAACCTTTTAATTGTGAAATATGTCATTGGCATCTAGCTTATCAGAACTTATTGCCGCGTATTTGTTGTTTTTGACGCTCCCTGTCTCTGTTAGTTCTGCAGGGAGGTTGTTCTCAAAATTGAAATTAATATAAAACTATGTGAGAGGCACAATGGGCCAAAATGGCTTAAGTAATGTAGCACTGCTTTCAATAAATGTGGGCGAAGCTGAAAATACGGATGTATGGGAGTTAGTAAATGATTTTGCTGATGGAAGAGTAAGAAGGGAACCATTCAATTAATTCCTGCTACTCTTCATGACGACTGACGTCACTGACTGTAAAGAGGAAAATCTACCTTTCATTGGGACTAGCATGACTAGCAAAAATTTCAGTTAAATTCAGATTTCCGTTTAAAGGAGGTTGACCTTTCTTTTAAGAAAATACATGCTTATAACGGACATACTGAGAAAACATATTGGTGTACGTAGCTTGTTCACTTACAGTACTTCTTTCTTCTACTAACTAATACACACACACACACACACACACACACACACAGAGAGAGAGAGAGAGAGAACTTAAAATGAACACAAAATATGCTATGTGTACACGTTCACTGTATTTTTCCGATAGTCAAACAGGGTTTTCTGTATGCATTGCTGCTTGGCTGCTTGACTGTTCGCATACCTGTAGCCTGACAAACTACACTATGTAAATCAGTCATTATTCCCTAAGCTACGTGCAAAGATTTTAATATGCATCAATATGCGAAAAGTTATGGTCATCTTCGTCTAATGAATGCTATTGATTGCTTGCATTCACGGTATATTCAACATGATATTAATTCTGGAGAGGAAGTAATTGTAATAGAATCGTTTAATGATATGTACACGACATGGTTCATGTAGCAGGAAGAAAGTTGATTTCAGTATTCGTGAAATTCAGAAAGAGAACTTGTGTTCACGCCAATGCTTGTAGTGAGTGTTCGATTGATTTAGAGCTGTTGAAATGTTCACTCAACGAAAAGACCAAAATGATAATAGTGAACAATCCGATGGCGCTTTTACAGATCGTGATGCACTGCGTTGACTTCAATCATTTAGTTATGACGTTACAAAATTTTGAAAATCCATTAATGGTGCAATACAATACTAACTTGAACCAAACTAACCTCAATCGAAACCAAGTTCGAAATGTCCATGTGAGATTAAAGTGTGATTCCAATGTAAAATGTAATATTTAATTCCCGTGTACCGGTAATGTAACCGAATCTAATCTTAGTAACAACAGTAATGGTAATCGTGCTACACTTAGGAAGCATGTAATTATTAGATCTAATTTCCCTCGAATTGGATTTCTAGAAATTTCCTAGATGGCAAAAATTCTCGAAATAGGAAACAAAAAACGGTAGATGTATAAAACGCGTAAGATTGTATTCCGGTTTGTGATTTTCAATGCAACTTAAACGAATTCGTTGGTCATGTAAATTAAGCTAAAGTTACGGTGTCAGGGAAAACTATATTCAATTGATTTTTGTTTATTTTCACTCTAAATACCGTTATGATTTCGTTTGTTATTTGTATTTTATTTGAAGTTTATGAAGAGAATATAAATGTTCAAACAAATTATTTAGTCTTTGTAAAACTACACCCTCAAAGCGATGCGTCCTTAAAAAGGATTTATAAATTTTGTGATTTACTTGCTGGACTATATTTATGTATAAGACAAGTTAATCCTAATTTTTCGAATTAATGGACGTAAAGCCTGGAAAAATTTTGGGTTTACGCAATATTGATGAACTTAAGTTATGGCGTCCATCGAAGTATACTAAAAGCAAATGGCTGCAATTAGTTAAGACATTAGTTCCTTCGAAAGTTGTAACCAAAGTTAACATGAATGACATATAATCTTTGGACTAATTCTTAATGTGATAATTTCTTTATTTATGTTGGTTTATGTTATAATGTTGATTATCGTGTTTTGTTCTAGATATTGCTATTTCATTTATAAATTGCATTTTGTTTGAATATATATTTGATCCTTTCCCATTTAAGAGAACAATCATACAAATATCATAGTAATATCCTTTTCGCAATCTTCTTAATTTTGCCCAGGAAAATGACATAGATTTTTTAAACTTCCAACTTGTAACACGTATCGATGGCCTCGAAAGGACTTTAAATTAAACAACTTTTATAGCGTTATTTGAATGTACTTCTATTGTCGATGTTGAATTCTATAAAATGAAATAATTATAAGAATTAAGATAAATATGAAAATAATATTGATATAAAAGTAAAATATAATATATGAATTGTAATTAATCGATATACGAGGGTCATTCGAAAACTCTAATAATCAATATGGGATATCCAACGGTTCAGGATTTCTTTTTTTATTTTTTAACAAAAAGGACCCATTTTTCGGGCAACATTGTGTAACGATATTGGTAATTTGTATATAATAACTTGTATTTTCAGGCAAAATATGCACAAGCTGTTCAAAAGGAAGAATAAGAAAATATAAAGAGAGATAGATGTAATTTCTTTTCTGTTATTATGATTGATGTTCTGTTGTGATAGTGATATGACATGTTTTATAAGTCATCACAGCAACGAAAAAACATATAATATATATAGAATCCATCTCGGGAAATGTACATTTACAATATTTAAAAGTGTGTAAATGTTTAACTTTTTACATATTACAATAAAAAAAGGTAATATAGAAATGTAATGCTTAGATGGATTTTGATAAAACGGTAACCTAGATTATATACGGATTATTGGCTATAACGACACATAAAATATGCAGAACAAACATTAAGCTAATTACAAACTGGTGTTTTCCGTAGTTATACACATTCAGTGCTCGTTATAAGATCTTGGGCAGATCAGGTAATATCTGAAGCTGGAGAGCATCTAAATTGGGCATCGTATCATTAATGATCTCAATGGTTGCCAAAGGAATCGACAAAAAATTGCAATTTTATCACTGTTTTGCGGAACCGTCTCATTTACCTACCATGATGCTGCATTCTATAAGAACTCTGAAAGACACCGTAAGACATGCCAATGAGAAGCAAATACCCAGTATTTTTTCTCGACCAGCCACTGCATGCTATATGCAAATAGGTTCTGTACGCCCTTCCAAACCGTTCCCTTGGAGAAAAGAAGTTTCTACTAATGATGGATGGGATTCACATCGAGCAAGCTGCCATGCAAGTTTTGAGCCATCTTTTGGAAGACAGTGTATGGGTGGAGATTGTAATTCAAGCTGGAATTACAACTCAAGGCAAAGCGGAATCCACGCTTCGCGCTACACATATCAAGAGGTCTCGTTACGAACATTAAATCAAAACTGCTGCTCTTACAGTTTTGCAAAGAAAGCATACATCATAACTGATTGGTTGACGAAATGTGGAAGAAACATTGCCGTGAAACGCGGTCGTAGTTCCGATTCTGGGATAATATTTTGACACAGGAGTTGACTGTGCTCACGTTTGTTCGAGCTATACGTGAAGAAAACTTGGACTTGTACCTAAAGTCTATTACCAACATACTTCCATGGTTCTTTGCATTGGGCAACGTACACTACGCTCGGTGGCTTACAGTTCCTATTTGTGACCTGCTCTCACTTGACACCTTGCATTCCGACGTGATGGCAGCTTTCAAACGAGGTGCCTTTGTTGCACGAAAAAGTCGTCGATTTTTTCAGCGATGGCTCTCGACCAAGTTCACGCGCAAATTAATGCCACCCTCAAAGATGACGGAAGAATTATTGGACTGACGGAAAGTTCAGAAACATTACAGAGATTTCTTCTAGCATCCCAGAAATATGTCAATACATTGAACATATGAAATTCACTTTTAAATGAGCATAAGAAGATACTAAACATCGTAAAATATCTAAAACATTTACTGAAAAACTTCAGAAACATTTTATTCGTTAATAATGACTTTCGAGTATGTAGGTAATCCTTTTCTGGAAGCATCAGGAGGGCTTTACCGGATCGACAACAAAATATTAGCACAATCTAAACCAGCTGACACCCTCGAAATGACGGAAAGAGAAGGACAATCGCACTGGCCAACAGGAATATAGATGAGACGATTCCATCATTGGGAAAGTACGTTGATCTACTATTGATAAGCCATCGATTATAGATTCTGTAAATGAAGCATGGAAGCATTTCTTTAAAAAGAAAAGATGAACGATTAAATCAATCCTACCTACACAAAACACGCTGATTCAACAGTTTCGCAGAGCATCTCATTAGTGTATGATTTGGGCTCAATTTTGAAACTACTCCATGACCTTCCCCAACCAACTTCGTGGGGTTGGAAAGAAAATGAAGGCAAGTTAACCCCACTGTGAATCACCATGACCATTGCTGCCGAGACCAGTTTAGAGTTGGTTAAATATGGTTGCAAGAGAATATGCTCCGAGAATCGATGCAAATGCAGAAAATGTTCATTGATCTGTACACCACATTGCTACTGCGAAGGAGACTGCGAATGAACTGTTTCGAGTACCCTTTTTTAATTTCTTTGGCCTCTGTATTTCCTTTTAGCAAGTGTTAATAACCTTGTGACGGCATACAGTGTTGTTAATGACAGTTAAATATGGATCGCTCTTATAAAGCAAAAATGGTTTACTTATATTTGAGCTCATTTTGAAGGTACCGTACTCTTATGCTATAATTAGACGCTCTTGAAATCTGACACTAGTAGCAATTATTTTCAGTTTAATTGATTTCTGATTACTACTCAAGTATAAAATTTGACAAAATATGTGAAGGATGAAACTTTCAGTGCCGAAATTTGAAGAGCTATCCTTGAATGTAGGCAACACGCCATAAAGACTGCCCTCTTTTAACTGAA
Organism: Thermobia domestica; assembly: GCF_964235325.1. NCBI lineage: Eukaryota > Metazoa > Arthropoda > Insecta > Zygentoma > Lepismatidae > Thermobia > Thermobia domestica. The sequence continues at coordinate 301,120,972 of NC_137457.1, read as the reverse complement.
CAGTACGAACATTGTTTGTAGATTTAGTTAATGATTGACTCGTACCATTTGTACAAATTTTGTGTCGTACGAAATACGTTTGAATGCGAAATACTGAATCAAACGCAAATAGTAATCCACTCCGATACGTAAGCAACCATGCCCGGCAAATCCACACACCAAAAATTTCAGTTTCGCTCCCCTTCTTAACTGCTTGCCTATGTAATTTTCGGGACAAGATTCATCCTTACCTTTTTAATTAGAAACAGCCTTCACAGTTTTGAACAAAAACGTTTCAGAATATGTCTAGAACGCCTTGGACAATTTCAACCAAACTTTGTACGCTGATGACCTAAGACGTAAATGAAATCTAATGGGTAGGATACTTCTTCTTTCCAGGTGTGAGGGTAAGGGGTGAAAAGGGAGTGACATGTGAAAATAATCGAAAATCATCCATATTAGTGTAGAATCCATAGTTTTTGAGGTCGCTGAGATGAATAGGGACACAGGAGTACAATTGCGTGTTCAGGTTGTTTTATCATTACTATTTGACTGTTTGTTTTCAGAAGTTTCTATATCAGAAGATGTTACATCAGAAAATGAAGAATCTGAATCAATTTCGCTAGAATTCATTAGATAAGAATATTTTCTTCTTCTGGGTTGTGTTTACTTGTCATTGTTGCTTTTGTCACCATAAAAGAATAATCGCAAAGACGACCAACTAATTTCTCCACAGAAACATACAAATGTATTTCTCCAGTGACACTATTTCAAAGAATCTTTCTTTCTCTCTTTCTTTCTTTTTTTCTTTCTTACTTTCTTTCCTTCTTCTTCTTCTTCTATTAATACTAGAGATGCAAGGGCTCGAAAAAACCGGCTTTTTTGAAAAAAACTGTTTTTTTTTCTGCTTCGCTTTTTTGCTTGGGAAATTTTGGGCCTTTTGAAAATTCTGCTTTAAATTGATAAACCACATTTTGTTTCGCTCCTCTATAACACAAAATGTCATTTAATTACTGGTTGATGCCGATAATAATATAAAACCTCGAAAAAAAAACATGAATTTCGAAAAGATATTTGAAACAATTTTACTTCTCAACATATTTACATTATGAATTCCAAAAAATTAACCAATGTATATAATAAGATTTTTTTAACCTCCTACATACAAAAGTAAGCAGGCTTGACAAGAACTATGGTTGTCTTTGAAAATGCCAAAATCCCGTTTTTGGGGGGGACTTTAAACTAGGTTTTTTGGGTTTAGATATTTTGCTTTATGTATTTATATTACATATTGACAGAAATAAGTTTGTTTCGCCTTTGTGTTATTATGCAACAACGGGGTTATGCTGGAAGAGGTCACATAAGCTTAAAGAAGTCCGGTCAGTAAATTTCTTAAATTGAGAAACTCCCGCCCTAGCCATCGGGAAAAATCCCGTCATTACGCTAAATGTAAAACAATAAGGGAAAAATCCAGTTATTGCTTTGCATGTAAAATTTAAAGGTCAACGTATTATAATCAGTACGCTAAAACTGAGGTATTAAATTACAAATTTAATGAAATGAAATGAAATCTGAGTTTTACGTCCCACGCTTATGCCGGTTAGGCTAAAGGAGACGGTGATGATGAGTGATGAATGAAATGGTGGAATGAAGAAAGTGGGAGGAAACGGGAGAACCCCGAGAAAACCTACGCACACGGTGTTTGTCCACCACAAAGTTCACTTGGCGGGGGCTGGGATCGAACCCGGGACCCCAAGCACCAGAGGTGAACGCTCTACCACTGAGCCACCGCGGCCCCACAAATTACAAATTTAGTACGTACATATCTACATATCATTGAAAGTACAATCCAAGCTAATGTTGGAAGCTACGTAGGCAATCGATAAATTTTGCCAATTTATATCAATATATTTAAGCAACCTTGGCTTCCTTATAAAACAACAGGCATTCAGGCATGCAGATATATACAATTTAGTTTTGTTTCGTATGTTCAGGCATAACATCCTTATGTAATACCGAGGTTATCAAGGAGAAAACTTTTGCTTAAATTTACACCCGAGCCGCTACTTTGTTTACGCATGAAAGAAGGGTTGTGGTTCGACGAAGAATTGAACATGGAACACCTTGACTAAAAGGTCAAAAGGAAATAAAACTAATGCAGATGGTTTGACGTGTGGAAACGTCACCATGAAGTTCACACGATTCGCATTTTCCGTTCTTTTTATTTTATTTATTTATTTTTTTGTTTTTATTCTTTTATTTTTTTTGGTTTAAACCAGGCAACCCTAAATTCCTAATATAGGTTTTGTATATTCTTGAAATTCTACAGTTTTATATAAGTACCATCACGGTTTACTTAGTCCTCAAGTTTTCTGTATTTTTAACAAGAGGGATTCAACATATGAAGGATGAGGTAAGAACATGATAACCCACAATTTTACTATTTTAAGAAATTAAAATTTTCTGCTGCACAATCCATTTTGAAAGTCGGAAAGCTTATTTTTCACATAAGACTATACATGAAGGATTAAACGAAGCGGTATGTGTTGCTGCCTATCTGGTGCTGCATAACTCAGCAATTGAAAATTTGTTAGTTACCATGTTCTTGGCTCACACCCTTCATATCATTATGGAACTCTCCCCACCCCACCACCACCAAAAAAAAAAAAAAAAAGACTATAGAATATATTTAAGTTAAGATAAATACAACTGCACAACAAACATGACTGAGTGGAGCTTTAGCGCTTCTATCGGGACGTCCGGGATTCAACTCAGCATTCGACCATTCTGACAAAACCTTTCTTCATTCCATCTATGAAGTAGAAATAGTGCGTATACTGTGAGTTGGCCGACTTCATTTTATATTGTTTTTAAATCGTTATTATTACTAATTACCAGCAGTGACGGTTTTGCGAAGGTTAGGAGGACGGTCTTTCGGACTGAAGCCTGTTCCCCAAAATTACGGAATGTCTAAAAGAAACGAAATATCTATTAGTTATGCCTTCACTCATAAACTTTAAGCTCCCGTCAAATAAAAATTACGAATGTTTAGAAAAACTAAATATTAGCAAGAAAAAAATCTCCCCCAAAATACTTTTTTAAATCCGCAACTGATTCTCAGTATAAAATGATCTTCAAGGTTGTATCCGGAAGATTATCTCTAAATATATAAACGAAACCAAGTACAGTATTAGTTATGCCTGTACTCATAAACTTGAAGCTCCTCCCAAATAAAATTAGGACATTTTAGAAAACGAAACAATCAGAGAAACCCGTCCCAAAGTACGTTTCTAAATCAGCTACTGATTATTTGTATAAATTAGTATTCAAGGTTGTATCCGGAAAATTATTGCTAAATCGTAGCACAGCCACAGTATAACAGAAATGTGGAAGTACGGTTAGACGGATATATTGAAAAACGTACGCTTTGACGGATATATAGAAAAGGGTAAGTTTAACTTTTGCGCTAGAAACTGTAGTACTAAGCTCTTAGAAATGAAACACTGATGACAAACTGAAATGATCCCTGAAGGAAAACATTTCGATAACTCAAAAGTTAAAATTAAGTTAAATATCCTCTAAAATTGCCCTCAAATACTACATTCTTCATGTTAGTTTTAATTCGTAAAATATGTGCTCCATCCATCTTGATGGTGAATTTTAGAGCGAAATGTGCATTTAGGTCATGGAATTCTTATCTAACTATAGAATATACTATAAGAAAGCTATTCAGATAGAAAAATCATGAAAATGAAAAAAGCCAAAATTTCGATTTTTCCCAAAAAAGCCGGCTTTTTATGTGAAAAAAGCCACCGATTCAAAAGAAGCCGGCTTTTTTGCATCTCTTAATTAGACATCTATTAATTATACATCTATCGCAGAAAAACTAGCCAAGAACATTAAAACCTTTACCCTAAAATTAAAACAAATTCATGCTTTTAGCAAATGACGGATTATACAAACAGAGGTTCGAATACGCACGCACTTCCCAGAACGTAATATTACGTCAAACAGAGAATACGTGAGAAGTACTCCTGACGGATTATTCCGACGAACACAGTCAAGGCGTTAAATTGTTGACTAGAGTCCAAAGAATATCTGTGTGAACTGTCACATTTTAGTCATAAAATGCAGAGTTGAATCCCTTAACCACCGGATTAATAAGCTTGTTGAAAAATCAACAGTGGACAAATCATTCTGTCGACAATGAAACGGATACCCATGTTTAGAATCCTTTGTTGCTCTTTGAAGAATTATATACTTACGTATGGACACCTAAATAGTCTTATTACCAGCAAGCGAGCCACAATGAAGTTAAATGTATGGTTTGGGATTTCATGCTTCCATTTTAAATGTAAACAAGTTCCTTTTTATTGTTTTTGGTGATACTAAACACATACAGAATAATGTACCAAATTCACAAGAATATGAGAAAACTCAAATTGGTGACCTCTTGAAAATTAAAATGTTCAATTCCTTTTTAAACAAATGTCCAAGTCTTTTTTCTTTAAATTAGAAATCACTTTATTTTTATCATATGACCTAAAATTAAAGGAGTTAAGGAAGTTTTAAAATTTTCAAACGGCCTCTATTTTGAAACAATATGACGGATCGGATACGATATTTATAATATGAATGAACTGGCGAAATTGGGTTTTAATTCATTTGCTATTAGGAAAGTTACTGTATACCCTATATACAAGAAATGGATTCTACTGTTATAGAAATAGATTGATATCGTGAGATCTCCGCAATAGGTATATTAAAAATCCTACACAAGCTTACTACAAATGAGAAATTATAAGGGGTTGCTGGCAAGAGGATGTGATAAAATGTGTGTCATGATAGGAATTAGATTGAGAACCACTGGTCTACGTATTACGTAACTCAGCAAAGGGGGATTGGATTAGTTATATTTGAATTCGCTTTCTTTTACAGCGGTTTCGATAGACAACAGCGATGAACCAAAACCGTTCATTATATCCTAATTAATTTTATTTCTTCGTTTCTAAGCCTTTTGTACGGAAATCGTAGCTTCCATTACTATTTTCGTGTTTTGGGGGTAACCCCTTCTTTTCTCTTTTTCTGTTTGTTCCTCTTCTAGATTAGAGTCCTATTTTGTCTTTTCATATTGCGTATTTTGATTTTTTTGATCTTCCTCCAAACTTGTTTCCTTGGGTTTTTCTTGTGGGTTCAAAGTATGCAACTGCTCTATTTCTTGTGAATCTAAATAGAACTATGGCTACCACAATGAAAGAAGCACCTATAAAACGATTTTGTTAATGATTGAGTTATCAGTGCAAGTCACGTTCTAGATACAGAACGGTTCGTTCCTAAGCTGGACTCGAAACCGAAGAACGGATTCGAATCTCCGTACCCTAATATTTGGTTATCCTCGAACAGGGACATACGGAATTGAACCTGTTTCCTTATACCGGAAATGATAATAATTAATAATTTCCGGTTTCAACGATGACCGCCATAAAAACGAAAATGGTAACAGATAGAGATTAGTTGTCTTTATAAATCGATTGAGAGTCTCAAGAAAATATACTTTGTTTATCCACGTCCTTCCACTAAAATCAAAAGTTGTAGAAATTTAGTATTGTTTCCAGTTTCAAGGTTGATTTTCATAGAGCAAACCAGTTATTACTAGGGATAGTGTCCAGACGATACGATACCAGACTTTGTACAGTCGCGGTGTCGTCTTGGTTGATAAATAGCGGTCTCGATATCGTCTCGAGTCAAAAATTGTCGTCTGGGTCTCGTCTCGGACAACAGATGCTTGTCTTGATCTCGGTCTCCGTCTCACCTTGAAAGTCTCGAAATACATTGAAATTAAAATTGTGAAAGTATTATTATCGTACAGTCTGTCGTTTCCGGTTCTTGTTTTTTTGCCTTCTTTTCTGACTTAGAATTATGATATGGTGTACCTATTCATAACTAATTTGCTAGCGATAATGATTTCCATGCGTGTGTTCCAGGTTCAATAGTCAGTGGTATATCTTCCTTCGATTTTCAGCCATGTAGAAAATCGGCATTTACTTTTGCGCTTCTAAATGGCTGCAAACGAAAACCTACAAGGTGACTCGTGATAACGGTAACTCATGCAAAATAATTTTCTCCAGGGAGGTCATGATCAACTTTCCGATTATACTTTATCTATTTGAACATATCACATAGCTACTGTAAAATTAGCGATATTTTAATTTCACAGTGATGGTGCCTCTTAAGTTGCAAATGACCAGATTTTGTCTTGAATCTGTTGAGGATGGAACGCCTTGAATTTCCAATCCATTTTGGCAGTTTACGTTATTTTCTGTAAAATTTTAATTAGTTTCCGTTATTTTTTATTGTAGGAACTGTTTCGCTATCTGTTTGACTTGTATCGTAATATATTGTTGGTTGTTATTTCTAGCATAAATTATATGCCAATACCATGAACTATCGCATTTAACGAACTATAAGACGCTACCTACTATAAGACGATCGTTAACTTTTAACCGATTAAAAAAAATATCGTAACATTTTAAAACTTTTAATATTATATTGCAAACCCAGAGTAAAAAAGTCTTACTTTATAAATCTGAACTGACCTTTAAAAACCTGAAAATCATCTATGGTGAGCGGGAGGGAGAGAGTGTTACCAAGTTTGTGAATTCCCGCAACTCACGTTCGTCGCACCGATGCACTGCTGCTATCAAATGAATCCAATGTTGCCAGATACAAATAAGTTTCCCGCGGCATCAAATATATTGCAATTTTTAAGACTGACACACTGCGAAAAATGATTGGGTTCAAGCGTGATCACGCATTGTGGTTAGAAAGATTAAAATCATTTTTCTGTTTGAACGTTGGGCGGTCACTTCCAACCCAACTGCATCAACCGTTGAGCTGGGTAGTAAAATAACTAAAGATTGTGTTTTATTTTCATTAACTTTGAGTCTCCACTTATTATACGATCGACGAAAGTCGGTACTTGTAATCTGCAAATTGCCATTAATTTGCTGAATTATTTTACCCAGTGTTAAAATGCATTGTATCATCTGCATATTAAAAGACATAAGTTAGAGGCTGGAGATGGTAAATCGGAAGCATCTAGGATATACAGCAAAAGCAATAAACTTGACCCTCGGATTATTAAAGTTTATAAAAAGTTACACACACCAATTCTTTGAAATGCAAATTAGTGCCAAGGACTTTAACAGCCCCTCAAAAATTTTACATAAAGATAATTATTACAGTGGGCCGATGTGGCTCAGTGGTACAGCGTTCATCTCTGTGCTTGGGGTTCTGGTTTCGATCGCAGCTAGCGCCAAGTGAGCTTTGTCGTGGATAAACGACGTATACTTGGTTTTCTCGGGGATTTCCCGTCTCCTCCCACTTCCTTTATTTAACCATTTCATTCATTTCTCATCACCACCGTCTTCTTTTGCTTAGCTGGAATAAACATGAGATGTAAAACTTAAAGATTTCATTTCGTTTCATTTTTAATTATTAGCTTACACGAGACACGTAATTATTCTTGGCTGGCCAGAGTCCAGAATCATTTAAGAGGGCGTTATGGGAAGGGAGGACTCTTTTAGGGAAGGGAGTTGAGAGGAGCATTATGAGAATAAGGTGTTAGGGGTTGGGACAAGGGCCGTTATTTATTTATTAAATTTTATTAGTTAAATGATATTGGAAACGATATTATGATCGTTGCGATCATAAATATACTTTTGCGAAAACTGGAACATAAATCATGTTTAGACGTGACAAGGAAATACTACATAATAAATAATATAGAAAGATGGGTAAAGAACATACACAATATGACAAATGTGAGAAATCCATTGTGCGAATTAAATAATCTATATGGGGGGGATAAAATTAGGCCAACAGTACATAAAATCTGAAGATTCAAATTACAAAATGATAATAATAAATATATATATATATATATGAGAGTGTGTGTGTGTGAGGGGGGGTGTTTGTGTGTGTGTGTGACATCTGTAATAAATAAGAGATTTATTAATGTAATAAATCTACCGACAATAACTATGCACATATGTATTGTCTGACATGCACACACCCCACTAAACCTTTCAGAACGTGTTTAAATGTAGTCACTCTCGTCCCCGTAGCTCTCTTAGGTTTATTTAGTTAATAATTCGGCCCGAGCGATAGCCATGATCACAAGCATATGTTTATTTTTCCACTCATATTGAATGCTTCCACTTTGCATTATTACATACAGGTTGCGAAAATAATCTTACTTCAGTCTTGTGAAAACCACTAAAATTATCAGTTAAACCGGACATACCCTTTGTTTGAAAAAAAGAAAATCAAGATATTAGCCTATCAAATAAGAAATGGATTGTTGCTTCCCCATTTCTGACATCAAGGTCAAATCGAAGGCCAAATATTTAAAATCTCTCAATTCAAATTTCGAGGTTGTGCTTCTACTTCCCGCTAAATCTGTAGTCATCACGACTTTTTTCTCCAAATATCGATTCCGTGATAGGGCACAAGAAGTCAACACTTAAAATTACTTTACTGTTAGGCTGCAGATGAGTTGATTCACTATGGGCTACGTTATTCAAATAAAGTAAAACATTACATTGAAGTTTTTCAGACAACATTATTAGCGTGGACAGCAAACTGTACAGCGAAAATATGGAAAAATGAAGGATTAACCAGCTCCAGTTGAAATGTTTATACAGACACGGACAATGACACTGAGAACCAGTCGTATTAACAAATGCTGAAACAAATCTTCAATTATGCGCTTATTCGCCTAAAAATCACCTTCACTAACATGTCTGCTCACTAGGAGCGTATCCCCAGCGTGTACGTTAACATATACTTACGAGAGAATTCCTATATCTCAGATTTTGAGTACAGTTTCAAAAGTTCATTTCCGTAAACTGTAAAAGCAGTGATACTATGCTAATTATGACAAATTAAATGCAACTTTTGAGTTGCATACACACAACCTACTAGGAAATAAAGACCATGTGCTAACAAAGACTACACTGGAAAATGAAATAACATGTTATAACAAAAATTAAAATAAGATTATAATCGATTTAAATGTAGAGGATGAATATGACATGTGTGAACTTCGCCAAGTATGGCTGAAGAAGCTATTTGTTTACTTCTTCTTGGCCAACTGCTAAGAACATTTATAAATCCATATGTGGCTTTGTTATACGCAATTAGTACATTCAAATTCACAAACGATGACGAACTGAAGGGTACGAAGGTAAAGTTGCAAGTAACAACCGTAGTCATAATAATATAGTTCAACTAAACAACGTTGAAAATAGTGGGTAATTAGGTGGTAAATAGAAATTACCAAAACTGAATAGTTTACGTCGATCATTTCGAAATACAGCTAGAAGATAAAACTTACAAGAAATGACAAAATCAGTGAAATTTGGAGTTATACTGAGCATAGTTTGGGGGGAAAGCGAGCATCCCCGGTGGGGATACTTCAGCTGACTTCTTTGGGGGGGAACAAAATGTGATTGAGGGGGAAAATCCCCCTCATTCCCCCCGGTAATTCGCACCCTGGAGAAATCAGACAAGAAAATGTTAAAGTAAGGTATAGATACCCAGTATTTGTAAGATATGATGAAAATGGCACATAATATGAAATGCACTTGACGCCAAAACACGATAAAAGAATTGTTAGAGAGACGAATGAGGTTATCATTTCCCTAGGGGCTGTTCTAGGCCAACGGAGACGTGGTGAACCCTGTTAGTGAAATGGAATCACTGTGCATATGATGGAATAATTTGCGGAAGATGAATATGCATACGATAGTCTTGGAGGATTTGAACGTCTAGATGGTATGTAGGGACTGTACATTTATGTAAAGTAAAGAGAAAATGAAGTGGAGTAAAATAATACAGGGCGGGAGATGAGTAAAATGCAAGATGAACCATAATTTCTAACAATAGAGAATTGTGTTGTGTATAGCATTGAGTAATGAATTTTAAGCGAAGAGTTTAGATGGTAATTGAGTACAGGAAATAATATTAAGAAATATAAGTCAAGAGTTGGGCTAAGGAAAGAAATGCAGAAGTCAATACGGAAAGCATGTCTTTCGAAGATGACAAATTTCTGGTAGTTTGAAGAAGGAGCGAAAATATAGCCTGGAAACCATAGATAAGGACTTGTTAGAGGAAAGCCTTGTAAATGTTGAGACCAATGTGTAAGGAGAAACCCCTGGTTGTGCCTGTTAACCGTCTCAGTGGGTTGAGGCAGTTGTAAGCTTTAGTTTTCTTTACATGATTGAGATGCAATTTGAACGTATCCGCTAGTGTCGATAAGTGTTGTACGAAAGAAAGAAGAATTGTGTCCATGTCAGTGGTCAGAATTGACCAAAGTGAACAAGAATGTACTATGTCACTAGCAAAGTGATCGCATATCGAATTAAGACAGTAATTTGACGTTACGTTTCCCGAATTTAACACAGTTTGGAAGTCAACCGTCGAAAGAACCATTCGGCATTTTGCAGAAAATGGAAATGTGATTAGGAAGGCCAAAATTCCTTAGCATGAGGCATTTTCTTTAAATGTGTTACAACCTTTGGTGGAAACTCCTCAAACATCGACAACTATCATTGCCAACGTGATGGTGATTTCTTAGAGTTCAGAATTCACACTCAATAATTTTAAATCTTAGAAAGTGCACACACAAACTGTCGCCAAATGATCTTCGTATGCAAAGAAATTTTCGAAGTAATGATGCAAAACATCGATCAGACCAGCATTAACGTGAATTACATTGTAACAACATTTACGTTGAACATTTAGGCGAACTGACGTAAATCACATTTAATAACTGAACATCTTGCCCTATTGGAACGATGAAAACCACCATTGGATGGTGAAACATCATAGCGAATATTCACAGAAACTGAGCGTTTGGGTAAGATTATAGGAAGATGAGGTGTGATCGAATAGCCTGCAACACTTTATATCTATCACTCCTGGGTTATCAACTATAGGGGAATTCACACCAAACTATATACCCTGAATGACTTACGGAGGCGCATTTTGAAAGGAAAAAAGAAACATTTCTCGTGATATGCTACTTGGGATTTTTACGACCAATTGGCCTATTGTCAACAATCGATAAAAATTCAAATAAATGTAAGTAAATTTTATCTTTTCTTTCTCTGTAATATGCAGTGTGCAGTTACCCACAGGAATATAGTAAAGGTACTTTCACATGTATCTCAATTTTAATATTAAACGTAACAAACTCTATCTCGTAAAGAATTAGCAATATGTGAAGAGCGACTTCAGATTTTTGCTTAAGGATACAGTATATCCTAGCCAATATTGATGTCACACATAATGTTTTTCATAAAAGGAACGCTATGTGATATCCAATGTGATGGAATCAAAGTTGGCTGCCACGGTGTTCATATCCCCATCAAATTCAGTTTTTGTATCAAACCCACTTCGAACGTTTGCTTTTCCTCCGCCACATTTTACTAGATTGTCCCGCTACTTTTGTCTACCACATACAAATGTCAAACATAGCATACTTACCTCTAAAAGAATGGGAATATATAAAACATTGTCAGATTTTCTTTTGGGGGAAGATTCAGGCCTAAATTGATGTGAAAAACATTCTCTTTCTCATTTAAAAATAATGTGTGATATCCAATATGGCGGAATCCAAGATGGTTACCATTATGTCCACATCCTTATTCAATGCAGTTTTCGCACCAACATTCACTTGCCATCTTTAAATTTTCTCTCTCCACGTGCCTCATTATTAATAGCCTATCCATATTCTCTAACCTTTTTTTTATAGAACTCAATATCCAGCCTCAATCTCAATATATCAGTTAGCAATTCCAATGCAATTAGATATTTTATCTTTATTTCTTTATTTTCCTTTAACATGTTTTTAAAAAATTTTAAAAAAAAAACTTTTTCCATCTTCAATCATAAGGAATGTGTCTGTCACAAAGGCAAGACTAGTTCTCATAATTTAATAAGAGAGTATTGCTTCGTTTATCCTCTCTCACAAAAATGAAAATGAATGTAAGTGACTCGTTCAGGTATCACGATTATCTTATCCCGTGAAATATACCTAGAGATGGTGATACTACAAGTATTCGTTATTGCCTTTCGAATATTCAAAAAAAAAATCCATTGGAATTTCTTATACCTATTCATTGTAATAATTATCTGGATATTCTCTAGGTTAATTATTATACAAAATGTTGATACAACGATAGTATAAGGTATCAAAGATCCTGGGTTCAAAGATCGTGCTGCTCAAGAATTATAAAACAATTGACAACATAAGCGTAAGTTAAAATATCTCATAGAGCATTTAATAGAGAATTTCAAGGGTCTTTGGACATAAAAACGATTACAAAAGAAAGTAATATTGGGCTCTCTATCTATTCTAGAATACTCCGGAACAACGTCGTATTTAGATATAGTTAACTTTTACTGTAATCATTTTAATTAATCAATCGTGCACACTGAGAATACCAGACTTATAATACTTACATAAGTACAACCATGCTAAACACTTATCAAAATATTAAGATGAGTAAAAATCGGATTTAAATAAAGTTGTTTAGGTACAAGCATACTTTGGCCGTAATATTAATAAGCTAATCAATCAATTATTCGGAGTCATAAATTACTGTCCTACAGGCCACGGACGGCCTTCGCGGGTTATGAACTACGAAAAACCGTACCAGGTTGAGAAGACGAGATCCAGCAAACGCATAGGACTGAATCGTACTAATTGCCAACTCGACTGAGTCAAGTCGTTATATGACATCTCAATTCCGTTTAACATCACAAACCGTAACTTTGACCCAAGTACGTCGTGCACCTGTATCTTTTCCACTTTGGCCAAAATATTATTTTTGATATTTCTAAAGTTAGTCACTGCTTTCTCTACGTCTTTTAATGAAGACGAATAGGTTTATTTCCATCGAAAAGCTCCTATTTCTTCTCTCTTTCAACTGTGATGTCACTCAGTGAGATTTTTGTATGCGCACAGTGGCTGTTAATAGTTTGTGAAGAATTCTCTTCCGTGTTAAAGACAGTTATTTTTATGCTTTAGATGAAATTATGTTTTACTTTTAAACTAATATTTTTATGCTTTTTTTTGAAATGTTTTAAATAGAAGAACAATCTGTTTTTTCTGGATATCGTCCTTCTCTCTACTAGAGCGTGGCAGTCTCATCCTAATGATATACACAAGGAAAATATTGAAATATATTACAAAGTTCTTGTTTCTGGATATTGTCCTTCTCTCCACTAGAGAGTGACAATATCAAACCTGTGACAACCAAGTAAATGGAATAGGTGTTCGCTACTGATCGAGAAATAAATTCTCGCATTTGACAACAATAAAATATTTCATGTTGGAATCTCTTTGACCATTTGTTTTAGCACTGTTCATGTGAGCTTAAACTAATGCGAGCTAACCATGATTTATGAATGTAGTACTCAAACACACGGTCAGCTTATTAAATTTAACTACAATCGTCACGAAATCTATTTACAAGAAGAAATATTTATTTTAAAAAGTGACCAATTTTGCTGCACCTCCAAGCTTGCCGCCCGGGGCAAATCCACGTGTGGCACAAATGGTAGAACCGTCTCTGCGCTAAGGGAGACCGTCAACATGATAAGAAACTTTACGGAGGCTGCAGCGTCAATCGAACGATCGTCAAAAATGTCTATTCGTAAGCAGTCACAGCAATTGGGTGTTCTATATTCGACATTACAAAACTTATGAGGGACGATTTGCAGTTAAAGGCATTTAAACCTTCGCCTGCAAATGGAATTAGTGACAGTGACATGCCAAAATATCAACAAGCTTGTGGGCGACTGCTTGATATCGTTACAATTCTTGAAAAGGGGAAAGTGTATCTCTCCGACCAGTTTTATATCGCAGAGAAAAAAAAACAGAAACGTTTATTCCTGGAGTATAGGAAATCCATAGTTCAATGAAAAATTTAAACACAACCCACCACATGTCATGATCTCAGCTGCAATGTCTACAACCGACTTGACTGGTCCACATCCCTTTGAAGGTGCTCTGAATTACATTGTGTATCTCACCATCTTATGTGATCTGTTTGTTCCACATCTGCAAGATTGCGGAGTGCTCGACCGTGTATGGCTCCAGTAAATTGCAGCACCTTCCAATTAATCTATTGCCGTTAGATAATATCGTAATGAGGTACTTCCTGATAAATGGATTGGATGCGGTTCTGTCCACTTGTCTGCACCTTTGGAGTGCCAAACCTGAGGTCCTGGTCGTGATCTGTCATCTTACGGCAATGCATTAGGGGAGTTCATTAAACAAAAGGCTGCTACCCCACGCTACTTGACAGTTCAGGAACTTAAGGATGCTGTGTGATGAACGTTCATTGCCATCACGCCAGCAATGTTAAGGAGAATTTCACATCGTACATGAAGGACAATTATACTATGTTATGAAAAAAACGGTGTACACACAGACACTCTGGAATAAATAGTAAAGAATAGTCACACAGCCTCAAAGTTGTCCATTGTTATGATCCCACATTAATACAATGCTACTATCAATGATTATATGGACACGCAATAGGGGTAACGGGATTTAGTGGTCACTCTGTAGATACAAGTGCCAAACGTAGTATCCTATCTCGTGATCAAATAATCATAAATTAAAAATAATTTCATATTCTCATTTGTGGGAAGATTCTAGCCTAAATTTATGTGTCAAATATACCATTTTCTAATAAATAATATTGTGTTTGTCAATATCGAGGAATCCAAGGTATTTGCCATGAGGTCGGATCTCGTTCAATGCAGAAAGTGAAACGAAATCTTTAAATTTTACGTCCAACAGTTATGCCGGCTAAGCTAGAGGAGACGGTGATGATGAGAAATGAATGAAACGGTGGAATGAAGAAAGTGGGAGGAAACGGGAGAAATCCGAGAAGACCCACGTATATGATGTTTGCCCAACACAAAGTTCACTTGCCGCGAGCTGGGATCGAAACAGGGACCCCATGCATCAAAGGTGAAAGCTCTAACACCAAGCGACCGCGACCCTCCCATTCAATGCAGTTCTCGCGTCAATACCCACCTGTATCATTTACTTTCTCTCCATCCACGCGTATTTTTATTACTGGTCTGTGCTAACTCTTAAGGCACCAAGCCTAAATCATCAACGTTGTTTAACAAGCTGAGGTCTTCTTGGGAGTATTATTTTAATTTCTCAATTTATTTGTTTGCACTTTTTTAACGAACCTATCACAGATTTAATTTTGTAACAGGTATCTCAAAAGGATGCAGGACACATATAAAAATCGAGAGTAAATTGGTTCTTATAGTTGCAGCAGTGACACCAAATATCATCCTCTGGGGTCTCTAGAGGACTCCGCTTGGTGTGTTAAGGCCTAATAGTTTTTACTAACCCCCATAATTTTTCCCACATGTATGCTTTTTCGACACGAATAAGTTAGATACTCTCGACAGAATATTTTTCACGTAATGAGTATTTTTATACTTCTCAGACTACATTAACATGGTGCTCTATTTACTCGGGGACCTTTTGATGCGGGGCTCTTATGATACGCGCCGTTTTGAATCGGGCCTGTCTGTCCTCGCCCTTTTGTCCGGGCCCGTCTGACGTAACACCACATGAAGCACAGAGGGAACAAAAGCCTCAAAACCAGCTTAGCGCAGAGTTCTTTTGTGATTGGCTGTCCACACAAAGCATGACGCTGTACTAGGAAAGTGACTAATGACCGTAGTTCATTCCCACGAGACATCAGGTGGGAACGAAGTTTTCACTAATTTTAGAAAAATAAAATTTTTTCTCCACAGCGAATATTGCAAAAATTATAAAAATCGAGACACCAGTGAGGCGACACTCTAGTACTCTATAAGTTCTAGAACGTAAAGCTTTAAATGCAAATTGCGAAGAAATGCAGTTTAAGAGAAAATGCCTTTATTAAAGATTCCATATACTTTTTTCCCTTGAGCTCCAAATTTCGATTCCGAAAGCATTCCTACTATTTTTCATTCTGGCTACATCCCCTCACATTTGATGACCCTAAAATGTTTATAAACTTTATAAATCCTGACAGTCCCGTCGTCCCCTATTCCCGTTCCTCTTGGGTGCGAATATTGGTCTCAGGATTTTATTTACAAATACTCTAAGAATGTGTTCTTCCCTTACAGTAAGCGACAATGTTTCGTAAACATAAACCAGAAAACTAATAGTTACACTGTTAAGCAAATTTTGATCGAAAGTGTGTAAATTCTTTGAAATTGCGATTTTTACATTCATTTAAGCATAATATGAAAGGAAATGATAATAAAAAAATTTCTTAGCTCAGGTTGTAAAAAAACGCCCTTGTACAACAGTAGCTGTATATATACAAATGTATTAATATTTATAGACCATTTAAGCAAAATCCTTGTAAAAACCTACATTTTACTACTTTTTTTATCTATTTCACTGTGATGTGATAAGCTTGGGAGTTAAAAAGTAGTTGAGTTGATTTTAGTTTAGCGTCCCTTTCAGCAGCTAGGCTATATGAGACGTGGACCTACTGATTAACGTGGAATCCGAACCACATGAGCTCCCGCCGGGAATCGAACCCGGATCTCCCAGGCCAAAGGCGCGTATGCTAACCGCTTAGCCACGACGGAGCTCGAGTTAAGAAGTACCTTAACCTATAGCTTTCTATACCCTTGTACTCCCTTTTTCAAACTTGCGCAAATACCAGTTTCGCAGCGATACAGAAAATAAAGTAACCGTGATCAAGTTAAACATTAACAATTCCGTAATAAAAATCAGAATTAACATCAAAACATGAAAAATATGTACAAATACCTTTTTGTGCAAGAACTACACTGCAATGTAGACAAAAGTTTCAAGTGATCCCTTGTACAGGATTATGTTTATTTTATTTTGAGCGTCTTCGCTTGGCTTGCCTTTTGTAGGTTACATCTGGAGCATCCCTTGCAATAGTCCAACAGTAGTCGGCCAATATGTTAGAACTCCACTTTCCCTCATATTTCTTCTCCATGGCTGCAATATCTTGATGGAAACGCTCACCATGTTCGTCACTTACTGCTCCACAATCTTCGGGAAAGAAGTCTTGATGTGAATGAAGAAAGTGGAGTTTCAGAGACATATTGCAACCAAGATTTTCGTAGCACAATAACAACTTTGCTACCAGTTGTTTGTAATTTGTTGCTCGGTATCTTCCCAAGAACTGTGAACAAACACTCTTCAAGCTTTCCCACGCAGCTTTCTCTTCACCTTGGAGAATTTCGTCGAACTTGTGATCTTTGAATAGTTGCCTAATCTGTGGCCTTATAAAAACACCCTCTTTAACTTTGGCATCACTTAATCGAGGGAATTGTCCTCTTAGGTACTTATAGGCCTCATCCTCTTGGTTCATGCTCTTAACAAAACTTTTCATAAGACCTAATTTAATATGTAGAGGGGGAAGCAAAATTCTGTTACAATCTACCAGTGGTTCATGCTGCACATTTTTCACACCCGGCTGAAGAGTTTCTCTGGTACTCCAATCACTTTTGCGGTAATGAGATCCACGATCTCTACTGTCCCATTTACATATAAAGCAACAATACTTTGTATACCCTAACTGCATACCTAGCAACAGTGTTATTACTTTAAGGTCACCACAAATGAGCCACTGAAAATCGTAATATTTAATGGCTTGAAGTAAACGTTTCAAGTTTTCATAAGATTCCTTCTTATGAACTGCGTAACCTACAGGAATTGAAGGAAGTTCATTTCCAATATGTAAAAGCACTGCCTTTAAACTCACCTTGGACGAATCTATAAAGAGCCTCCACTCCGTAGGTTCGTAATTAATTTTAAGTGCCCTCATGAGACCATTTACATCTGTACATGCCACAAGTGTGTCTTCCATAGTAAAAAATGAAGTGAACATCTCCCTATTCCGATACACTGAAATATTTACTTTTTCCTGCAATAAATTCCATTGCTTTAAGCGTGACGCTAAAATTTCGGCTTTGCTTTTCGAGAGGTCCAAGTCTCTGATTAGATCACTTAGTTCCTCTTGAGTAAGTCTATGTGGTTCACATGGAGGTTCTTCTACAACAAACGTAGGGTCCTTCGAACTACTTGATTCAGGAGCTTCAACTACTTGATCATCATCAGAAAAAAGATCGTATTCTTTAGGTGGGTCAGGAACAGGTAGTCCTTCTCCATGTGGAACAGGGCGCATTGCAGAAGGAATGTTAGGATAGTTCAAGGCCCGCTTCTTCTTCGTGAAAATTCCCTTCTTGACGGAAGGAAGCATACAAAAATAACAGTCTCTGATGTGTTCGCTTGGCTCCCTCCAAATTATGGGCACTGCAAAAGGCATTGAGCGCCCCTTCCCATTAATCCAATTTCTAAGATTGCTGGCACAAGTGTTACACACAATGTGGGGTGCCCAAGATTTATCTTGGTCTCCAATTTTAAAACCAAAGTAATATTGATAGGCTTTTCTTATTAGTGGTGTTATAGTCTGCTTTTGTGAGGAAAATGTCACTTCCCCACACACGTAGCAGAAGCCATCCGCACTGTTTACACAATTTCGCGGCATTTTTGTTTATTGAAATCCTCAAAATGTCACTTGAAATAGTTCCGACAACTATTTAAAAGTATACATTCGAAATACCAGTATTTTTGCGTACTTGTAGTTGTATTTTTATGTCCTGCAGTACACAAACGTCACACCCAAAACGCTGATAACTGCACTAAACCTGTCTTTTCTAACAATAGCAGAACACTACTGAGATAAGGAACAAAATGAAACCAAACGTTCATATAGCTTCTCCAGTGTTGCCAGATCAGTGTAACATTTTACCCCAAACGAAGCGAATATATTTATTTTTAAAGCGTTATTATTAGACATGCCTGTAAAACGAAAAGTAGAGCTAAAATTCGAAAATAACTTTCAAATTCGTGATCAGCACCACAAAATCAATAAGAATTAGCTGATTTTGTTCAACTTACATTTTCGTTTCTGAACAGTGATCATTTTATGTATAATAATCTTCAAATTCCTCGACAGAATTTGAGAGAGTGAGACATTTTTCAACTGAATATTAACACGAATTTCCTGCTTCCAGTCAAATTCTTTTTTCGTTGATATGTTATGATCTGTTAATTTGATTTTCGATATTTGGAAGTATCCACTTTGTCGAAAGTATTATTTGATATTATGAGGCAATTGTAATTTCTTGCATTACAATCAGTTTTATCTGCATTTACTTTTAAATTTATCTCGCTGTAAGCATATAATAAGGCATCTGTAATTCTTTCTATTGATCTTATACAGTCACCTCCTATGAGATTTAAATCTTCAGTATACCCTGTAACCTGCTGAACACCGTTCAGCTCCAAGCGTTGCCTGCTGTCTTTGGTTTTTCTTAGTCTTCATTACGCTTTGTAAACTTCCGTACACATTATGATCATACAATGTGGTTATGTTACATCCAAAATAGTATTCCAGTCTACATACCTCTTACTTGAAAAAATTAGAGCCGAGGACTTAAAATGTCCCGTAGTGGCCCCTCGAAAAATTTATCTGAAAACTAGCAAGATTATTAAAATATTCTTCAAATCTCCAAGTTTCCTTTTATACATTATTTTCTTATCTTTTCTCTGGTCTTTCTTTGATATAAATGATATTCTTTATATACATACTTCATGCTATGTTAAAGTTCATTATTCGCCAGGTTTTAAAATATATTGTTCTTGCCTGCTGTTACCAAAAGCTAGTAATAGTATGTGCTATTAGGGAGATTTGCTTCATTTATTACGCTGTTATGCTGCTGGCATCTAGTGAGCATTTTGGTAAGTACCAAAAGCTGAACTATAGTGCGGTGTAAGTGAATAGAAACTCACCACCGATTTTATTTTAGCCCTGGAATACACAGACAAAAAAAGCTGACGTGAATACACAGATGGGGTGCCAGCGCACCCTATATAATTAAACGCTACTAAAATTATAATACACTAACTTAAATATATTTATTTTAGTTATCAGTTACAAGAATACACGATAGGAGTTTGTATGTATTTTTGAACAGACACAGCTATTCCTTACTGCACGAAATGCGGACTTCCTTTCTGTGCTCAGCACAGAAAGCCTCTTTGCATCTGAAACAAAAAGATTTAGTTTTTGTGTCCTTATTCCCAGGGCACATTCGACATCGTGTTTGCTCTGGAAGACTAGATGTTGAATCAATTATAGGTGACAGTTCTTTTTGAATTCCAAGGATATTTCTGATACCAATAGACAAATTGGTCGGAAGATTCTTCTTGAGGCGCTCCAGCATGTAGGGTCTAGCTAACTGCAACCCAAGATTTTTTTTAGAAACTCCTAACGAATGGTTGAGAATTCCATTTATGACCGTTTCTTCCTAATATAGAGTCTCCCCTTATAGCTCGTATATAGAATCTCGTGTCACTTCCACTAATTTCATCATCGACTTCCGATTATATTTCAATATTGTCATCGGACTCACTGAAATTACCTTCAGAATCATAATTTTCTTCTAATGTATTCAGTACAAAGTCTGTAAACTTGCTTGGACCTGCACACACTTTCGCCATCATGCAATTACACAAATATGCACGCAAAGTATCTAAAACGAATTTCGTCAAAAATCTCAGATTCGTAAATACACAGATTGGGTGCTGGAGAACCCCACCCCATGAATATATTCTCTTCTAAAACAAGACAATTTGTTTCACACCCACCACTGTGAATGTCATGCTCCACTTTTGAGAATACACGGAAGCACCAATCAATGTGCCTGAGAACAGAGCCACAATGACGAAGAGTATAACGTCTGGGGTGCTGAGCACCCCCCCTGAGTATTCCAGGGAGCAATTATAATTGGAGAAACGAACACTGTAGCCTTGAAAAAAGTCCCACACGCAAAATTAAAAGAAAATAATTTAATTGTAATAGTTACATGCTATGTGTAAAAAGTTACCCAGTGTTGTGGTTCGTATCCTGGTATTCAACTTCCTGAAAGTGTATGAAGATTTCTTCGCTTACATTGTTGCGACAACTGAATTTACTTCCCTCAACAGCCATCTCTGATAACGAAAAAATATAGGAGAATGAGGAAAACTGATCAAAGTCCTGTACAACTTCCAGTGGCGGCGATTGGACGTTAAAAGTGTATGGAGGAGGGCAAGACATGATCTGAATATTTATCTATCAATGTTTTGTTTTCCTGGTTGTTTCTAACACATTGACGAAAAGTTGTATGTAATAGGATACTATCTTCTTCAGTAAAACACCGTATATCGTATTTCACATTTTATAAACTCAATTAACACGAGCAGCGCAAGTGGGTAGGCCTATTAGCCCATTGTATTCTTAAACAACGAAGTTGTAAGAACAGATTTCATTCCTTGCTTATGAACATCTTCAAATTCTATCTGGAAAATTGTGATCAGATTATTTAATAACAAAGGGCCACAACAACCGATTTTGATGAAACTTGGTTAGACTAATAGGACACTTTAGAAAACTAATGTAACTAGCAGCAGTGACGGTCGGGTGATGCAGTACGAACGATAAGAGACAGAAGATATAAAGTTGATTCATTGACTAATCAGCATAACTTTAGATGCAAATGCATGTTAAATTAAATAAAATTCTGTTTTTAAAAAATAAAAAATGCAGAACATTTTATTCGGTTAATCACCTTAATTAATTAGTAAGTTCATTTTCCTCTCTTTGATTGGAGCAAATCTGTCTAATACATGCTGGTTGAACTCTGGTATTCTTATTGTCAGGTCTTTTTCGATGGAAAGCATAATAAAAAAGCAAGGTATTAGCGTGGAACTGTGTAAAAAATGTAAATACAACATTGAATCTACTACATTAAATGTTTGTGAAGCATGCAATATAAAGATTCAAAACAAAAATACAATAGTAACACGATCAAGATCGAAAAACATTCAGACGAATTCATGTGCTTCGCAAACAAATGACGATCGAGTGGAAAATGACACAGTAAAGGAAAAGTTTTTTAGTTGCGTTCGGACAGAACATGAGGTTTCGTCTGTGAAAGAAATGGTGCATATTTTGCTTAGTGATGTGAATACATTAAAAAGTAAGATTCATGACGTCAAGGAACAACAGGAAGGAAGTGTGGTTAAAAGTGATGAAGTGCAAGTGCAAGTGCAAGGAGAAAACATGAGTTCAAGTATGGTAAAAGCGAACCATTGTGACGGCAATGTAGATGCTGATAGCTTGGTACAAATAATAAACGTATTACTGGAATGCATAAAGTCCCTAAAATCAGAAAACGAGGCATTGCAGCAAAAAATAAAGACAGTAGAATCAGATGTTGTAACTCAAAGGAACTCCAACCAGTGGCAGAAAGTAAGTTACAGTAGACCTAGAAAATATTCTGATGTGCTTTCAAGTAGTTCAGTTGTATGTGTAAACAGATATAGTGTGCTAGAAAACGTCGAAAGTGAAGTGGATATGAGGTCAAATGTAAATCAGGCAGGAAACTCACAAAAGAAGAAAAGTGTAAGAATGCCCATAAACAAAGGACAAACTATAAAGCAATCTCAAGTGCGCAAAGCTTCAATCAATAAGATTGGTACAAGAAGAAAGCTCCAGACAGAGTCGCAAATGTACATATATGGTGATAGTCATGGTCGAGGACTGTCTATGAAAGTGAGCGATAATTCTAAACACAAGTTGGCAGTACAAGGGAACATCAGGCCTGGAGCGAAAAGTGTTGATGTGTTATCTGGCATCAATCCGAACAATGTAAATAAAGAAGGTAATTGTGTAGTAATATTAAGTGGAACAAATGATGTGGCTAGGAATGAAGGTTGTGAGGCTGTGAGTAGGATTAGAAATAAACTAGCTGTTTTGAATAAATGTAAGTTAATAGTAGTAAACATTCCTTACCGGTACGACCTTATTAAAGAGTCGTGTGTTAATAAAGCTGTACAAGCCACTAACTTGAAACTAAAAGCAGTATGTAATCAATTCACGAATGTTGATATGGTGGATATCAGTAAGTTTGGTAGGGAAATGTATACTCAACACGGTATGCATCTGAATCAAGCAGGGAAGGATCTATTAAGTATAAAGATCTGTGAAATAATTGATAAGAGCATAGCCACTACATTAGAAAGTAAAAAGGCAATAGCGATGCCTTGGTCTGTACAGGAAAACCCAAATCACCCGACTCCATGAATGAATTTAAAATTCCGTGGGGCCGGTTGAAAACTTCAAACCTAACAAAGTCGCTTAAAATTAATGATATAAGTAGAAATGTAACTGTTAATAAACGATCAAATGTACAAGGTAATATGAGTCAGGGAGTAGAATCGATTTCAGTCAATGCTGTCCACTTAGCCCAACTATCTAATAAAGCTGACGATACACACTCAGTGACCAGCAATGCTCTTAAACTATGCTTTCCTAATGTACAAGGGTTGAAGGACAAATCACTCCTTATTTCAGATTTTGCCTACGAAAATGATTTACATATTTTCTGTATGAGTGAACATTGGAGTGCAGGCAGTGAACTCCAATACAACAATATAGATGGTTTTTCCATGGCAAATAGTTACAGTAGGAGTATATACATACATGGTGGGGTCGCTATCTATGTTAATAGACAAATAGAATATCGTCAATTAGATATAACTTTTCTTAATATTGAACGTTAAATTTAATGAATTGCAATTTTTCTGGATCAGTACAAGTTAATAATTGTATCTGTTTATAGAACTCCTGATAGTGATCCAAATATTTTTTTTAGAAAAATTGGAGAAGTTATTGGCATTTCTCAGCAACTGGCATAATTATGATATAGGAGATAGTAATAGGGGGCGATGTAAATGCACATTTTGATGTGACTACTGACAAACGAACTGTCCATGAGTTACTTAATCTACTCAGACAACATAATCTTCAAGTGGTTAATCGTAAACCGACTAGAGGCACAGCGTGCTTAGATAATGCATTTACCAATGTAAAAACGGAATATTTAACCAGTAATGTATGTCAATTTCCTTTCTCAGATCATGATGCCCTGCTAGTCAATCTAAGTACAACAAAAGTAGAATCCTGCAACTTTAGTTTTCCCACCACCGAACTTATAGCAGCTAGGCCCATCACAGAAACTAATTTGCAAAGTTTCATTCAACAATTATCGTGTATAAACTGGGAAGTAAACATTAAGTATGATAATTTAAATGCCAGCGATACATTTGATCTTTTTTTTAACAAAGTTTCTAAATATTTTTGATATGTGTGTGCCTAAAAGGGTGGTCCGATATAATTCATCAAAGAAAACAAAGTTAGGTAAAAGAGCGTGGTATGCCCCAGAACTCTCTGCCATGAAAGCTAAAGTAATGCAGTATTATAATATATATAAGAATAAAATGACTAGTGAATCCAGTGATATTTATAAGTCTCAAAGGAGTAAATATAAATCTGCAATAAAGGTAGCGAAAGCAACATACAATGAAAATTGCATTGAATTATCATCAAATAAATGCAAAACTGCATAGAAGATAATCAACAAGGTAAGCAATAGTAATAATAATAACAACAATAATGTTACGCTGTCGCCTGATACTCTTAACACGTATTTTGTTACTTCCGTAGAGGAAATCAAGAAAAACAATGCAGATACTAATGTAAATATGTATCAGTATTTAAGTCAACATAGTCCATTTAATAGTTCTTTTGTTATTAATCATGTTAGCCCTGATGATGTCATAAAAGTAGTTTAAAAAATGAAAACTTCGGACAGTAAGGATATATTTGACATAACGAGCAACCTTATAAAAGCTATCATTAATCACATTGCGCAACTCCTTGCAATATGCTTCAAGAAATGTTTCTCTCAAAGTATTTTTCCTAAAGCACTTAAAATAGCAAAAGTTATTCCAATATACAAAACGGGAGATCGATCGTGTTCATCTAATTACCGTCCAATATCCCTTATTCCAGTTTTTTTCTAAAATTATGGAAACTGTTGTTAAAGATCAGCTTTATATATATGACTGAGCTAAACATAATTCTAGAAGCTCAATTTGGATTCAGATCTGGGAAATCCACAATTGATGCAGTAGAATCACTAACGAAAAAAATATATGAAGTTTTTGAAAATAAGGGTTTTGCTCTAGCTCCATTCTGCGATTTAAGTAAAGCATTTGATTGTGTAGATCATAAAATTCTATGTGATAAGTTAGCGTATTACGGATTCCGCAGTAGCAGTTTAAACTTTGTAAAATCCTATTTAAAGGAACGTAAACAGATAGTCAGTGTTAACAACATGCATTCAAACATCTTAGAAGTGGAATATGGGGGTACCGCAGGGTTCTGTTCTGGGTCCGGTACTATTTTTAATAATGATAAATGATTTGCCACTAAATACTAATACTACATCAATTCTATACGGGGATGATACTACCCTACTTAACATAAATACAAGCTTTGAAGAAGTGTATATAGAAGCTCAAGCTGCATTAAGAGAGGCAGCGACCTGGTTTAAAAGAAATGGTTTTGTGCTAAATCAAGATAAAACAAAAAAAGTAACCTTTAGTCTCAATCACTGCAATGATAGAGGAAACTATGATGTATCTGAGGTTAAATTTCTTGGTATACGTATAGACAGCCAACTAACCTGGGAACAACATATCAAATATGTATGTACAAAGCTCTCCCGAGTGCTCTTTCTGTTAAGAAAATTGAAAGATACAGTTCCTTATGAGTATCTGAGGAATTCATATTTTGCATTTTATCACAGCATAATTGGATATGGGATTTTGCTTTGGGGTAACAGTAGCCAAGCACATGATGTTCTAGTTTTGCAAAAGAAAGCCATCAGGATTATTGTTGGAACACATGATAAAGAACACTGCAAACCACTATTTATCAGGCTTAAGATAATGACAGTAGTTAATGTATATATTTCTCAAGTGCTACTTTACACTAAGCAAAACCTGGCAAATATGACACTCAGAGATGAAGTACATACATATAATACTAGATTGTGTAAGAAAATTGATATACCCTTCACTAGATTATCGAAGATCAAAAATAGTTATTTAGTTATAGGACCAAAGCTATTTAATAAACTAACATCCTCCATACAACAGCTGCCATTTAAGGTTTTTAAGAAAAAGTTATATGACTGGTTAATAACGAATCCGTTTTATTCGCTTCAAGAGTTTAGTGAATGTCAAGTAATTGTGTCCTAGTTTGCAGTATCACTTTATTTCAAATATTATTAGGTTGATCATAATAATATTAACCAATAACTGATTGTCTGTATGTAATGATTATTTTATACATATATATATATATATCTGTATCTATATGTATATTTCATTCGGACGTTGTCTATTGCATGTAAAGCTCAATGACAATAAAATATTCTATTCTATTCTAAATGGTGATAACCTTTCTTAGGACATTCAATTCCTTGAAAGTGTAAATTCTTTCTCATGGAGAAAAAAAAACTTTTCGTCTTTTGCTGACGCCATAGGTACAGTTAATATTAATTTCAGAAGCTTTGTAGATTCACTAAATATTTTTTCTAGATTATTGCGAACGATTCATTCTAGCAAACTCAGTCCCTGACAGTGATCCGAATTCCTCTTTAGCGTTGACTGAAGAGAGTTCGTAGCAGAGATTAGTGTTATAAAAAAATATACATTAAACACACTTTATTCACAGTTTATCCAGGAGAATTTAAAATAAATTGAGGAAATATATCTGGTGCAAACAACACTACTGCCATAAGATATCCTGTAAATTTAAACTGAATTTTTTTTCGAACACTCTCCTCAATTGCCCGTTGCTTGTTTTGTCTAAGCCTTAGTTGCAAATTTTTCCTCAGTTGAAAGCTGGTCAATGTTTTTTGTAAGTTATTTACAGAAGTCATGGTATACAATTCATTCAGAATTTGTAGGTTATTTACAGAATTAAAGCACACACAATAAAATTAAACCTAATTATTAAAACCAAAACAGCTGATACAAAACAGGCACTGGTATATGAATTCCGAATGTCACATATTCATACATGAACACACACACATGTGCGTAAAAGAAAAAGAACTACATTCCAAATCATCCGTCTTGGTTGTTACGCAATGCGCAATGAACACCATATACTTCCACATGGGGCGAAACAACGCCTAAAAT
The DNA here is from genome assembly GCF_964235325.1 of Thermobia domestica. NCBI lineage: Eukaryota > Metazoa > Arthropoda > Insecta > Zygentoma > Lepismatidae > Thermobia > Thermobia domestica. The sequence continues at coordinate 301,093,749 of NC_137457.1, read as the reverse complement.
GTAACATGTTCTGGAAAGGAAACCTCGAAAACCGCCAGATGAAGGATCAGCATGTAACAGAGGCCAAAAATCAAAGAACAAAACAAACAGCACTGCTTGTTCTACACCCAGAAATGTTAACTGGGAGGGCTCCAAAGTATTTGAGGGAGGTCCAATACGTCTACATAATATGGAACCTGTCTTATACTGCACGCGAAAAGACGATAAGTAATTCTTACTTACTGTCACCTATATTTCTAGAAAAAAATGATGGAATGATTATTTCTGTAAGAAAAGAAAGAATACATGATGAGGCGTAAAATAAAATATTTAGCGTACATCAATCGTTTCTCTGTTTAAACAAGTATAGTTCGTTAAGAAAGTCTACAAATGTTAGTCAAGTTCCGAAATTTTTGGGAGGTCCGGACCCGGTGGACCCCCCTCGTACCTACGCCTCTGAGCATTGCTAATTAATCCCAAATTCAATGTGCGTTCCCCAACATACAGTTTTATGTGAAAATTATCAAAAGTATAAACTATTTTATAAAAGGAAAGTGTTTATACTGAAATACTATCCACAGAGGTGGGGGAGGGGCAATTCTACATACTGACCTATTAATATTTAATTCACAAATTACTGTAGAAGAAGCCTTCATTATCAGTATAAGCTAAGAATTAACTTGTAAATGCGGGTCTACTTTCATTTGTTTTCTCCTCTGCTAGATATTTTCTTTCTTATTTTGTAATTCTGCAATCATTTTTCTTTATTGCCATTATATTGATTTGCTTCAGTACGGTCCCGTAATTTAAAAGTATGCAAGCATAAAAAAAAATTCCATTTGTTAATCGCTAGTGAAAGAATATTCAGAAATCTTATTTAGCGCGAAAAACCTTCTGGTTCACTGGAAACCGTGCTGTGTTGCAGAAACACTGTAACGACCAGTACCTTTAAATTCTGAGATAGGGGAAAGGAGACTTAACATTTGCTCCAATTGCCGCGCTGAAGGAATCTGGTAGTTGTATGCTCGCTGCAACACAATATAAATTAGAGACACTGTGACGGATTATTTTTCGCTTTTTAAAACGGATTAACGGAACGAACAGTTACAGAAGTAAAAAAATATGTTATTTAAAATGTATATATGAGAGTATTAAAAGTACTTTTCTGTTCTTTACTACTATTGATAATAATATTTTTCTCTTGAAATTCTTTGGTCGTTGCGCAACGCTGCAACACTAACATTAGCCGCCACTGACTAGCAGGAATTTGTCGAAAAAGCTGTAGTTTCTGAGACACAGTCCATTCATTAAAGATGGCATTTGCCGTGATATCTCGGGAACGGCTCTACCGAGAACAAACAAACTTTGCAAGCCATAGTAGATACATGATAGCTTGAAAACGAAGTTAAAACGAATTGTCTGCACCTGCGCAGAACACTGCATAATGCGCAAATAATTGTTCGTATGAGCATATCTCGAAAACGTGAAGACTGCGATATATTTTTCTCTTGATTAATTTGAACTACATCACGAATATAACATAATGCAAGAAAAAACTAGACTCAAAGGTGACCGTTTGCAAACAACTGAGGTGAGATGTTGGGGTTGGTCTGTCACCGAATACCCCCTTCAGTTCCGGCCCTGTCTGGCTTCACAGTCATAGATTTCTATTATACCTGTGTAGAAGTCATATAGCTTACGTAACGTTTATAGTCGCCTTATATCGGGTCGTAGTGCTATCAGGTACTGTAAGTCATCAATGTTGAACAACAGTAATACAGTATTAAGATAGCGTAGTGATAAACTATCAGGCCTATGGTAGACACTAGGAAACAAAACTCGTTATAAAATGAAAGGAAAACCTAGTCGAGACCCGAACAAGCCTGAGCAGCTACCGTCGCGAATTTCTTACGTTAGCCTTTGCCATATACAAATGGGTAGTATTGCTACGAGACGAGACAGGATATTGGCACTGTCGCATCTTGTCTCCTTACAACACTGTCGCGTGTCTCGTCTCGTAAATAATAGACCGGTCTCGTCTCGAAGTGTTTGTTCGTTGTCGAGACGAGACGAGACATGAAAAAGTTCTAGTCTCATGGCCACAATATATATATATATATATATATATATATATATATATATATATATATATATATAGAGAGAGAGAGAGAGAGGTAATTCTATGGCCTCTGGCTTTGGGAAGTTTCTTTGAAGCATAGATGCCTGATCACACTGATGTGTTCCAATAGACCGCGACCGTAGGCCTGAGAGTTTATCCTTACGCTCTCTTAATACAGTGTTACTGTTGTGTAACGTTGACGAATTACAGTATTTGATATCACTACGACTCGAATATGGCACTATTAACGTTAATATTATAACTTCTACACAGGTATAATGGAAATGTATGACTGAGAAGCCAGATAGAATGCCGTAACTAAAGGGGGTTTCCGGGGACAGACCAGACCAAACATCTTCTCACCTCAGTTGCTTGAAAACGCTTACCTTTGAGTCTAGATTTTTTGTTGCATTATGTTATATTCGTGATGTAGTTCAAACTAAGCAAGATAAAAATATATCGCAGTCTTCACGCTTTTGAGATATGCTCATGCGCAATTTGTGCATTATGCGGAGTTTTGCGCAGGTGCAGACATTTCGCTTTGGTTTCGCTTTAAAGCTATCATGTTTCTACTATGGCTTGCAAAGTTTACTTGTTCTCGGTGGAGCCGTTCCCGAGATATCACGACAAATATCATCTTTAATGAATCAACTGTATCTCAGAAACCCTGCCTTTTCGACAAATTATAAATTATTTTGACAAAAATATAAAATAAAAAGAGATTTTAAACATTAATTGATCTCTCTAGTTGCTTTTATTGCAAGCGTTGAAGGACATGCATGACAAAGTTTCACAAATACCATTTATGGCCTTCATCCTCACACATTCCTCAATAAAGACTTATAAGTAAAACATGCTTACAGCCCTTTGTTATCTATCGTTGTCTCGCCTGGAACTCTGAAATCCTGTCATTTTACAGTCGACTGCAAATCCGGGAACGGCATGCTTTACGACTTGCTTTCCTCATTTTCCTCATCATACGCGATCTCTACAATACCATACGCTTTCCACATATCTTCTATCACTCAGAAACGTTTCGTCTTTGATTCATCTCTGAACCCTTTCACTCCCTTCATCCCACGCTTTTCGATTCTATCCAATTGCGTGTTCTCATTAGACTCCAAACTGAAATTTGCCGCTCTTCCCTCTCGCTTGTTTTCAAACTTTATCATTACTCGCTCTACGTAGGCCTACATTATACTCCTACTTGAACTACTACTCGTAAATAAAAAGGAATTGTAATTAACAGTAATTTTTATTTTCAACAGAACGAAACGAACGTAACTGACTAGATTAAAAACTGAACTAGACTAGATTTAAAGCCTGCTAAACGGCATCTATATAATGAAAATAATTAGGTGAAAGAATATAATTTACTTCATTGCTTGCATGTATTTCTATAATAGAGAACCCACTATTCACAAGATAGGCCTACGTGAAAAATTTTACTACAACAAAACATAATATATTAATAAAACAATATTCAACAAATAGGAAAAACACATGTATAATACCAACACATTGGAACACGTCCATTTAGACAGCCCCCCCCCCCCCCCCCCCGCTTTTCAGAATCAATCGGAAATGGTATCAATCATTTGTACATCGTTTGTACAGAAATTTTCAGGCGAAATTTTCGTTTGTACACAATTAGAGGAGCCGCCACAAAGAAAACAAAGTGGAGGGCTGCCTAAATGGTAGTTGCCCCCCACGTTTACAAAACCAATCAGAAATGGTCTCAATCGTTTGTACATCGTTTGTACAGAAATGTGCAGGCAAAATTTTCGTTTGTACACAATTAGGGGCGCCGCCCGAACGAAAACAAAGTGGAGGCTGTCTAAATGGTAGCCCCTCCTTTTCAGATTTAATTGGAAATGGTCTCAATCGTTTGTACGTCGTTTGTACAGAAATGTACAGGCGAAATTTTCGTTTGTACACAATATGGGGTGCCGCCAGAACGAAAACAATGTGGGGGCTGTCTAAATGCTAGCCCCTCATCATGTCCAATTCAAACACAAATTGTCGCAATCGTTTGTACATCGTTTGTACAGAAATGTGCAGGCGAAATTTTCGTTTGTAAACAATTAGTTTTGCCGCCAGAATGAAAACAAAGTGGGGGTTGTCTAAGTGGTAGCCCCCATGTCCAACTCAATCATAACTTGTCGTAATTCTTTGTACATCGTTTCTACAGAAATGTGCGAGCGAAATTTTCGTTGTACACAAATAGGGGCGCCGCCAAAACGATAACAAAGTATGGGCTGCCTAATTGGTAGCCCTCTCCACGTCCGATTCAAAAGAAAAGTATCTCAATCGTTTGTACATCGTTTGTACAGTAATGCGCAGGCGAAAGTTTTGTTTCTACGCTATCAGGGTCGTCGACAGAACGGAAACAAAGGCGAGCTGTCTAAGTGGTAGCCCCACCATATTAGATTGAACCACAAATTGTCGCGATCGTTTATACATCGTTTGTGCAGAAGTGTGCAGGTAAAATTTTCGTTTGTACTAAATAATATACGGATGTGAGTATTTTTAATATTTGACTAGAATTGAAGAAAACGGGTGGAGATTGCAATTACTATAAATATGTATATATCTCGGGATTGCTCAAAGTTAGATATATGAAAGTTGTTGTTTCGATTTTTCATTTCAAATGTTAAATGCTCACGAAAGTCGCTATTTTGGATTTCGGATTAATTCTGTATTAAAGACTCAGGATGAGACAAAATATTGCGCACAGTAGCACGTTGGACCATCTGCTAGTCCTAAGATGATGATCATGATAATAATAATAATAATAATAATAATAATAATAATAATAATAATAATAATAATAATAATAATAATAATAATAATAATAATAATATAGTAGAAACAATTAATTTTGAAATTTACTGGTTAGTGGAATATTAAAAAAAAATGTGTCACATACTATGGATGCTCCAACTGAAGATAAGGGTGACGATATAAAAGATAGTTTTTACGAAGAAGTGGAACGGATATTTGACCAACTCCCGCGATACCATATGAAGATTCTATTAGGGGATTTCAATGCGAAGGTAGAACGAGAGGATATTTTCAAACCGATTATAGGGAACGAAAGTTTGCATAAGGAAAGTAAAGACAACGGTGTTAGACTCGTGAACTTTGCAACATCCAAAAACCTAATCGTGAAGAGTACAAAATTCCCACATCGCGACGTTCATAAATACACTTGGACATCACCAGACGGAAAAACACATAATCAAATTGATCACGTTTTAGTAGATAGAAGAAGACAATCTAGCATAATTGACGTCCGGTCGTTTAGAGAGGCTGATTGTGACATTGATTACTACCTGGTAGTAGCGATAATACGGGAGAGATTATCGTTGAATAAAGGTAATATTCAATGTCCGAAAACGGAGAGATTTAATTTAAAGAAATTAGAAGAGAGCCAGGTAAGAGAGGAATACCAGATTGAGGTTTCGAATAGATTCTCGGTCTTAGAAGACTCGGAGTGCACTAGTGTTGAGGATACTTGGATTGAAATTAGAGATAGCATTAAAAGTTCAGCAATAGAAAAATTGGGACACGCGGAAATACGTAGGAACAAACCATGGTTCGACCAAGAATGCATTAAACTAGCAGAGAAGAGAAAACAGGTAAAATTACGGTGGCTACAAAATCCGAATGAAATAACTACACAAAATTTCGCAGATATCAGGCGGGAAACTTCCAAAACTTTTAGAACAAAGAAACGGGATTTTTTGAAAGCTAAAATTAAGGAACTTGAAGATAATAGTAAAAATAAAAATATTCGGGACATGTATAAGGGGATCAGCGAATTTAAGAAAGGCTATCAACTTCGTGCTTATATATTAAAGAAATCTGACGGAACAGTTCTCACTGATACGGATAGCCTATTAAATAGATGGAAAGATTTCTTTGACGATTTGCTGAACACGCAGCCAAAAACTAATGTGCGTGGAGAAAAGGAGATACACACCGCAGAACCGTATATTCCAGAACCCAATCGAATAGAAGTGGAAGCCGCTATAAAGAAATTAAAGAAACACAAATCTCCGGGTGTAGATGAAATTCCGGCTGAGTTAATTTTAGCTGGAGGCGAAAAATTGTGGAACAAGATACACAAACTCATTCTCCTTATCTGGAACAAGGAAGAATTGCCACAAGAGTGGAAAGAGTCAATCATTGTTCCAATTCACAAGAAAGGCGACAAAACTGACTGTAATAATTATCGAGGCATTTCTCTTCTTTCAACATCCTATAAAATCCTTTCAAATATTCTGTTAGCAAGATTGACCCCATACGCAGATGAAATTATTGGAGATTATCAGTGCGGATTTAGACGAAATCGATCAACTATCGACCAAATATTTATCATTCGCCAAATACTCGAAAAGAAGTGGGAATACAATACCCCGGTACATCAACTATTTATTGATTTTAGAAAGGCTTACGACTCGGTTAGGAGAGAAACATTATACAACGTTCTTACAGAACTTGGAATACCGAGAAAGCTAATTAGATTAATTAAGATATGTTTAAGTGAATCCCAAAGTAAAGTCCGGGTAGGAAAATTTTTGTCCACGAGCTTCCACGTCGAAAATGGCCTGAAACAAGGACATGCGTTGTCGCCATTATTATTTAACTTCGTGCTGGAATACGCCATGAGGAAAATCAAAGATAGCAACCAGGGCCTAGAGTTGAACGGCATTCACCAGATTATGGCATATGCTGATGATGTAAATTTAATAGGGGATGATAGGAGAACAGTAGAAATAAATGCAGAGATCTTATTAAACGCTTGCAGGGACATGGGTTTAGAAGTAAATGCAGAGAAAACTAAACACATGGAAGTGCGTCGGGACAGTAATACGGCAAATTGTGGAGGCGTTAAAATATTAAATAATGCTTTTGATAAAGTGGATACTTTCAAATATTTAGGATCAATATTAACAGACGAAAATCATATTCACGAAGAAATTAAATGTCGACTAAAAGCAGGGAATTCGTGTTACTATTCGGTTCAAAATCTCTTGTCGTCGCGAATTCTGTCGAGGAATTTGAAGCTTAAAATATATAAAACGATAATCATGCCTGTTGTTCTGTATGGTTGCGAAACATGGTCGCTTACTCTGAGGGAAGAACATAGACTGAAAGTATTTGAGAACAGGATCCTGAGAAGAATATTCGGACCCAAGAGGAACGAGAATGGGGAATGGCGGAAGCTTCATAACGAGGAACTACATAGTTTATACGGTTTACCCAACATTGTTAGGGTCGTCAAGTCTAGGAGGCTTAGGTGGGCAGGTCATGTAGCTAGAATGGAAGAAAGTAGAAACGCTTTCAAAGTCTTGACTGGAAGACCCATAGGAAAACGATCATTAGGAAGACCTAGGCGCAGATGGGAGGATAATATTAAGATGGATCTCGCAGAGATAGGAATACAAAGTAGAAACTGGATGCAATTAGCTAAGGATAGAAGTCAGTGGAGAGCTTTTGTGAACGCGGCACTGAACCTCCGGGTTCCATAGGCCATAGAGTTAGTTAGTTAGTTAGTCACATACTATGGAGTATTTACTAACAAGACAAGGGATGCAAATACAGGGGTTGAGAAAAAAAGTGGAAACACCT